>NC_064440.1:18080536-18405536 GCF_023343835.1 Lagopus muta | reverse complement strand
TAATACCGAAAGCAGTGCTTTTGCACTGGAATTGTATATGCACACAGCTATTTTCTTTTCTCTTTCTTCTGCAACTTATTTTCTCTATATACTTCTGGGTTTGTAGAAATTATGAAGGAATTAAACAACTCTTCCAAACATTTAAAATTTCCCAGTACCCTCAAAAAGAAAAAAAAGACTTCATTGTCTTTCCACACTTCATGATACTCAACAATATTTATGCGTTCATTATAAAGGCTATAGAATCACTGCTTATCTATAAGTCAAACATTCATACCTGAAGATGCTTGTAGTAGTACAACTAGCCCGGTAGGTCTTTCTTCAGTAGAAGGCCCACTTTGTCCACAAATAACACAATCATATATTGCCTCAGAAACATGCTGTTCTGATGTAGCTATCTCCATGGCAATATCAGCATCTGGCGATTCTGAGAAGGGAAAAGAAAACCAAGGGAAAGAAATCCAGTTGCACTTGCACTGATGTAGTGAAGAACATGCCAAAATGATTTCTTTAGTTAAATCTAGAACAAAAATATTGAAGGCTACTTGAAACAAATCTTGCTCTTTCAAGTATAAAGATACCTATGCAGGAAAATATACATTTTCCCATATGCAAGACTTTTGTATTAAACTTCATCTTTTTAAAACATCTATACAACTAAGATGTAACTTCTATTCAATTAGATACTATCCCAAAAGCTCTGAATACTTTGAGATGAAGGGCAAATAAATACAGAATCTCTGCTAAAACTGGAGATCCTTGTAACTATTTCCATCTACTTATTGACAGAATAAATCTAAAGTAACAATTTTAAAAATGCAGAGACAACTCACATGCAGATTAAGTCATCAATTTTAATTGCCAGTCATTTTGTAAGATAAACATAGTTTAAAGGAAACATAATAAAATTATTCTTCTTTTTAAATGAAACTTGGACAGTCTTCAAAAATTTGGAATGCATTAACAAAGTAATATGTTGTCATGCTATATAAGATAATGGATAATATAAAACTTGCTATCTAAAATTTGTGTTTTTCCAATGATCTACATTGTGATTTCCTAGGGCACAGACAAACATACAAGGCTAAAGATCAGCTTCAGAGTACTGAAGCAATCACAAATGATGCGACTTAGCCCATGTGACAAGCAATGGTAACTGGTTTTGGAAGTGGAGGAGGGTACAGCGTCAACCAAAACAGAAGGAATATTGACAATATTGGTATTTGTACAGCTGGTTTAATATCACAGAAGGGCCAAAGAAGACACAGACCTCTGGGGGTCCTCTAGTTCAACAGCCCCAAAGCAGGGACGGTTACCACAGGTCCTGCAGGGCTGTGTTCCATCATCAGATTATGCCACCAAATTTAAGTGGAGGAAGATTTTATTTGGAGACATTGTGAAAATTCTTTAATTACCAGTTCTCACACATTCCTAATTTCTTAAGCTTAGTTTGAGTGAAATTTTATGCATGGCCATAGAAAAGTACAAAAGTTATTTCTGCAGATTGCATACAAATAGGATGTGCAAAAATCTGCTTGACATTGTCTCCACTGAAAACATCTAGAAATAAAGCTAAGAATTATTTTTTTGTTTGGAAGAAAATCACCTTAGGACTATGTGATTCTCTCCTAACTTCTTAGGAACACATGGTATGAAGACTCTTGATCTAGAATATGAGTATACATGCTTTCTGTTCTTGCCCACTAAGTTTCCCAAAGAAAAACACTTCCTGCTAACCTTCAGCCACGTGCTTCATCTCCCTAAGGAGGCCAAGGTGCTGGACACAGAACCCAAAAACCTTCAATCTATCAACAGATCTCATGCAGAACAGTGGATAGAACAGGAATGCCCTTTTTTTTTTTTTTTTTTTTTTTTTTTTGCTATGAAGGACTCCAACATTTTCATTCACAGGGCAGCATCAAAATTACATTGTTTTAGCATGTTTGGATTTCGCAGTCAGTTACTGAGGGTCATATGAATGAAAACGAACTGCAATCTTCCTTGACCTACAGCTGTTAACATTGTACACACATTTATCACCATCTAGTGGCAGTCCAATGACAGTGAACAAAAAAGCAGAGCAACTGAAACATTTTTTTTATTGCTCAAGTCCAAGCAGCCAGAAAACCTCCCAGCAATTGAAACACATGAGAAAGAAAACATTAAAGCTATTTTTCATATTTAACATCACCCCATAATTGTGCAAAGCATACTCACACATACCTGTATGTCAGAGTTACATGATATGAGAATGACCTTAGAACTGCTGCCTTTTATTTTTTATCTTTTCCTAAAATGTCATAAATGAAACACATCCACGCATTCAGTATTTTACTAAGTGCCACACTGTATTCTTTTCCTACAATTTGATTTTGAACAAATCAGCTGAAGTACATGAAACGAGGTAACATTTTACTGATAACAAATCATTCATTCCTAAGTCTCATTCATTATTTTAAACCTGAGGAAAAGAAATACAGATCTTCAAACATAAAAGAAATTTAAAACCAATTCAGTATGCATGATCTTCTTCTATTTACTACATATAAAAGGCACATCAAAAATCAGGCCAATTTAATTTCAGAATGCACATTTCTTTCCAGCTGCTTAGACCTAGTGCTAGGCCACTCCAGCAAACAACAGAATTCCATGGGCACTACATTTCCAGCACCAAGGAGGGCTTCCTAATCAACCAATTTCCTCCAGATATAATGAGAGAAAACAAAGTTGCAGTGCCATTTTATCCATTAGATATAGAAAAGACAGAAACATAGAATAAAAACCATAAATCCAATTTAAAAAATTCCAAGCTCTAGACTGCTTAATGAAACAATTACTCTATTAAATGTCCTTTTATATTTGTATTTGGACTTTGAATGCAATATAACTAAATTCCTTCTAGTTTAGCTTTGATACAAACCTAACTACTACCTTTACTGTAAGAGGTGCAAAAAAAAAGGTGAAGAATAATCTACACCACCTCCTTTTGCTTCCACTGAAGCTCAAACCCTCACCACCTTTTTCCCAACACTGAGAAGGTATTCTGATGAAAACAGCATTTGTGCATTACGGCCCAGAACAACAATGCCTTACTGAGCACTGAAGGAATGCTTTACTGGCTATTTGCAAAGCCATACATTTGGGGATATTATCCCACCATCTTTCAAACAATTTTTGCATAAGCCTGCAGTTTTCCTCTGAGCATAACCTGCTAGCAGCCAAAGCAGGGCAAGCTCAGAACCCTTATGAAGCAGCGCTCCAAGATGGGAGAGAGAGGAGGGCCAGAGTACCTCCAGGCTAGGCCTGAGCCTGCCAGGTGGGCAGCAACCATGTGAGACAGCGAGTGTATCTCTTGTTAATCATCCTTTGGAAAGCAACCAAAGTTGCTCATGGCTTCCATCTCTGAAGAGACAGTTTTAAACTAATTCATTGCAGTCACACTTGTCCTAACAATGGCAACGCACATGAAGGAAATGCACAATAAGGTTCATCCTATGTCACAACAAACCCCACAGCCTTACAGTTTCAGGACTTTTCTATACTAATTTACAGGGACAAAGAAATCTGGATAAATATGAACAAAGATTAAAAAAAAAAAAAAAAAAAAAATCAAAAAAAAAATCACTGAAGGATGAAAATATTTAAACCATGATAGAAACCCAGGGTGGTGTCAAGCATTCAAACGCTCCCATGTTTTTAAAAAGAGTTATTTAGCTCTTTGGGGCTCTTGTTCCTATTGGTACAGAAACTAAACAAAGTTACATAATCTCAGCATTTCCCATCTCCTAGCCAGCACCCATCAGTCTCCTACAGCCTCAGTTTCATCACAGAACACACTGCTGTCTGAATCCCACCCCCCCTTTTTGTATTCTCCCTAGTTTAAAGGCATGATTCATTCCCGCTCTTTCCCCTACTCAGCCAAATCCCAAAACCCAAAGGGTTGTGTAGAAGTGTCTGAACACAATACATACAATTTACAACCTCTGACGTTAGTCAACATATTTCCTGCTGTATACACTGTGCGTCAAAGTGGCTCGCAGGCATCAAAGCAGCCATTAGCATGCTAATATCATCTGTACTGACCCAGCACATCTATTCTCTAGAGATCAGTACTTAATTTATTTTTCTATCTGGGTTCAGAAGATTGAGTGTTAGGAAATATATGTCACCTTGCATTAAAACTCTGCACTTCTTTTTATAAACTAGC
The DNA here is from genome assembly GCF_023343835.1 of Lagopus muta. NCBI lineage: Eukaryota > Metazoa > Chordata > Aves > Galliformes > Phasianidae > Lagopus > Lagopus muta. The sequence continues at coordinate 18,401,329 of NC_064440.1, read as the reverse complement.
TAAGGAGCATTAGCTTGAAGGACAAAATGAGGTCCTGCTGAGACTCAACATCACGGGAAAGAAACACAAAATCACATCAGCCACTTCAGAAACAGACCAGTCTACAGATTTTTCACTAAGTTACAGTTGATTAAACAGTTTTGCAGCTTTGAATCACTGTATTTCATATTTATGAAACTTACAGCGATTGTTACAAATATCACTGTATTTTTTAAAGGCTACTATTAACCTGAGGCAGAGAGATTTATTTTTGTTCTTAGCAAGATCAGCCTGAAGGGCAGCACAGTTTCCAAAATCTCCTGCATGAAGTTGCACATGATAATACGCAAGCTTCACACCAAGACAAACACTCCCAAAATAAAAATGTAAAAGCACCTATACCAGCAGACTAGGTGGCCCATGGTGCCTTCTACAACACATTTTTGACTCACCGGACAGTCTCAAGTGTTTCTATGTGCTGCCCTTAGTAAGATATTTTTTACATTTATCCTGCAAACAGCTACAGACAGCACAGTGGATTCTGTTCCATGCTAGCTCATTAACACAACTCTTCCTAAATTTCACTTAGTTATATGAAGGCAAGTTTGAATGACAGTGTTGTTGTACAGATGCCACAGAATATAAACAGAAGATAACAGAAAATGCACATGTTCACTTAATGCTTTTCTCAATTCTATGCATAAACTCAAAATGCAAAAACCTTTATCTTATTAAAATGTGATGCATTCTTAAGCAGTCTTAAATTACACATTAAAAAATTCCAACATAGACTAATTTTGGAAAGTTTTTTTTTTTTTTTTATTAAAAAAGGAAATACTTTAGAACACATCACACTAATTTACTTACTTCATCCACTGCATACTAATTTAAAAAAAGCATATATATGAAAGGTAATGTGCTGTTCTTAAATATTTTAAACAGATCATTCACCCTATTTCTTCACACTTATGTTTTCTACAACAGATAATACTGAACACATGAGTTTAAGCAGCTTAAGAAAAATTTAGTGCAGAAGCTGACATAGTGGTAGAATATGTCTGGGGTTTTTTTTGATTGTTTTGAACTGTAAAACAGCAATACTAACATGAAATTTTTTAAAAAATTAAGTGCAGTTAATCACAGTAAACTTACCAACATCCATGGCAGTTTCCATGAAGCTTTTCTGCCTTGAGGCAAATTCAGCCAACAATTTCTGTTGCCTTTCCCTGGCCTTCTGTCGTCTGAATGAAAGAAAAAGGGGAAAGTGGGGGGAAACGTGGAAAGGAAAAGAATGGAGTAAGTGTCAAATAGAGTGGAAAAATAACATCAGGCTGATTACAATTACCACTTTAGATATCATTCAAACTGCAAGCTCTCTAACTAAAAATCTGATTTTCAAGGAAAAAAAAATTATTGCATTAAAAGTAAATTCTGGTGAGAAATAAACAAGCAAAAACTCTTAATTATGAAAGGAACTCATAAAATTCTGTCCTAAAAAAAAAAAACTTCCAGAGGGTCCTTGCTATCACTAAAAACAACCAAGTGAGAGAAAACACTTCCACCACCCAGGTCCTTAATCTTGAAAGTCATCTTTCTACTATACAAACACAAAGTAACAGTGAAATGCCTGGCATCACAAAACTCTAATTTCTCATGAACAACCAATCAGCTTGCAAATGAGTGTTTTTTTTTGTTTTGTTTTTTTTGTTTTTTTTTGTTTTTTTGTTTTTTTTGTTTTTTTTTGTTTTTTTTTTTTTTTTGTATCAGGCCTGATTACAGATAACTTTTCTCCATTTGAGACTCTTCATACTGGCATCCCCTCCCCAACATCCACCTATGATACTGGCCACCAACATTTTTTTACCTCTTGACTTAAGTTTGAGATAGCTTCCAGTTTGAAAGCACTTGTTACAGAAACACTTCATTCTTAAAATATCACAATTAATTCAGTTATTTCTGTAAAATCTCCTAGTTCCTGAGTTCACCAATGCCTGCTTTCATCATCTTTTTACATTCATCACCATTCCTTTACCCACAACAACATGCACATTTACCAAATTTTCCTCTTCTGTAACTATCAGGAAGGGATCTTCAGTTTGATAAGAGTTTATAGATAGGGGAAATTGGAGAGTTCAAATGGGGAAAAACCAAACCAAGCTCACACTATAGGTGCTCACCAGATGGAGCAGGTGGTGAGTGCTTTACATAGCACCGGCCAGTGCAAGTAGGGAAAAATCTATCAGAGCTATGAACTCCGTTCATGAGCATTAACAACAATATTTTCTCCCACCTAGTTAGAGATGATTAAGATAACCAATGAGGAATTTGAAAACATCTCTCAGCATTTAATACGAGTCCTCTTCAGTTTACAGTACTCCTGACACTCACTGCTCTAGTGCAGGAACAGACACGTACAGGTTCAAAACAGCAAATTTAATGCAGTTTGTTACCCTAAGGTGCCCTGTACATCAAAGCTTCTAACCTGCTTCCCTAAAGGCACCTTAAAAATCCAAGCGTCTCTGCCCATTTATCTGTCACACTGCAGAGCCACCATTTCTTAAAATAACTTCTATTTACAACAATCCTAAGATTCATTATTTTGAGGATCATATCAGGGCATTTGCTAAGCCTGTTTTTATTTATTTCCCCCTGGGAATTTCTCAATATATGCCTCAGCTGAAAGCAGAATGACTGTAAATAGAGGCCTTTAATAAGACGACATAAACTCTGACAGATTCAGTACAGCTCAGTAATTTTCCATGATGGCCCATGGGGGTATGACACTGCAATTCAAAAAATACTGCAAGCAGCTCAAGTTCTCCAGTTCTGTATTTTGGTTTCTATGGTGACAACTCCTTGTATAAGCAAGGCCAAATCTGTCATCATACATCAAAGTAACCAAAGAGGATCACACTGAATGATAAGTCTGCATGATCTTCATTAGTACAAAATTGCACTTACAGAAAAATAAAGAAATAAAATCAGGAAAAAGTAAAAATTACAGCCTGGCTATATAAAAGCAATACCAGCCTATGAGATCAAGTCATTTTAGTTATTACATTTTCAATAAATGTAACAGGTCCCCAAATGCCTTTATGGATTTGAGAACAGGAAGATAGTCACTCAAAATCAAAGAATGACAAAACATTCATTGTCATGTATTTCATTCATATTCATAGATCACTGCAAATGTTTTATGTTTTCTAAAGGGAAATAAATAACCTCATCCTTTTCTGTAAGGAAAGTTACTTGATTCTTTGATCCCCACCTTTCTGTAAATACAGAAGTCTAGCACTACTGAAAACCAGATCAACCAGTAGATGCAAGACACAAATTGCCCTTCTGCACCCTATTGTTTTGTTATTAATGTTACCTTTCTTCTTTATCCAATGTTTTCTTCTCTGCAGAACTAATTTTTTTTGGTGGTACAGGAGGCGTCACCTTTCTGCATATCTCTTCTATTATACGTTTATTCAGCCTGCTCTGTACGGCAGCTTTCAATAAAATTCTTTCTACTGCTGTCATTCCATCACCATGAGAGTATCTTGGAATTTCTGGGTGGATTAAAACATCCACATCATCCAACCATGGAGGATAATAAGAGTTCTGTTTTCCTGAGAGTTTGTGGTGCAATTTAATCAGCAATGATAGCATACTTTCTTTAACTTCTAGAATGGCTGTGGTTAGCTGTGGAGTTGCACCAGGTGCTGACCATTTCATCGATGCTTTGGGCCGAACCACTTGATTTGCTTCACTGGTGTTCCGATTGATGATCTCCTGAAATTTTTTTCTACGTTCTGCAACCAAACTGAACACTTGAGCTGTCCCGGAGTTCTTGTGGAAATAAAATAAATTACAATGTTTAATTTCCAGAAATAAAGGATAAACAACATACATGTATATAAAGCCACAGAAATATTTTCAATGAGGAGGAAATCTACTAAACATTTTAAGATTCTCTCTTCCAAACTGTAAATTCAAAGTCGGTACACTAAAATATTAACCCTGCACGTCATACTTTTATACAAACCTGATATACACAGCTGCATAGAAAGCCAAATACAAGAGGAAATTTTGTCCATACCAAAAAGCCTAACAACTAACTTTGCTCCCATTAAACTTAGAATTCCATTCTCCAAGCAACATTTTCTGCTCTTTCAGGAATATCTGTCATTTTCATATCTTTGAGCTATTTTAAATTTCTTTAATACAAGTCTACTGAGTACTGTCACACCGTGTAGCTCAATCCCAAGCAGGTGATCCCAACATCCCCACAAGCACTGTCCATCCTTCTAAATTAGCTGAGATCCAGAAGACACAAACCCATTTTTGCAAGCAGAGCTTGTTATCCAGTGCCAACAAGTGCAGTTACACTAATGAACGAGCCCACTCAGTCAGTCCCAAATTAAGGAAACACAGAAACAAGTTGCATATACTAAATCCATAGCAAAAATGTTTCCTGAAAAAAAATAAAAAAGTAACAACAAAAAAACCTGCCAAAACTACTTGGTTTCAAATGCACTTTCAATTTAAGCTTAAACTAACCTAGATTTGAGAAAGCTAGAACTACTCTAAATTATTAAATGTTAGTAGTATCTTGGCAAGACAAAAAAAAAAAAAAAAAGAGGCCTAAGCACAAAGCTCAAGCAGTAAGCTAACAAAGATGTTTTACATTTGATATAAAGTTTTAATTTCAGAATAAGTATAAATTTAAAGACCATTTTTTTTCCCCCCGTGACTCCACAACCTAAGATCACAAATCAAGAATACAAAAAAAGCAATATAAATTAAAAGAAAATTCAGGAAAATTAGAAGATGTCACTGAATGTTAAGGTGAGCATGATTAAAGCCACATTGCTAGTTAATTGCTTAGGAGAACAAACTGCACACAGATCTACCTCTCTCTGAAGGCTCTTCCGCCTTGAACTCTGGTAGATTGAGGACAAAAAAGATTAATTAACTGTAACATCTGGAAGAAGATAATTGAAACAACTTCTGATGTAAAAAAAATTATAAGAAATTTACAAAAATAGTAAGAAATCTCCCCTTCCCCCCACCCCAAAACGAACCAAACAAAACCATCAGCCAACAGGAAAGAGACAGTATTCATACATACTTACTTGTGATGAAGCTAAACCATCTGAACTGGTACTTGCAGGTGGTTCTTTCTTCACTTCTGGAGCAGTTTCTGGTACTCTTACTCGGACATAATTAATGAAATGCCGCATGTTAGAAACCAAGTTACTACCCGGAAACCAACTGTCATGACAACGCTCTGGTCCACCTGTAGATTCCTGAAGAAGACGACAAAATTGTATGTATTTCCTCATAAAAGCTGCACAGATCATTGCAATTTATAACTGTACTACAAAAACTTTCAGCTCTCCACAAGACATCAACATTATGATAAAAGTACCTCACTAAAGTTGATATAGTTTTTTAATTAATGATTGATGTCTACCTTGAAGACTACAACTCTGATAAATAAGTATATATCATGTTATCATTGCTATCTAACAAAAGCAAAAGAAACAGGGTAATAAGAAGCTGTGTAATCTAAGAGTAACACAACAAAGAATCTAAAGTTTGTACAAGTCAACCTCAAAAATGAAAAAAATACAATTACTATAAGAAAAATATGATTGCTAATGACAATGTTGATTATGGTTTCATTTGAAAATCTAGGAATCCGAGTTTTATATTCAACTCTTTTATTCCAACAAGCTACCAGTACTGATTTATAAAATAGAAAAAAGGATGTATAACTGATCTACGTTGTATCACTACATGATACCTTTTTCAATAAACATTTTTCAGTGAGGTTTTTTTTTTTTTTTTTTTTTTAATGAAACATCTTACCACCTCTTCATCTGATTCTCGTTCTGGAGAATTTTCCAACCCCAATTCAATCAAATACAAAACCATACAAAGGACATGTTCTGACAAATTCTGATGATCCATTAATATCTAGGCAGAAAAAAAGATAACCACATCTTGAAAGGTTTTTATCTTTCATAGTCTTACAATCTCAATTACAAAACAAGAAAAAACTAACATAAAACAATAGAAATTAACAAAAGCATGACAGGCATCTGTAAGTTACATTGGGAGGTAAAGAAAAGCCATAGGTCTCATGTGAACAAATACAAAGTACTACCTGCAAGTTTTCTTTCAGCACAACCTTCTAGGTTACTTAGGCTACAAAAGGCTTTGAGCTACATACGCGATTTTCTTTATTTTTAATAAAATCACTGTGCTTTCAAAGAGTTGTGTATGAGATATGAGTTACCAGGAAAATATTAGCAAGCAGAAAAATATGAACATCACTTGCAACCCTAATGTATTTTTAGTAGATGCTGAGCTCCAACTTCAGTACTTAATTTTTTTGTCCATCATAGCACTTTAGAAGTCTTATCGCATTCATGGTATTTTATTTTTCCACATAGATTTTTGAAACTGCACTCATAACATAGCAAAAGCTATTGCTTACTGAAGCTACTAATTTGTAAGCTTTTGAGAAATAATACTTCTCTATCACAAAGGTGAAATCTATTGAATTAGTTCAGATAAATTCTTCAGTTTTCATTCATCCTAATGGTGTATTGTCAATTTATTAGATACTTCATTACAGAAAGAAATTGGGTAAAGCAAGAAATAGAAACAAGAAGCCTGTGAATGCCACACTCTTACTGCTGTATTTAACAGATTCTCTGTTCGACAAAAGCTTAACGGTGAAACAATGAAAGAGCTTAAGGGTAGTAGGAAAATCACTGATGTGCCTCAATCAAAACATTTTTCAATAGTCCCTCATCCGCTTCTGCAGCACATTGCCCTGAGAACACTTTCCAAATACAAGGAAGGACTCAAAGACTCATCCTCTGATGCATGTGCTCTTGAAAAACAATGCATTTCTCTTAAAGAGGACAGCTAACTACCAAAGGAAAATTTAAAGGCATGAATTAGTTCTGAAAACTAAGCACTATAACATTATTAAAGACAGAACATATCCAGAAAGTTACATTAGAACCAACTACAGATTTGAGACTTATTTGCCACTTTGGATATAAGGCTGCTGCTGCCACCCAGCTCTTCAGCAGGAGCCAAAAGAACACCATACAAATCAGTATTCTATCCAAAACCAAAATGCAACAAGTCAAACAGTAACTCCAATCATTAAGAGAGTGCTTAAAGTAGGACTGTCCGTGTACTTTGGATACCTCACTTAGGAGAACGTAATATGAACTAGACACTCATGAAATAATCATCGTGCTAGTCCTACAAAATAAATGTGAAATAAGAAATCTCTCTGTAGTCCTACAACAATTAATGAAAAGAATTTAACACGGTAAAAAGGAAATTTTAACCACATCAGTCATTTTGATGTTTAAATGTGTGCTCAGCTCTCAAGAAGAATTCTAATTGAAAGCATTACTTCATGAGAACAAAAGTGTTATATAAATTTGAAACTTACTATTCAAGAACACCAACAAAACCAAGACTCTAAGCATTCCTTTCTACAAAATAAAAGTAAAATACTGGACTTAATAAGAATTATGACAGTACCTTGTAAAGAAGTGTAAACAGCACAATGTGCAAGGTTTTACAGTGTAAAAGCTTCACGAGACCTTTGTAACTCGGATGTAGTGGTGTTCTTTTCTTGTAAGGAGGCCATGGGTTGCCAGGGAATTTACCACTCTGCTTTAAACTGTTGAAACATGTTAGATTTGTGTTAAACGTAACAGTGATGCAGACAACTGTCTGTTGCAAGCAACTGCACTGCACTCTTGCAGATGCTCAGATCAACTTCAGAATTGATAACCATTTCTCAGTTTAATTTCTCTAAGCAAAATTCCAAATATCAGAACACATACACAAACAGCACACAGTTCCATTTTTCTGTGAACTACCACTAATCAAAATGACTCTTGTAGAGCCATATGAATTCTTAATTAAGAATTCATTTTCTTCCTAAGACTTACACTGAAGAGATGTTGAAATTCTCACGTCACCAAAATCCACATTAGTCAGACATCAAACAGAAAATTCACATTTGTTCAACTAGATTACAGAAAGCAATAGGAAACACTAGAATTTTTAACTTTGCAGACATGACTGTGCTGGTAGAGCCAACTACAGCTTAAGCATTAAATTCAATGTGAAGATACCTTTCTCTTACAGTACATGTTTATGATGAGCCTTTGACTTAAGACAATAAGCAAAGGGGTGGAAGATTATTTTACGTTTTAATGATGTTTTGAACCTGATTTTTACTCTCAAGGAATGAAATAAGAGAAAACTAAATTAAGTCAGGTGAAGTGAAATCTGTAAGAAGAATTTTACTGGATGGCACATAAGGGACAGAATAACAATCAAATCTTGTTGCATCTTAGAACTTAGAAGGGTGCCCCTGAGTGGCTTTTCCTATATTTAAATCAGAATTTATTGCATTTTTCCATGGTTTCTGGCATGGGTGAACACATACAAAAAAAATGCATTGCCTTCAACATCATTTCAATAGACAGAAACATCACAGAAATCACATTGAGGTTGGCAAGCGATCTAGTCCTACACCCGTTCTCAAGTTGGGATGACCAGAGCAGATCCCAAGGAGGAGACTCCACAGGCTCTCTGGGCAACCTGTGCCAGTGGCTCCAGCAGCCACACAATACAGAAGTGCTTCCTGATGTCCACATAGAGCCTTTTTTTTTTTTCAGTTAGTGCCACTGCCTCTTGTCCTGGCACCACTGGAAAGATCCTGGCTCATCCTCCTTTCAGTTTCTTTAACATATATACATAGACATATACATATAAAGTAATATTAATGCTTCAGTTACCTAGATTTAAATAATATAAAAAAGCTCCTTTCTGTAAGTCATATGACTTATTTTAAATATTAGATCTGTAATTTGTCACTTGAAATGTATTAAACATTTATGGAAGAGTAAAGGCTAAGCTATCCAGAACCTTGGATAAATTTACACTGTGTAAATTTATGAGCTATTTACTCAAAGACAAATGGGGAGCCTGAAAACACTGATAATATTGTTAACGTTTCCAGAGAGCAAAACCAAAAAACAAAAACAAATCCCGTGGTGCAACAAACAAGGTATTACATTTCTAAAATTGATTCAACTTACAAGGCTGTGTATCTGTCCATTGCAGACTGTACATCTCTACGGTAAACTGTTCGAAGAATTACCATTACAGGGTCAAATTCCTTATCCCAAACTTCAGCTGTTGTTTAAAAGAAGTCACAAGTTACAATTCTCTTTATGGACATCACAACTTATTCCAGAGTTTCTTCTTAATTAGCTTCATATCATTTCCCATTATATAATCATTTTTTGCAGCACAGTACATCTTTTTCTAATTCATACTACTAATAATTACTTTCTGTATTAACAATTATTACTACTTATCAAGGCATTACAATTTCACCAAAAATATTTTTTAGGTTCCAAAACAGAAAATAACCCATTAGTAAAGGGTACAGGCCTATTCTATCAAGTAGCTTTATTTTAGTGTCTTCTACCTTTGTTGTTTTTTTTTTGTTTTGTTTTGTTTTTTGTTTTTTGTTTTTTGTTTTTTTTAATGTAATTCTTTACTACAGGGGGAAAGAATCATATATTCCTGCTTAAAAACATACTTGAAACACATTAATAGGACTTTAAAATCTAAATAAATATGTGTACTTGCATCTAAATATATTTAGGCAATCCCAATATACTATCTGTATGTTCCTGTATGAATCATGTCTTGCTCTTTTTGATTTCTGAGCACATCTAAGAAAAGGTTATAATCGTTTTTCCTTTGATACTTGATAACCACGTGTATTCTTGAAAATAGGAAGCAAAGACTGCAAATCAGTAGCCAGCAGGTGACATTTAAGTATTAAGTGCAGTGAGCCAAATGACTAACTTCATACAATTTTTTGTTCCGTCTTGACAGTAGCCAACTTTTTTCTCAAATTCTGAGATCAATCATTTAGAAACATGCCTTTATAATGCATATATGTATCATTTTGGCATTAAGCCTTAATTATCCCCAGTTCAGTTTGTAGCTTTAAAGTAAAATGCTGTGGCTTCTCAGAGTGGTCACAAATAGAAGTCTGAGCAGAATATTAATAAATTCATTGCACTTTTGCCCCCATTTAAAAGTCAATCAAAACCAAAACTAAAGTTTCCAATCTAAAGGCAAACGAAGACATTCCCCTTTATACATTGTTTTGAAGTTCCATGAATTCAACATGAATTCATGAGTGAATGTAAGAAAGAATACAAAGAGAAAAACAACAACAGAAGTTTAGCTCCACCAGCAGGCATAACACAACATACGCATTTACAACATACTTCAAAGGCAAAAGCAGGCAACTTCATCCCATTGCTGAGAGTACTTCCCACAGCTGGGAAGACAAGTAGTCTGTATTCCTGTTAACTTCTACTAATGTTCATGGTTCTGCAGACATCCTCATGTGCTACTGAGGAGGAAAACTTGGCATAGTTTTTACCCTGTGTGAAAGATGATCAAAGAACAGCCTGCTTCCCAAGTTTTGTTTTGTTTTTTTTTTTTTTTTCCCCCCCTACTGGACAGAGAGTTTACTATCACAGTCTACAACACATCCCAGACTTGCTTCTTCCCCACCCCCCGCCCCCTTCCAAAATAGCAGTTACTGAAACGTAGGGTTTCTGCAGATCACCAAGTAGATTTTTTCCCCCCTAATTACAGGGAAACAAGGCATTAGGCTGAAGTGATCTCAACATGACTTGGTTTAATTGGGACAAGCTGTAAGCCCCAATTAGTGACAGCACCCAAAATGTCACCATTCGTTTTGAGAACAAGTACAGTTATAAGATTTATAAGCATTTAGACAGCTATACATAAGAAAACCACGCCAGTTTTTATCCTTGCAGGAACTCTAACAAATTTTATTGCTTTTAAAAAAAAAAAAAAAAAAAAAAAAAAAAAAAAGCAAAGCAGTGGGAGAATTCTGCACAGAAATACAAGGGACTTAAGAACAGCATCTCTAGCAGTGATTATTGAAAAGGGAAAAAAAAAAAACTTCATACAACACATCACTGGTTGTTAATTTGTATTAAAGTAATGGTTACACTGACCAGCCTCCTCCATACACACAAATGAACACTGCCTATGAACAAGGGGCTTCAAAGTGTCAGACTCAAACACCCCACAGGATGGAGATAATCCACCCCCAGCTTTGCTTTGAGCTGAAGTGCAACCAAAACACAAGGAGCATTTCAGATTCTTAGGAAGCTTATCTGCTCAGTGACAGGAAACAGTAATGGAACACTGTGTTCTAAATTCTTCCTCTCCTTTGATATACCAACACTGTGTTGAAACCAATTTAGACGGCAAACTGGTCTGGGAAGAAGTCTCATTTTTGCATTGTATAAATTACAGAAGTACAGAACAATATTCTGTAATTGGTGCAGCTTGAACTTTGTTCTAGATTCTCACTATTGACTGGAAAAAAAATGTTGTAAACTATCAAGAAACTTAAAGCAATATTCAAAAAATTCTGTACCATTGTATTTTTTAATTATTAAAATGTGAGCAAATCTGACCTAGTCTTGAAACTGACACATGTATAAACAGTCCTAAATTCTAAGGAAAAAATCTGACATCTGTCCAGTCATCACATATCACATGATTAAGCATGCAGATCATTGAAATATAAATAACATACCTGTTCAGTTCTCTACTTTTCCTGAGCTATCTAAAGATATCTGGTTAATATTACAAGCTGACATTTACTTATAACAAAACATACAGCTAAAGTCTATTAACAGTCCTTAGAAATGTTAGTAATTATAAACAATAGACAATAATGAAAAAGAGAAACAGAGCTTGTTGTGGTTTTGTTGTTGTTAGTTTAAAACAAAAAGAAAACAAAACCCCTCTGGTCAAACATCTCACTGCTGAATTAATGGTAAGACGACACTGATTGATTACTGTACCTTTAGGTGTATACATTCCTTGTTGCATGGAACCTCCGGGTTCAAAAACAGGAGCTTTAAAATCAGCAACTGCTGACAAGACTGATTCAAAGCTTAAGCTTCCTGGAATAATACCACTTTTAGGATTGGGATTTTCTGGAATGTAACGTTTGTGTTAAGAAAAGCAAAAGTAAATTTAATTGTAGGACATAGCATTTTACTTCCATGCTGATGCTGACACTCATTCCAAAGGCTACATTTGAGCAATGCTCTGTGTTTACCACAAGAGGTCTGTATGCTCCAGCTGCTATAGAACAATAACAATTACTGGAGTGATCCAAAGTCTCCAGGCTAGGAGATTACTTTTTTTTTTTTAAGCGAAACCACTTGCTGCATCTGCATACTTACTCAAAAGCAAAGTATTAAATAACAACTGCTACCTATGGGGTAAACAAATATGTTTTTGTGTTTGAAACTGTTTACGAATGCTAGTGAATTGCTTGGGATTCATACACGTACCAAACAAGTCTCCATCTTGGACTGGCAACTTTTCCTTTTGGTAACAATACTTTATCAGCTTACTGAAAATATCTCAAATCACAGGCAGTGTTTAAAATAAGGGAACTTCTGCTTAGTGAGAAGTGACTGCTCAAAAGAGTCACTTGTTTATCATACTCTAGTGAATCTCTTAAAAATAATCAAGAATGGGAATTTGAAACATTAGGAACATAATTAGGAGCATAAGTCAAATGAAAAGAAATTAAATAGAAACTGGATTTAAAAATATAATGAGCAAAGATGAAAGAAAATTTATATACAATTTACAAATTAACTGTTATGGAACATAACATGAATGTTGTCACCGGGCACGAAGATCTAGAATTTGCTATCAGCTAATGTTCTGGGGGACACTTTCCCCCAGAACAGAGACATTTCACTCTAATTTCAAAGCAACATTCAGAATTGCTACTACTTGCATTTTAAGCTTTTGATATCTAAAGCAAAAGCCTATACAACATTAGTGACCTCTTTTTACATTGGCATATAGTTAGCTATAATCAAAGGCTAAGAAGCAGATAAAGGTGACGCTGACTAAACTATCCGGAACATTACTGGAAAACAGACTTTTCACCTCATACTTGACTTCTGCAGTATTAAAACAACAATAAAAATCAAAACAGCCATTTAACATTTAGTATTGAAATTGTTTAAAGCTATTAAGTCTTGCTTACTTTTTAAGGAAGACAAAAGATGTATCAAATGCTTTGCCTGACGATATGTATATACAAACAAATCTTTACACAATTTGTTACAGTTATGTAAGCTGAAAACTTGTTCAAGCTCCAAAATCCCATTATTCTCACAGTACCTGCTATTTTCATTCCCTCATGTTAGCTAAAATATTCCAAGGATATAAGGTCCAACAATGAACTGTGTGTCCTGTCATTCATGCACAGTTGGGCCACCATCTCTGCTCTGAGGATCTCATCATCTGTCATTCCTAGAACAAAATAAAAAATCCAGTAAAACAGCGTAACACATTCCGCATCCATTTGCAATTAACACAAGTTAAATTTGATGCAATGTTAAATAATAATACAGTGCTATAAAAACACAACAAAAGATAGGGAAAGTCACACCTGAGAAGCAGTGAGAAGAAACTATGAAACGGACACAATCTCAGAAGAGACAAGTACAAATTAAAACTGCTTGTCTTTCTGAAAAACATACTAAATCTTTCTGTGATCACATAACACAACTCAGCCACTTATTTCCAGTAAAGCTCTTTTTCTCGGTTTCCACATATTTTGTCCAGTTTCAAATTGTAAGGGATTAAAGTTCAGTAAGTGGTGAAATGAAACCAAGCATTCAACACTCTGCATTACTATCTGGCTAACCAGCTTTATCACAGAAACTAAAGGTTGAGAGACTTTAAAACAAACAGCTACATTACTTACATACAAGTATTTGTACAGTAGTGGCTCTTACCTAAATGTAAACGAAGACTTAACAGAAGGACCAAAAACGTTAAAGCTCCTTCCAACATGGATCTTTCATGCTCTGAATCAAGAACTGTATTTTGATGCTGTGATGCCATTGTTAGTAAATCTACCACCTTGAATCTAAACAGCAAAGAGCAAATTCAGAAATATTATTCTCTAATATTAAATATAGTGTTAAATGCACAATTAACTCAGGACACCATTCAAGCAGCTTTAAAAAAAATACAAAATGAAATGTAAGTAATGCAGGAATATAGAACTCTCTCACTTTCTCACAGGAAAACAATTTATGTTTACCAAGAGCATAGAGCTAATAACAAACCCTCATTTTATTCTACATCCTAGAAAGCGGGCATCCTTTCTGTGACTCTTACTATTGCAGTGTTTCTACTTTGAGTCAGCATAACCTGAAACATTGCATATGAACGCATGGAAGAAAAAAAAAAAAACAAAAAAAAACCAAACACACATCACCACCAAAAAAAAAAAAAACAAAAAAAAAAAGCAACCCCTCACATGCTGAAGACACTCCAAAATAAAAAAAACCTGCAAAATATCTGCAGTTTCAGTACTCCGCTGTAAATCAAAAGCCAACCACATTTAAAAAAAAAATTAAAAAAAAAAAAAAAATCAAAGATGTGAGGTAACTCTTTCTGCAAGGGCTTTACATAAGTATTAGCTTTGGCTAGGCAAAGTTTTTCTACAACAGATACGTATCTTTTCTTTCTCACATAGCATAAGTTAGTCAACAGTTAGCAAAATATTCAATAAGAGTCTTTTGTCTTCCTATCCTACCTTTCAAAAACTGATGAAATAAAATAATCTGGGTCAAGCCTAGAGGCACAGACCTGTGGAAAGAAAACAAATTCATTTTATTCAGTAGTTTATTTTCAGACGCTGTCTTATCTTTTCAGAAAACTTAACTTACTTGCAGTAGGTAAATGTCAGGATCAATCATTGAATTGCAGAAATGAGACTGCACGTAAGTCATAGCCTGTCCTTTAATTTGCAGGCCATTTCTAACCCACATGTTGCTGTGAATTTCAGAAAGGCTTGCCTGTTCAGGGAAAATAAAATAAAAATTTACAAACAAGACTTTACAGCTATTGAATCAATACGATCATTAGGAACTACTGCAAGTTTATGAAACATACCCTTTTACAGAACAGCTTCCATTTCATACAACTCAATTGATCAAAGACAAAGCAGTGATTTATTTAAACCTTGAGAAGTACTGCAAACCTGAAGTAATCGATGTTTAAAATATGTTAGGTATAAAAGCAATGATGACAAATCCTGTTTACTGCTATTTATGGAGAAATACAACTGTCTAAATAAATATATTTCTGAAACCGCATCCACTTTTGAATTCATTCTCAATTTAAAATTCTGGATTTTCAGATTGTTGTTTCTTTTTCAACTAGCACTCCATTAGTAATTACCTCATGAAGAAACTTCTGTATTTAAATCTGGCCATCCTGGTATTCTGCTATAGTGACTATTATTATCATACTTCCCGAGTTGTACTGCTAATTAAGAAACTAATGACATTTGATTTTGGAAACAGGAGGAGAAAAAAATTCACCCTAACTAATCAATATATTCTACAAATCATATCCTTCCATGTTTCTATGTGTATTCAAATTACTGGAGCTAAAACAATCAGACAAGTTTTTATCATGCATTTCTGCCTATGCATCAAACACAGAAGTTTGGATACATACCTGGATCTGAAGCGGATGAATCATTAGTTTCATTAGCATCTCCTGATCTGGCAGGATAGTATCCAGATCTAGTTCTTGGCACTTGACAGCCTAGAAACAAGCACACATTGTACCAATCACACTCAACAGGGAATTTCGATCTTCTGTGCAACTGAAAACACATGCTTACCTTACTTAAAAACATGGCAAAGTAACGGTGCAGTGGCAAATGAAAAGTAACCTGGTTAGGAGCTGGCTAAAAATAAAAAGAGATATTTTATCATAATATATTTAAAAAAAAAAACAACCACAAAAAAACCACCCACATCTACAAATATCTTTTTCACAACCACTAAGAACAGTTAACTTGCATGCCCTAATTAAAGGGACTTACTTTCCACCAACCTCATATATTGCTTCATGAAGATTCAGAAATGTATTACTTTCTGAGGATTCAGAAATATCCCTTATTCAGTCTCCTGTAGTTAATCTCTTACATCCCAGTAGATAATGACATTCAGAACTGAATGAAAGAGTATCCCTTTCTAAGACAGCAAAGCTGCATCCCCATTATCTTATCACTGGAGGACTTCTGTCTTGCCACTCCTCATTCAGGGGAACAGAAGTACAGCAAGGGTCTTGCTTTGCAAGACTATTACAGCAACATATTTAAATCATTAAGGCTCTAGAAATACAGGATCCTATAACATGACATTGCTACTATTAACTACAAAACTCACTTCAACAAAGCAACTCTTTTTCCAGGAATACCAGGAATACATTTTACCAGGAATAACAGCTTGGATCAGACACAGAAGTGCATTACTTCGCAATGTTAACCAGGTTTTCATAGCATTTAAGTCCATTGATACATACCTCATCTACGAAATTGATAGCATCAAACCAGTCCTGAAGCGCTTCAAGGCAGTATCTAACAACATTCCGTGTGTATTCTTGTGTTTCCTGCAGGAAGAGAAACTACTGTACTACAGAACTCAAAATAGTGCAGAGGTCATTGTTTTCCCAATATGAATAAAGGATTATTTCAAGACATGTATGCCCTCATCATATGAAAATCAGTAAGCATTAGGACAGTTTCATAGTTACTCTAGATGACAAATATTTTAAAGGTGAGAACTGAGGCACTTTCAGATTGATCAGCTGCTTACTGTCTAATTTATCCATGTAATTTTACATAAAGTTGTGCCAACATTAGTAAAATCGTCTTCACGTACAATCTAAAGGAATTCCTGTATCCTGGAAGTTTTATTTATTGAAAGATCTTTCATTTCATGTACATTTCATGTACTAGCAAACTGCAGTGACAAAACAATACTACACAGATTTTAAAAACAATAAAGAGCTTTATCATGATTGTGTATTAAAATGTAACTGTATTATAATGCCCTAATACTAAAATATTTCTCATATTAAACCATGTACTTCAATACTAGAACTATATACTGCCTTCCAGGGACAAAGAACTGATACGCAAGCATGGCAGGAGGTAAAACAAACCACTCTCCTAACAATGGAACCTACAAACCCCTCATTTTTCAGAGTCTTTTCCTTTAATCTGCCCTTCTCTCTAAATACAGAGTCCAGACCTGCCTCACACCCTTAGGAATCTATAACACACTTCTCATACAAAAGCCGAGTGCTTCAGCCAGGCGCAAGTGTTGACTTGCTCAGTTCCCTTTTCTCATCAGAAAATGCATCAGCCATGTTCCTATCCTGCTACTCCACCCTCTATGGCGACAAAGCTCAGCCAGCTTTCCTTCAGGCATGAGACACAAGCTTAGATCTCTTCCCACCCATCATATTTCACTAAACACATACAAAAATTGAACTATAAGACTTCTAATTTTCTCATAGATTTACTGAGAACTACCAAAACATCTGACGCAAAGTCAGACAGGACAAAAAATTGTACAGGCTTTAATCTACAAGCTGATCCTCCACTCCCTACAGTCGAAAGAAAGATCATTTTATATAAAATATATATTTATATATATATAAAATATATATTTATATATATAAAATATATATATATATAAAATATATATTTATATATATATAAAATATATATTTATATATTTTTATATATTTTTTTTTTATTTTTTATTATTATATTTTTTTAATATATATATATTATTTATATATATTTATTATCATTTATATCATGGGAAGGTTTTTGCAACTGCCTGATTAAAATTGCTTTAAAAAAAAATGTGCAGAACGCTCATGCACATTTTTTCAAACTGCTATTCAAATCAGGTATACTGTCTCATGTACATTACACATCTTAAATACTTACCTTTGAAATAAACTTATCATTAAATAAAAGAATAAACAATCACAATATAAAAAGGTCTTCCCCCACACACACATTACATATGCCTATAAGCTGACGGAATGAATAATGATAATAATGAATAAAGCATGAATAATTACAGAAAGCCTTACCCTAACTTTGCAGTGTGACAGAAGACCCCACATTGGCTGGGCACAGGCTTCTAACTCAGCAGCAAAGGCAGCATAGTAGGTCTGTGATTCAAACTCCACATGCTCATTTAATTCTCGTTTATTTAAATTCATACCTTCAAGAATTTAAACAGAGTTATACAATGAAGTACCTAACTAGGGCTAAGTGGAATGCAATATTTGTAGAATATTGCAAAGAAGTTTGAACATAAATAGATCTACAAAGAATAAAGTCTCTAGATTGGGCTCTGTAGCCATTGCCTTTAAGACAACATTAACATGGACAGCAGCCCTTCTACTTTGAACCTCAGTAACCTAAATAGAACTTTTGGATGGAAACACCTAGGCCTCTTTCTAGACATTTACCAATTTTTAAAAATTCCTGATGTTATTTTATATCCACAACACAATTTTCTTCACAACAACATGCAGAAAAAAGATCCAAGTTTATTTGCTCAATATTTAACTTCCAACTACATCAATGACATGCTTCTGGCACAAGCTACAATTAACAATACCTACAATCTAAGAATCATGACACTGTGAATCTCTCAGTTATGATGCAATTACTCTTTAACCAGATAAATATCAATCAGATCTTTTCCTAATCTGCCTGTGATCTCCAGAACACATTGTTACCTTCCAGAAATGCGCAGTTTGGGAATACTAGGGAAATATTTACATACAGCAGCATAAGGATTTTGCTACGGTAAATATTAAGCTGTCCTAACATCTTTGTATTAACACTGACTTTAAACATCAATACCAAAGCACATACCTTGAAAGAATGATACAAAATTCATCCATGTTACCAAAAGGCCATGATCTTCCAAAAACTTCTTTGCCACACTTTGGTGTGAAAGTATGTTTATAAAATCACTAACAAGGGGCCAGTATGTATTATTCTTCAGTAGTGCTTCACCACAATTCACCACAACATGTAAACTATTTTCTTCATCTAGATGTTAAAAAAAAAAAAAAAAAGAGGGTCTAAAAAAGAGGAAATAAGAACTATTTTCTAAGTTGGTATTTTAAAATAAAGTTACAGAATAATATAAAAATAGCAATTTGGATTTACTGTAACCTTGCAGTAACACACATACAATCTGCAAAAAAAAGAACATTTACTCTGCAAAACTTGAATTTGTTTTATCATGGACTCATCAACACAGATGCCACTTAAGTAGGAGAAATACTCAGATCGAACAAGTTCAGAATCTCTGAAGTGCCACATGAACTGTAGCTGCACCAGAACTTCTAATATTCACAGATTCTCATGCTACTGAGCTGAAGGTAACTTGTATGCTTGGGAGCATTTAACACAGTTCAAAACCTTCCTGAAATCACAAAGTCTGGCCAAGTAAAGAAACTTTTGTCATGCGATCCACACAACAAGGTGTGCAAATTCTTCTTCCCTCTGTGCTCACTTGTTAACAGCCACTTGACAGAAACTGTTTTGTTTTCCTCAAGAAAAACGTGGCAAATTCAATTTCATAAGAAAGCTTTCATACTAGTTCCAAAATGAAGCAAAACTGGCAGTTCATATCCAAGTAGATGTAGTGGTGATGCTGAAGAGACGCATTACAGATTCGCACAAATTCAGAGGCATGCCTTTTATGAATACTGCCAAGGTGCACAAAAAGTCCAAACAATGCAGTTTCTCTTGTGAACTTCTGAAACATTTGAATTTGATGTATTTCCCATTAATCAAGCTACCTTACAGCACACAAACACAAATTCAGTGATCAAAACCTACCTTGCAATTCACTTTTAATAAGGCAACTTTCCATCATATATAACAGAACTGTGACCATAATGTCCAGAAGCTGACATTCTTCGGTTACCTGGCGTGCTAGTTCTTCATTGCTGAACAACTGAACACTGATATGCACAATTCTGTTAGACATCGTGTCTGACTCATGGCTTTTCTTCAGTGTTTTCATAATAAAAGCATAATGCTGAACAAAAGTTTTGGTAAAAGCAACCTGCAAATTATAAAGAAACTTGACATTAACATGCACCACACAAAAATTACTGTTTTCTTTCTTTCATTCTTCCTCTACAGAAGCATGATCAGTACATCCTTGAAACATCAAGTTGCCACGACAAATCAGAACTGCTGGTCCTAGGTTTAGTTTCTAGAAATAGTTCATTTGAAAATACCTCTTTATAGGAAGGAGTAACTTATACCTCCAATTTTACTACATAACCTCAAAATTAAATCTTATTCTATAACTCTTCAGTGAGGAAAAGGAAAATAAAATCCATGAACACAAATGTTGAAACACAGAATGAAAAGTCACAGAATGCATGTGAGAATAGTAATGTTAGAACATTAATTTATCTTTTTTTTTTCCTCCACAACCTAGAGCTGGGTGTGATGTCCCAAAATGATGCTCCACAATGAAATCACTGGCACCTAATAAAAGGGCTGTAACTTGAACAATTGAAATCACCTGTCTATTCAGAAACATTTTGATTAATCTGTCAAGGATGATGCTTCAACATGGAATTTCACCTACTATCATAGTATCCTATTCCTTTTTAATAAATCTTTAGAGCTTTCTCTTAAATAATCGGGTAATGAGTAGCAAAGCTTGTTAATGACTCAACTGTTTTTTTTTCTAAAACCAGATCAGTATTAACATATATTGATAAATATGAGTCTTAGTATACCTTGTTAGTCCTCAACTGATTGTAAACCAGTTTTAAGTACCGCATATACATTTGGGCATATCTGCCAGCTTTTAAACAACATTCAGTTCTTTAAGTTCTGAATTAACACCATCTGCACTTGCTTTGCTTTATAGGAAAAGAAAATACAAGCTGCAGCGTGATAAAAATTTTCTGCTCAACACCTAAAACTCTATGCCTATTCCTTCTTGGTACTAACCTTTCATATACACAGAAGAAGAAACTCTAAAACCACTCTATATCACATGTGTTTTCACTAGACTGTACACAAATCAAAAATCATTTTACCTGCCTAAAACTTTGTACTCTCATATTTCGACTATAGCATTACCATGTTATTCTCACTTAGAGAACATTCCCAAAAACATCTCAACAGCATAACACACCGCTGGTAGGCACAAAGACAGCTTCTTCCACCAAATATTCTGAAAACTAAAGATCAAGTTGCTGATGCAAAATAAATACACAACCAAACAAACCAGGGTATGTCACTGCAGGAAACATTACTACATAGCTTAACTCTCCTGCTTTAAGTAGTCCAAAACAATGGCAACCTATACAATAACAGAAAACATCTTCTACTCACAGCATCCAGAACAACAGTAATTATTTGCAGCCTCTCAATACAGCCTCTTGCAGCAAATACATTCCAACATATTCATAGACTACTAACTTGCTCAGAGTTACTACAGTAGCATTCTGTATTCCAAGCTTGAACCATACAAATTGCTTTAAAATAAAGTTTGATAGTTTGGTACAACTGAAATCATTAGCAATGGCATCTATAATAAACACTACTAATGTTAAGCCTCAGACACAACTGACACGTTTAGCATCTTAAGTTAGTATATTAATGCTAGTAGCATTATTTTAATACTTTTAAAATGATTTTAACAAATACAGCCCTTTCCAATTTTGAGAGAAGAAACAAACTCAGTGTCAGAAGTTAAAATGCTGAAATAATGGTTAACTGAAGTCTATATATTAGAATAGCCACAGTGAGTTTAATCAGTCCAATCAGCTCAGTGTCCTGCCTTTGAGTGGCTAACACTATACAGACAACTACAAGATAAAAACAGAATGGCACAATAATGAAAATATGACAGAGGACATTTTTCCAAGTACTCACTCAGCTTCCAACTATTTGCAAGAAGTGCCTTCCTAAGACAGACACATTTTCTATATATTTAATTACCTTCACTGACACTGTATTATCTTGCACAGCCCCTGAATTTCTAGCCTACGTAAAAAAAAGAAGTTACTTTTTTCATCTCACCTTCTCTTTTGGCTGCCACTCAACAATTTCATATTTTTTAGGATCCTAACATCAAAGCCCTGATTCAGTCAGAGAGAACTTCCATCTCTCATGCCGCCAGGTGAAAGTTGTGCTAAAGTTTAGTTTCCAATAGAAAAAAAACTATTCTACAGAATTGGTACATATGAACAGTGCATTTGGGAATCAGTGAAGTCCAACTGCTTTAACTACCTCAACCTTCACTATGGGAGATGTCTGAATATATTTATATATATAGAACTATATACTTAAACATGCTTGTTGATTCATTATCAGATGCTTTTGCATTTCACCACTTTGGTTATTCCAGATCACAGTACAGCACCACTCCTGAATGATTCTTTTACTACTCCAGGTTTCTGCTTAGAGTCAACCACTGCTTTGCTTTCTCCTTGATTACATGAAGGCCAGTCCCTGCAATTTCTTGGAAGCTCCAGTAAGTTTCTCAGCTATTTTCCTTTCCTTCACTTGCAAGTCTTCTGATCTTCAAATGTCAGAGTGCCAGAAGGGATGCCTCAAGCATAAGTGCTGTAAAGAAAAGATCATAAAGCTAGTTAACAGCTATTTCAGTCTACCACTTTCAACATACCACTCTTCCCAATACTGAAACCCTAGAAGAAAACTCGTTCCCCTCTTTTAAAAAAATCTGTGCAAAGAGATTGCTAGTGGTTCACTGACTGCTGTGTAGGCTATGTGGATTTAGTCAGCTGTTTATGCTGGAGACCAGAGATTTCAGCAAATGCACACATGTACAGACACTGCCACTCTGTGCCCACTTGTCTGGCTAGTGAGCTCAGTTTATCAGAAAATCAACCTCACAAAAGAATTCTGATGATTTAACGACCTCAAGAAGAATCAGACAAGTTGCCAGAAGAGCAACAGCAAAAAAAATTAAGACGACAGTATACACTGTCAACATCTATACACTGGTACAGATGAAATGGGAGAAAGTAGCAGAAAGCTGAGAGATCATTCTAGAAAGTTTATATCCCTACAGGTATTTCCTGCTCTGAGTTTGCTTACTGTTGAAAAATCCCCTTCAGACAATAGCAGCAATTAAAAAAAAAATTCTAAAAGATTTCAAAAACCTAGGAGCTGTGCTAAGTCTGTATAAAGGAGCTGAGTTAAATTTAATCAAACAATTAACTTGTTAAAAAGAACAAAAGCAATGTTTAACCAATTCTTTAGTTTAAACATAGAATACAGAGACTGAAAGACAGACTGCTTGCAGATAAATTGTGGCAGTCAGCAGGAAGCAAATATACCAAAATCTCCATTCTCAGCACACAATGAAAAATATTATGATGACATTCACTGAAGACTAAGGCTTCTTGCCAACGAAAAATGATCCTAAGCTCATTAAAAACTTTGGTTATTATGTAGTATGAAGGTAAACATAGCAACACTTACCAGATTCCTCTGTTTGCTGCTAACATTTGGGTGTTCTCACAGGCAGGTGTTAAGCTGGCAAAGGATCAGGAGAACTGAATGTCCACATGAGTCTCCAAATATCAAGAAGAATTCAAGCTTTATGATAAGAGATGATCAGTTTAGTAGTCCTCATGTCTTCTTATGTGTTAGCTGAATCCAGGACCAAGATGGATCAAAGTTGGTATCGCTAATCAAAATACTGTCTTGACATGGATGAAGCATAGGCGAAGATTCATGTATTGTCCTTCCCTTTTTTGCAAGTTATCTTCATATCCTTTGCTCCAATGCAGCAAGGTTTTAAGGGGTATGAATAAATGATGGCCCCATAATGAAGGGGCTTATCTGAAGAAATCTGCATGCTTGGAATTAAGGATTTCTTTATCTTTGCTTCCCGTCAGGAATTGAGAAGATCCATAACTTTAGCATTGCTCAAAGATACAACACAATCGGAGCAAAATGTTAAGCCTGACTGCTATGTATATTAGGTCTTGGAACATGTAGAGCAAACAACCAAACCTGGCTGCACACCAAGATTTAAAACAGGAAGATGACATCCAGCCTTCATGACTCCAAGCCAGGAGACACTTGGTATGGACAACTGCAAAGCTCTTTAAGGAAACTGCTAGAAGGCTGCCAAAGCTGCACAGGGCACAGTTGCAGCAAGAACACTCACATCATAAAGGCCTAGATGGAGAAATTACTGTCTACTACATCAGTTTCAACAGGAACAATAGTTTACCAAACATGCTACACTGCATTAGCTTTGATCCACTTTTCTGACTGATAAAAATCCACTTTACAAAGTAAAATAAATCTAAAAAATATCCAACACATGCAAATGTGAACTAACAGCCAGACAATAGGAGAAAAACAACAAAGAACAAAACATACAAAACATGAAAACAAAATGAATACTGCTGCTCCAGAAGTTCTCAACCTTGCTTTGTCCACTTCTCTGTTCAAATATTATTTTCTTAAAGTCTAAAGCACATAATCAAAACCAAGTAAATGATCCGCACTATTTCGCTGCTTATTATTCAGATATAAAGATGCACGGTCTTCTGTAAGGCATAATATGCACTAAATATGAGAATTAGAAAAAATGCGAATGACATGAGACAAGTACCTTATAATCTTGATCTGGCAGCATGTTGAGTAAGAAAGTCACCATCTTCTGTGGAAATTCATATTTTATTGTCCAAAACAACAATTCTTCTAGAAAACATTTATGCTTCAAAACATCCATGATAGACTGATCTGCATAAAAGGTTGGAGGAGGGGATGTGTAACAATTACGTTGTAATTTTTAATCAGTAATAACTATAGTGCAGCTGCACTGACATAGAACTAAAAAAGCTTAAGAAAATCTTAATGAACTCTACATTTTCTCAAAAGCCCTGAGGAAAACCAAAAATGGCCAATACTACACAGCACAGACTACACAAGAATAAAAAAATCCCCCAGAAAAATCAATGAGGTTTTCAGTACAATTCTGCCAGAGTCCAGTCTTCATTGATTGCATTGAACTGTATCACCTTACTGCAACAGCTTCACCCATTCTAGTCAGTCTCAGCAATTTACACTCTTTAGCTGAAGGAAGGAAGCAGTACAGCAGTACTTTGCCGAACTGAAAACAGCAAACCACTTATGTTTAACTGTTTTACCCCATAAGAACACTTATGTTCCATTTGCAAAGCACTAGAACTTAACAGAAACAACAGTGTATTAGCTATTCCGACTTTTAAAGCAATACGTGTACTTAGTTTTCAAGAGTTATATGTATCTCAAGTCTTCCTCAAAGCTATTGCTTTGTTTCTTTATATAAAGCCACCATAATGCCCTGATCAGATAATGAGAGGGTGTAAGAGACAAGTCTCATGCATCCCCAGTGAACTCCTGGCAGCTCACTCTGTCATCTCATTCACGCTGACACTCACTTATACGTCCCTGGAGAGTACCTATAAAGAAACCAAATAACCTTTCCAGTTTGTCAGTGAAGTTTTCAAGGAGATTAGCTTTATGATACAGTTCACAGCAATACTGCACAAACATCGATCTCTACTAGAATAAACTGTTCATAAAGTCATGGCATGATAACAGCATTAATTAACTTTATTTAAAAGAATTGCTAAAACATAAAGTCTCTTTACCATCATTCTTCGAAAGAACAACAGGTATTGTTCACTCCCACAGTATACACAGACTACAGAAAATGGTAATATTATTTCTTTAAAATTGACTTGGAGACAAACCCATTGCATGCAGAATGCCATACTACAGATGGGACTGCATGAAATGATTCCATCAGCACAGATCCAGAAGTGCTGAATCAGGACATGTTCTAGCCTCGGAGACTCACCACTTTAGTGAGGTATGTATGACAGATTTAGGGATTGCCCTGAATGGCTTTGTGCTTACTAGTGAAGCAGGGATCCTTGTTTACCATTACCAAAGGTCAGAGTTCCACTGTCAAGTGATTAATCAGTCCAAAATATCTCAGGAATTGTGAAAGATGATGAGAAATAATGAATATCTTAAGTTTTAGGGAGTCACACAAAGAGGAGAATATTTCACTGAGTATATTTCGCTAGTGCTGAAGTAAAAAATTTCTTTCATAGGCTCATGAAAGATGTTTTAATTTTCACAAAATATTTTGTAGAGTGTCACACATCACCTACTGCAGCAAATATTTGATCGATCATATACATTTTCCTCCCCATGTCTTGTTAAGAAATTACGTATGTGAATTTACTGCCCATGAGAGCTTGGAAGCCACGCAGACTGAAGTTCTCCATCCAGACATCACATGTGTAGGCACATTTCAAGTGCCCTAGTGAAAACACCAGGCATGAAGACAAGTAACACAACACCTTATTTGTTACAGATGTGCAGTTTCCCTGACAGCACATATTAACAGTTTTATACAGTGATTTCACTCAGTTTACACGTATACCTGCGACAGAATTTAAGTAAGCAGAATGCTCTTACCCAATTTGCAAAATTTGTTAATAACACTTGGACTAATGTTTCCACACTTATGAAAAGCACTACACAATCAAATTTCTTTCAACAAATTAAAAGAAATAATGCCTGTGGGTTCAAAATTGTCCTAAGTATTATGTATTTCAGATGAATGCAAGTCTTAAAACAGAGAAACAATAAAAACATCTCTCAGTACTCAGTTGCACACCTGTACCAGCAACATCTCTGTATAAAAACAGTAACATCTTTGAAGAAATCACAGAACCACAGCCTGTTTCAAAACATCTTCCTGGAATATGAGGCTTAGTGTTCTACAACATCCCCAGCATATAAAAAACTCCAGTATGAAGCCCAGTACCACTACAGACCTGGAACAGGAGAGGGAGTCTGCTTGTACCAAAAGGTAAATCTGTTTTTATTCAATACTCAGTTTTCTAAAATTTTCTTTTCATACTCTTATTTTATACCAAATTGGACATAAAATATGAATACTGAAAACTTCAGAAAACTATTCAATATTTAATAAAAACAGATACTTACCCTTTCCCCCACTGGCAGACTCCCTCCTGTGGGGCTGATAATAGGAGCTATCAACATCATGAGCACAGTCCATGGAATACCTCAGTGGGGGGAAGACTACAATCCTGGGGGGAAACCAAATGTTGAATTAAAGAACCACTTTTCCTGAAATGCCATTGCTGATACTGGTTTTCAGATCTTCCAGGTTCCAGATCTCCGAGTTTCCTCCCTGCCTACTTCCCAAAGTCAGTTCTTACACATCAGAAAAATCAATTCTTTTCTTGCATTAGCTGACTAACTTACAACATAGGGAAGAAAACAGTCTTCAAGAGAGCCTTTCTTATGTGACAATACATTTCTTGCATTTCTCCAGAACTATCACTGCTTCCACAATATACTGTTCTGTTAATTCTGATTTGTTCCAACTTCCACTCAGCTTCTCTTACCACTGCTCATAAAAACATCTACTGCTGTAGTATACAGAAATCAAGGCACCCATCCTCAGAAAATTCATGATCTTCCACATATCACTGCTAATATCACCTCTTAATAACACAAATGCCAAAACATTCAGTTCTCTGCTTTTCTAGCTTTCCAAACTTTTTTCATCACATCCAAAAACATCAAAAATAAGCAGTTTGCCTTTTCTGGAACCCTCACAGCACTTTCATTCCCTTCTACTGAGTCCATGAACTTGCACATCTCAAATTCAAACTCCAAACCTTCACTTCAAAGCCTTTACAAGAATGTTATTTCAACTTTCACAACTGCTTTTCACCCAAATGTTCTTTTCTCAAACTCTGCGATTTCTGCTTCCCATACCAGACTCCTCATACTCCCATGAAAGAAGTTTTAAAACATATTTTAAACACAAAAACCTCAGGAAAAGCAGGGGATAAGATTACCTTATCTCTAGCTTATTCATTCTTGAATTAAAACTCACACTGATGAGAAGTACTCATCTCAGGCTAGAAACTGCACACAGGATTAATTTCACTCTAGGGAAATAAAGTGGTAACAAAGGAGACTTCAGCCACATATCTTTCCTCAAGCATTACCAAAAGAATATTACAGAAAGACCAACTAGAACCAGAGAGAACCATTCTTGCTTGACTGAGAACACAATCACATTGTGTAGTGGCACAATGAAAAAAAGTTGCCAACACATCAAAAACCTGTTCGCCAAAATGTGCTGCAATCTTGTCAGCCACAGTGTGAAAATAAAATTGTTAGGGGTCATCTAATGACATGAAGGTGACAAAATGATTGGTCAAATTCCCAGAAAGTTGCATTCACTCCCAGGAGAAATCAAAACTGCCAATTAGTACTCTCTTGTTATTATTCTTTTCAGACTTTATCATGTTTAATACCTGCCACATGCAGCACCACAGTGCTTGGGAAGGGAAATGAATGATAGTATCCCTAGATATTTATTTATTTTTTAAGATAGACAGAAAGCAGATACAACACACTGAGATCAGAACTTTTTACATAAATACCTTTGGTGCTGCTGCTTAGTTTCACCCTCTTGCGCTTGCCCACACCTTGGCTACCATCCTGGTCCTCCTTGGATAGGGAAAGAGTTTAAAAAGTTACAATTGCATATTTACAGCATTATTGCCAAGAGTCTGCATGCACTCAAAATTCAGGTTCAACTATCGAGTTAAATCAGAAATGTCCTGAATACACTCTTATCACAAAAGTTTTGCTGCTTACAGGAAACAAAGTCAGTGCAATACCGCTTTAGGAATAACACAATTTTTTAAGAATCACTTCCCCCCTCCCCCCCAGGTGATCTTATCGTCTGCAAGTTCAGACAACAGCATCTATTTAATTAGTTTTGTCAGTAAGCTGCTTTGATTTCTGAAAATGATCACTACAAAAATGTTTAGCGCTATAAAGTTGGTGGCACAACCAGCTGGTAATTTTCTAATCAACAGAAGGTTTTGATTCAGGAATAAAGTCTTTTTGACACCTCCAAGAGGCAAATTCAAATTGCCTATTCCCTACTGAATCAAAGAAAACCTTCATGCAGGCACTTGCCATCTGAAGCTCTCAATGTACTCTGCAGATGAAGGAGCAAAGGTTCCCAAACACAATGCAAGTTAAAAACCTCACCACCACTTCACAAAATCTAACACCGGGTATCAGAAAATAATGTGACATTACAGGATGATATTAAATGCTAAGTATATCTTTTCTAATAATGGTAGTCCTAATGAAACACTGAAGAATAATTCCTGCAGGTGCTAATAAAATGAGAGATAACAAATGCAAGTATCTACTGCATGACATATAATCAATACGTATAATCCAAATACATGAACAATATCATTCTTCATTACACAACTGCCCTGCTTCAGTTCCAAACTTCGAGAGAACAGAGAACTGAATTAGTAACTGTTCTTCCGTGGGGAGAAAGATAGTTCATATTTTAGATATAAGTACTGACCAAAAGTATCATGTTGATGAGAAGGCTGAGTTTTTTCTCATCGTTTCCTGCAGCCAACTTTTAAGGATGGACACGCAGTTACAGACCACAAGAGACCTAGGAGTTCATAAACACATCACTTCTGCACTCAGGAGCCAGTCAGCTCTCAGCATGCTGTCTCTGATCACAACGCTTACCCCACAGAGACTAAAGTCTCCAAATCAAAAATCTGACTTGATAAGAAATTACTTTGAACTGGAAGAGTCTGCAATTTAAATCTCCTGTCCTAAAGACGCGGCTTCTGAGCTCCTATTGCTAGAAAGGTGATAGTTTCAAGTCTGACAATCTCATCAGCAGCCTCAGTGAAGTCAGAGAGTTGTTAAGAGTTGTCAGAAAATCATGTACTTGGGCATGCAAATTTTAATTAAAGTGTTGGATTTAGAACTTCAATACTATTGCTCTGGCATTTCCCATTCTAAAATATGAGAAAAAGTTAAACAGTCTTCACTGCAACTGTACAGTCATTTCACTGTCAAGAAAATGAAATTAACAGCAACTCAATGAGAAATACTTTGTGGGATTTTTTTGTTGCTCCCTCCTCCCCCTTTAATAAAATCAGATGGTACAGAAAGTAAGTATTAAATCTTAATGTCAATTGCAGGAATTTTAACAGCCTTGAGACAGTGAATGCTAGGTTACACTGCATCTCCCAGGCCAAGGGATAAAGAATAAGCACACAAGAAAACCAATGTAAAACATCTTGGTTTTACCCACTTGATAATACTCTATAAATACACCCAAATAACAGCAGAAATAAACGCAGATTTGCTTTACATAACAGAATATTTAACAATGCACCTAAGGTGTCTCACTTCTATCCTAAATTCAAATAATATATGTTATGCAATTTACAATTCAAGATACATCTGCAGTAATGTACTAAAATACCTACATACAATAAATGGCTGTATATATTTATACCCTGGAGATCAGAAAGAAAAACCTTTCCAGATAAGAGACATCTCTAATTCACAAGCTACAGTACAATTACTGTATCTCCCTCCTTACTTATAAAAATACTTTCACCTTGAAATTTACCCCAATAAAAAAAATTTCTCCTTAATATACACCTGTCTCTACCTTCATCTTGGACATCTTTCCCAACAGAAGTGCCACTGACAACTGATCTCTCTTCAGACTTCTACAAGTTTAGTTTACTCCCCTGTTCTGGCAGAGGTAAAACACTTTGAAGCATACTGAGCCATTTTAAATTTAACTGAAAGTACTATCTGAGCTTATTACCATTAACTTCCACTGCCTTTCCCATTGCCAGGCTTTAAAAGCCTGCCAGGCTGTTAGCAGTCATTTGCAGATTTTTTTTTTTTTTTTTTTTGTCAAGTGATGGTGAAAAAACTACAATATTCTGAAAATGCCAGATTATAAATAGAGCTGCTGAAAGCATACGAGATGCTGTTGTGCTTGTAACAGAGGCAAGTGTATCATACAACTGCTTTAAACATACGCAGACATTGTTTTTACTTCAATACTTGTTCACATATAATTTCTCATAGGAGTTTTAAATTCTATTTCACATAATTTAAAGTTAGTTATGCTAGCCCTACCATATGTCTAAGATTCAATTTGTATTGCTACTAAGACTCTCTGGTTGATAATTGGTCTTAAATAATAAGGAGAAAATAAAAAGAATAAATTGAAAAAGTAACTCAACTTTCCTCATTAAGAAGGAAGAGATTCCCTCCTTTTTACTCCTCCTCAACTTGTTTGGTAAATAAGGTCAAGACTACTCATGGGAATTTACATTCAGAGAAATTCTCACTGCCACTATCACCAGTCCAGCCAGATTCTCAGGTGCTCAAAGCTGCTAGTGCCATTCTGAACATCATGTGATTTAAGTTTGCTTTATTCAAGCCCAAATTACTTGAACTTTTGAATTACGCACATGGTTTCTTCTGCGTTACTTACATAAATTGAACTGAAATGATGTAAGAAGAAATAAGAATTTTTCCAAAAGGCCCTTAGTAAATTGAGGGCATAAGATGTGAGAAAAAAAATGCGGTAGATGAGTAAATGTTTGCAGGATTTGGATGCAATCTCTCCATTTAATACTGTTAAAGCTCATTATAGCCTTTAAAATCAGTCTTACCTCATCTGAAGAATCCCCTTGTCCTGATGTTGCCGTAGCACCTGCCAAACCTTTTGAAATAAGAAAAATCAGAAATTTCTTTCATAAGTCTTATACTGGAAGAATATTTTATGATATTTAATGAACCAGTACAAAAAAAACTACATTAACTTTCTAAAAAGAATGCAAGGGCTCTACTGAGAAGATTTCCAAGCAATACTCAGAATACAAAATTATGGATTTCCAAAAACATTGCACAATTCCAATGTACTGTACTAAACAGAGACAAGCTCTTTCAGAAATTGCAAAAATCTACAACAGTCCTTACTGATCAACAACATTCTTACTGAAGTGCTGTGAGCAGGTGAGTTAACCTAGTTGCAATGACAAAATTCCACCAAATTCAACTTCCTCTTGTCTACACAAATGCCACTAATTCTATGGCAGGAAAATGACGCTTAGTATGTTAGGAGCAAAAAGAGAACAAGCTCAACATTACTGACAGAATCGAGTCCTGCAACTTGGTGCTGCACTAAATAACAGGTTTCATTAAGATTTACTGAGGTTTGCCTTTAAAAATGTAACTTTTAAAATAAACATCAATAAAGAGATGTGTTATCTCTTAATTTATTTCTGCACAAACCTTGAATGGCTAGTGTGCTAGTACCAGCTCCTTGTTCCTCCATGCCACATGTAAGTTTATCCTCAGGAAATGCCAGTCCTGAGCCTTTCAAAGCAATGAGGTACTTTTCATGACTTTTCTTCGCACATGCATTCTCTCCAACACCTTGAATACGCATGAAAAACAGCATTGGAGAACATATATGAACCAGGTAGCTGTTGCTGTAATATTCTGTACAAGCATCTAAAAGTGTCCACATTTTAAAAAGGTGTACAATTTTGATAAGTAGAAGCTAACAAGTTTTTCACATAATGAACTGAAACCTAAGAGACCAGAGACCTTCTCAATTTTTTCATCCTCTAACTTGGTGTTAAATAGATCTACAGTTTCCAGAGAAGGGAAGATAGTGACATAATGGTAACACTCCACATATAACTTGTAATATTTGGAATTTCTCTTCCAAAGTTCTAGGACTGTAGCTGCAATTAACAAAAACTGCTTCAAAGGATATTATCACTATTATCACTTCAGCCTAATGAAGACAAGTCACAGTGCATGCTTTGGACATAAAATTGACACCAAGGGGTGTAAAGAAAAAAGAAAACTGACTCTTAAGCAGGGTCTGCATGGTAAGACAAGGGGTAATGGTTTCAAACTAGAAGACAGGAGATTTAGACTGGATATAAATAAGTTTTTTGAAAAAGTATAGTGAGGTACTAGAATAGGTTACCCACAGAGGTGGTGGAAGCCCCATCCTTGGAGGCATTCAAGGTCAGGCTGGATGGGGCCCTGAGCAACCTGATCTAGCTGTAGGCATCCCTGTTTGTTAGGGGGGAGTTGGACTAGATGACCTTTAAGGTTCCATTCCAATTCACACAACTCTATGACTCTATGAAATGAATTTTAAACAGAAAAGAAACAGTAGAGGAACAAAATGTACTAGATGTTTAAGGAAAAGAAAACCTGAAGAACATGACAGCAACATATTAGCTATGCAGCTTTCACATTCAAAGTCAGAAGTGCAGGTTTTGTTCTGCTTCCTCTTCTTTGCTTTCCCTACCCAGAAAGAAACTGAAATCCACTTCAGACACCTATTCTCCATTTTACAAGTCCTTTCAAATATATGAGGATTATCTGTTCCTCAGCTAACTACTGCCCAAGCCAATTAGGGCACCATAGCTACAATGATTACCATTTGTTCCCTACCTATGCAAAGGAAATATGGAAAGGACTCAAAAATGGTACCTTCTAATCACAAAATGACAATATGGAGCTTAGGATTGGGGAACGAAGAGAATGCCAAGAATGATTTAAAACACATTCAGATTCCTTGCAACTTGAAACAAATAATTATGTGGACAGGATTATTTGCTTTTAAGAAAAAGAAAAAACTTTCCACAGAACTGCAGTACATATAATGACCTTTTGCTTTTCAAAGGTCTCCTCCAGTAGCATCTACAAGAGTAGACATTCTCCTGAAGTACACTGAATGCGTTCCAATAAGTGCAATGCATCTTACTTGGCAGTTGCAATCTGCCACATTCACTTCTCTTTTAAGAGAATGGATTTCTTACAAAACTCTAGAAATGACGCATCTTCATACAGTTATCTGGGACATGGAAGACAAAAGATGTGTGATCTATAGGTCTTCTGCCCCCTTCTAACAACAATAACAATATTCTCAAGAACACACATTTCTTTGGGTTTTGAGAAGTTAGATTAAAAACTTGCAGAAAATGAAGCGATAAAATTTAAGACGACACCTAAGGTCTTCAAAATTTGAACATATGAATACTAGAAATAACACAAACATACCAGAGCTGAGATCTTTATAGAACTGTTGGCTAGTCAAAACCTGGGTAAGAACTGATCGCATTGCTCCTCCCATTTTGGTCAAGTCTTCTAGAAAGGAAACGTGAGGCTCCAAAACCTGGAGGATTTTATGAAGGTCTTTCTCTGATGGCAGATCAAGAGCTGAAAGGCACATAACAAGAACTTTTGGTATAATCATAACGTAAACTGTCCAAGACCTACGCAGTGCAGAACAGTTATGACTACTATAAAATGAACTAGCATATAATGCTCAAAAATTCACAGGCACATGTTTTAAATTGATTCTGACTTCAGGATCAATAGTATGACATGCTAGATGTAAATTTAAAACATACCTGGCTCGTTATATCCCTCTCGTAAGTGCTGAATGAGACTAAAGATAAACTGTGGAAGAACCAATTCTGACATCATCAACAAGTCTTTTGGAACACACGGAACATTTGAATTTGACTTAATCCGGTGTCTTTTACAAAACCTACAACAGACAAGAAAAACATTAGCTAAGCATAGTTGAGCAGATTTAACATACACTAAGAAAACACTACTATTTTTCCGCTTGTCAAGACAGCATATACTTGCAGATAGCATGGAAACTGTATTCTGAAATTCCACCTTTAAGTCCATCTTGTTTCTAAATCCAAGGAATTATAAAGTTGTCCATTTTATTTCCCCTCCAAAGTTCATACATGTGACAACCTGGTTTCATCCCCTGCATGTACAGACATCTTGCATTTAACAGTTAAAATAACAAAGCATTTTTTTCTATCTAGACATACCTCCTACTTTCTAAGCAAGCTAATTGAAAGCATCCAATTAACACTGGGTTTCCCTCCTTTCCTGAAACAGTAAGAGACTGACCTGATGCTTCAGCTCTCATTCACAGGATAATATTATTCAAATCAAAAGACACTTAAAATTCCCAAAAGTAAACAAGCTTGCAGGATTAGTACTTCAATATAGCAACTAACATTTACTTACCAAAGGATGATAGAAAACTCTATGAAAACTATGCTAATTGCTTCACTTAAAAAATGAGAAAGCATTTCTTCACTGAAGAATTTCTGTATGGTGGTAACAGAGGCTTAACTAATACACAAAGACATGAGGTTGAGCCAAACCCCATTAAAGCAGACAGAATGATTTCCCACTGACTTAACCTACATCTGACTGAAGAGCCACTTCCCTGCTCCCATTCTATTTTTAGAAAGGGCATTTACCAACATCAGTTATTTATCCATGCCAAAGAAGTAGCTAAGAAAGAACAAGGAGGTCTAAATTAAAAACAAAAACAAAAAAAAACCCAAAAAAAGAAACCAAAAAGATAGCAGGAAAGAGTATATTTGACTAGAAAGATTTGCTACAGCTTACAGGTAATCTTTCAACATTAAGATTCAGAAAACATTTCAGTATCAATGACATACAGAGATCTGTCAGAATATGAAAATTATGTTCCAAATTTATCTACACCTTCACTACATTTGCTACGCTATATCTTTCAGAAGAAGCCTGGTACTCTGACTGTTCCAGTACCACCTTCAGCAGGGAAAGGAAATAAAAGAAAAAGGATTTGGGACCAAAAGAACTCCAAAGCAGATACAGGTCTAGTGATTATGACAGTATCTTCTCCAGACTATTTTTATTCCAGTGCATCTTCACAACACCAAAAACTAAGAGCTTCTCCTTTGCTGTTACACATTCCAGATTACACTTCCTTATTAAGAAAGCAAAGACAGCATTAGTCAGACAATGTGCAGTTCATAAATACAGTCTAACCATACCTGGGAAAAAAGGGTGCCCAAGAGAAAGAGCTCAGTGATAACTGACAACTTCCATAGTCAGTTTGCACAAAAGGAAGATTTTCATTTTGGTCATTCACAAAAGTGAACACTCACAAAGTCATGGAAAGCCATTCACTTTCACTTCTGTGATCCACATTTAACTCACCACACACAGAAATCTGAACGGCCCTAAATCACAAGTCTGGCACCTTGGTGCTGCAGTACAGGACAGTCTTAAAGCTATTTGGTTTCACTTTCACCAATATCCTTACAAGAAGGAATTAAAAGAAAAACAATAAAAAGACTTAAAGATACACTAGGAAAAAAAAAAACAGCATGCAATGCATTTGTAAGTTTTCTACTGGTCTTCTCCACATATTTTGTATTCAGCCAAAAGATATGTTTTAGTGGGTTCTCATCACAAGCTAAGGCAGTCATGGTAACAAAAGCAAGATTATTAATTCACGTGCAAAGCAGTTTTGAATCTCAGCTTCTACTACATACAAGGTTCCCTTCCACAGGGCATAAAAAGCTCTGCTCTCCAGGAATCCTACACCAGCAAAGTGCTTGTGAATCAGCCCATGGGTCTGCTAATCTATTGCCACTATCCTGTAGCTGAATGATGAGAATCATGTCTTCTCTTCAGATTCACAAAAAGGCTTTAAAGGTATAGATAGATAGATATGGATATCTTTTTTTTTTTTTTTTTTTTATATACAGATTTTCTGGAAAAATTATGGAGGAAACCAAGTTATAAGTCACTGTAAGGAAATATGCTGTCCTGTCACTGACATACACACAGTTTACACCAGTTCCAAATAGATAACAATTGCTAGATACCAGATCCCAAACCCTGAAGGAATGCTCAAGTCATTTTATAAGACAACTCATTCTTACATCTATCATTCAAAGTCTGCATGCTTTTTGAAATCAATATAAGATTCAAACTAGCAGCTAGAAAAGTATACATAGTTCTAGGATCTTTACACATCCTTACTGAGACCATCTGCTGCTGGATAACCTATTGGCCATACTGAATTTCAAGGGCAAGAATTAACCTTAGGCCACAATGACCCAGAAAGCCAATGCTTAGGTTTTACAATTTAAAAACAAGAGTGTAGAAATCTCACTGAGCCCAGGTTTGTAATAACTGCTTATGAGACTCTGCTTTATCCTAAGCTTCAAAAAGCATACAGTGGAAATACTTATCCTCTCTTCTACTCAAAGGTCTGTTGCCTACACATTTCCACAAATATTCACCAAAATACCAGTCAAAGGCTTCCAAAATCCTCAGAGTTTAAAAACAACAGCCTTTTTCACTAAACAGACAGAATCTCAAGCTGTGACAAGGAAGAAACAAACTGAAGCTTCTTATATAGACAGGAAGGGACACTTGTGATAACCTTCACCAACAGATTATCCAGTCACTAGACAGACAGCAAACAAGCCTATTCCTTAATCAGTCCCCTATACTTCTGAAAGGGCTTCTTAATCATAGCATCAGTTAAATAATTGTTCTACAATTGTGTACAATTCTGTTCTTCTACAGTTTCCTACCTTTGAAATTGCTTTTTTTTCCCCACAAAAAAAAGCACTGCTAATTTCAGCAAAAGGAGGGAATAGCAGAGTAACTGGCAGTTAAATAGAGGCTTATCAAGCAATCTTGTCCACATGACTTCAAATACACTTATTGAAATTTCTTATACTGCACTGAAGTGTTATCATTTATGTAAGAGTAACGAATGCTGGCTATTTTGATGTAAGCAGCATTAACATCTTCTGAGCAACCTTCACTTTAGACTTGATAGATTCAGTCTTCCTCCTGTTTAAGCCTTTAGTGGTTACCCCTGGAATTTCTGAAATGTATATTAAAGGTAAAATAACTGCTTTCCTTTAGGCTACAGTTTCACAAAGGCTTTGGTTGAACTAGGTCAGCCCCCCCAGTTGTCTTCTGCCCTTACTTCTTTCAGCACTGCCACTCGATTGATCCTGTGCTACAGCAAGGTCAGGGAACCAAGTGATCAGAAAATTACCTACTCCTCAAAAACAGATCCATACACAAATATATAAAATGTATAAATCACACAGAACAAAGAAATAATTCCTCCAAGAATGCAGGAGGGCCAGCTGAAATTTCAATGTGCATAATGTCTCGCAACTGGCAGATCAGGCAGACAAGGCTCACTATGAGACCAACTCCTCCACTTCAAAGGAAGGCTTTTAAGCTCCCCCAGTTATTACAGCAGCCGATGAGCGCCTTTGGCACCAGCCAGACCACACCTTTACAGCTTTTGAACACTTGCACAGCCTTATGTTGCATCCCCCTGCATCTCAAGTTTCAGTCACATTCCAGAAACTAGACATAAGTTCAGGCATACACGGGGACTATTTTTACCCTCACCTTTCCTCGCTTTTTTGTTCCCTGTTTCCCCATGTTTGGAAGTCATTTGTTTTAAGTTGAATGATAAAGTTGCCTAATGAAGGCATCCCATTCTCAGAATGAGCACCTAATTCCCATAGAAACTTTCAGGAATCCTCATCTGTATAACGATTACTCTACTCAACAAAAGGGCTCCAGGAAAACTCCATGGATCTCAACTCCTAAACAACTCAATTCCAAAGCAACAAAAATAAGTCTGTACCTAATTCATCTACTCAATAGCCACATAAATCACATTTAAACTGAAGTTTTTTAGGACAACAGGCACAAATTTAATATTGTATATTGCAAGACAAAATGTTATATAGCATTTCATAAAGTATTCAAATAAAATTAACAGACTTTGTACATAAGAACCCAACAAACACTTCAAAAAGAATATGCATTTTGTCCCAACTAAAACCAGCAAGCAAATACTACATTGTTTCTACAAAATAGACGCAAGATGCAAGATATTTTTAGGGCTACAATTGTCTCCTAGAGATGTTACAAACTGATTTTTCATTCTTCACATACTGGTAATGAGTTTCCACAAATTTTCCCTTCCTTTACTATACACATACAAAAGCAAATATTAATTCAGAACAAAATATTACTTCTATAAACAGAATTAGAAATTTATCTTAATGAAAAAAGCCTTTGATATATTGCAGCCTTGCTTTATGGAAATCCACTTTTCCTAGCCAACATCAAACATGACGTTAATTGAAAAATAAGCCGACTATCCCACTTGTTAATTTAGGTTCGGGTTTCTTTGCTCCCTACATTAATTCAGTAATTGAATTCAATATTTCAATAGCTAAATTCATTCCTTTCACCTGCAAAATAGGCTTCCAAAAATGAACCAGTGTGGTGCTGACTTCAAGGCCTGAGCGGTGACAGCTCCTACTCCATAAGGAAGCTATCTACAACCAACAGATGAGCTATGACAGAACTCAGCATTTGCATTTATACCACTGGGATGTGCTGGCAAGGAGCAAACTCAACCACAAGGATGTGTGCAACTCTCCTAACTAGGAAGGCTTCAAAGTAGAGACTCTGGAATCAAGAGAGGATCTGTGAAATGTGCAAGGAGGCCCAAAAACATACTTAAAGGACATCCTTCCAAGATATAAGCGCTTGCAACAAAGCTGTTCAGCCATTCCCAGGAGGCTAGAAATCCTGGATTAGGTATTTGGGAGATATCCTGACCCCTGCAGGACAGGCAGGAGCCCCCAGCAGATCCACAGTGCTGAGTGCTTCAGCTCCCCAGTGAGGACACACAGCAAATAAAGAAGCTCTGCAGAAGAGCTTCCATTATTCCCACTTAGTTCTCAGACACAAACATCTCATACAGTAGATAAAACTGCTATGAGTTTCATTAATGCACAAGTACCCACCATCAACCAGACAGTAGGTATGGCAGTTTTTATTGCAGAACCTTAGAAATACAGCAAGAATGCGGAGAAATGGATTTCTGAAGAGGGTTGGAACTGAGCTTATGTTCGAATGGATACACAAAGTTGTTAAATCTGAGCGTTTTGAGAGAAAAATGAGTAATTCAGAAGAGCAACTCATCTTCTGACACAAGAAATACTGTCTATCTGAAAAGGGTGAATGCTTTGGGATATAATTACATCACCATAATTACACATAAGTACAGGTTACATTTACTTCTTTTGACTGAAAAGCCTCAACTCACGCTATTTTAAGTCTATTTATACAATAACAGCCACACTGCTAGATGACTTACAAACGTGATACCCCTCTGAAAAAGCTACAGCAAAGAGAAGAACGTGGTGACTGCAAAGCATAGCTAT
Source organism: Lagopus muta (assembly GCF_023343835.1). Classification (NCBI taxonomy): domain Eukaryota; kingdom Metazoa; phylum Chordata; class Aves; order Galliformes; family Phasianidae; genus Lagopus; species Lagopus muta. The sequence continues at coordinate 18,361,240 of NC_064440.1, read as the reverse complement.
TGCATGTTGAAAGAGCATCAGTTACTCTGTTTAAGGCAGCATGAAGATCATTAGCATCACCTTAATTCAGCCATTTGCATGCACGCATATAGTCTCTAATCACATTTTCCAACAGGAAAAACAGCTCTTCCAGTTGAGGATAGGTATGGCATCACCTGAACAAGCAGTTCGTTTAGCATTTCATTGGATTGAAGAAGGTAGCAAAGAGAACACTCTTCAGACTCAACTCTAAAAGGCAAATTTCTGGAAAATTAACTTTAAAGAAAGACCATGAGGTAATTGTGTCCAAAAGTATTTCACAGCACGGAGGCTAAAGATATATTTATATATATTAAAGGTATATTTCTATTTATTTATTATATTTTTTTTCCCACATACAGAGCTAAAAATAAAGAAATTAAGATAATGCACATGCTAATTCAGGATGCAAAAAAACTGTCAGAGTTCTTAGCCTTGCAGAACATTCACAAAACAGAATTCCCAGCTGACATCTGAAAGATGAGCGCATCAGCAACTACAAAATATGGTCCAAATGCATCATCCCAAGCCATTAGTTCACACACAGCTTCCCCGTCCAGTTGCTTTCAGAGTCCCATCAAATACCTACCTTAAAGCACAGGAACAGTGCACCTTCTATTTAAAGAACAAAAAGCAAAAGTTTCAAATCAGAGTTAACAAAATACTTCTCCTACTAAGGAAACAACATTTTCCTATGAAAATGTAAGCAGGTCAAACACCCAGCCAGTAGCACTTTGTCCCAAAAATTTAGTCTGACAAAGTTCTAAGTGACTACATAGTATCACACATAAAAACAACTTTCATTTATTCTAGATTGAGTCAGATGCATGGATTTTTATTAAAAGTTGTCTACTTAAGTTGAAGATACTATTTTAAGCTCCAACAAAGGGCAATATACGTAGTTTACAGTTTTCTTGGAAAGGTAAGTGCCTGTGAGTTCTATGCCAAAGCTATTATTGCTGCAGGCAGCATGCAAAAAGCAGAGATGGGTCCTGACAAAGGTAACAGTTAATTACACAGTCCTTGTTATCGCAGGATTCAAATGGCTGCCCTACCACTCAAAAAACATCATTTTCAAAGTTTGCTCTCAAAAATCCTCCATAAAGGAGGGCATCTAGGAGACTGTTACTTAAATCACTTGCAGTTGTCCAATACCCCTGCAGACTTTTTAAATACAGAATTCCTGACATTCTGCAAGTTCTAATAAAGAATGTCCAGACACCTGAAAGAACTTACATTGATTGCCATTAAGAAAATGTAAAAGAAGTGCCTTACAAAAGTGTTTGCCAAACATGCATCCCAAATCCTGGCTACCCTGCTGCCAACGGATCCATTACAGTTCTGTGTAGATCAGATATGACCAGACATGTGATGCTCCACCCTGACAACTTTACAATCTTGGAGAGCTGAGAGTTTCAAAAAAGGGATAAAGGGAACTTGAGAAGATCAAAGCAAAGGAACTGAAAGTCAACATTTATTAGCCCAAATCCAAACAAGTCCACACAGACTTCTAAAACACCAGCTCTTCTTAAATTGAGAACTGTCAAAGTATATTACAACACAATAGCTAAGTCACACAATAAATAAATCAAATTTCAGACAAGGCATGGTATACAACAGCACTGGTCTGTTCCTCAAGCCAGGCTGACCCTACCAACAAGAACTAGAGGGGTAGGACTATCACTTATCTTTTTACACAGGGGGTAAACACAGCAAGAACTGAAGTTGTGTACGTTGATGCATCTGAATCCAAGCCGAGGACAGTCACCTCATGCTCTTACCAACGCCTGTGAAACAACTGAGTTTTCCTGAGGCATGTTTAAAGCACATGGTGTCTAGTCAGGCCACAGCTCTGAAAGCAATAATCCAAAATTATCACTTGGCTGCCAACCATTTGGAAAACACTGCAGCTTCTACTTCAGAGACTGATGCAGCTCTCACTGGATACATTCTTATGAGAAATCAAGACAGACAGGTTTGTGAGCTGGCTGTAAGTCACAATGGACTTAATTACTAGTGATCCAAGATCTCTTGCTTTCCAAGGATAAGACCAAACTTAAAGCCCTACAAAAACTCCTGAATATTACTGTGGAACCCTAAGCAGCAATACACACTGCCAAGCTTTACATATGGGGAAGGTGAGGAGAGCAGAGGGATTCAGTTATTTCCCGCACAGTAACAACGTTTCTTCAAAACGCTGTGATCAGTACAGTGCAACATGAATTCCTGCAGCCTGTTAGTAGAGGATCAGGCTGCTGAGCTGTGTTTTGAAGAGTCACACCCAGAGCAGAAGGACAGGACAGAGTTTATTGAGACTCTCACGCCAAGGTAACAGGCACTACAACCCAGACTTAGCTCCTAAGTCCCTTCAGCCAAAAGTCCTTGGTAGCCCAGAAGGTTTCAAAACAAAGAAGCTAAATGGCATTGATAGCAACCCTGCAGAATGTCCAACAATCCTGAAGACCTTTCAAGGTAGTTTCAAAATGCTCTTAGTCCAAACTCCTTGGCTACACGTACAGCCTCAGCCTGCTCTTGATGCATCCAGCCTTCAAGAAAGTTCGGGAGAAAGGCCCGAACAAGTACTCCTTCCCTCTTGGAAGCTGCATCACAAAGCCGCAGGTCCTGGAGAACTGGAACCTTCTGGCCCACCCAAGGACACAACTGACAGAGCCATGCTAGAAGGGACAGCCTTGAAGCAGCAACACCTTGCCTGTGCTAAATACTATTTGCTGTTGCAAGACAGTTGACAAACCACCAGTAGCACAGTCACTGCCTGTGTTTCTCACAACCAAGTCTTAAACTGACTTTTCTGATCTTAAGTGGATCACAGCTGCTACAACCAAAGATGATACCTTGCACTATGAACACATCTCAAAGTAACTGATATAGCAGCTTTCTCAACAGCAAGCTTGTTTTTTTTTCAATAGCTTATCTAGAAAGTTTTTAAGTTTAGGAGAAACATCCCTTACTTTTTACTTGGTAAAACAAATGGAAATAATATTCTGCTAGAGCTCCCACATAAGATGGAAAGGCTATTTCTATTGAAAAGAGATCCTGTACAGCAGCGTCTCTGAAAATGGATAAAACAGGGAATTTTGAAGAGGGAAAGAAAAAAGTGGGGACAAAGTAGCAAAGGTAATCAATACGAAGCATCTACTGTTGATAAACTTAACTAAAACTATTGTGTGTTTCCTGGCACAAACATTTTTATGTCCTGAAAAAAAAGCCCAGAGTCAATTCTAACTAAATTAAACCAGGAGAAATTAGCAGGTTGAAAACTGCAAGTATACTTCTTATACTCAGAAGCACGAGAATTCTCCACTCTTTTTGTACGGGATCACAGCAGACCCAATAGATGGCCACAGACATCAAGACGGATCTGACCCAGTGTGCAGATCAGATGGGATCTCCAAAGCCTATAAGGCTGTACCCTCTCAGATAGCAGAGCTAAAACAAAAAGCAAACATGGATAATGAGAGACAAGGCTGCAGAACACCTACAGCTAGTTACATGAAGGTGCTGTTGGACACACAACATATAACACTGACCTGTACCAGTCACTTTGTTTATAACTAGATTGGTTTTTTCACTTCACACAAGCCTACTAATAAAGAAATGGCCCATTGTCGCATGCAGAAATTGATAATTTCTTTGACTTTTTTTAATAAGTCATAAGAGAATGCAATGTTCCACGTCAACAGAGCCACAGTTGCCATAACTACCATCAAATACACAGCGAACATCAATGCCTGTTTAATGAAATTCTTAACCTGGCTTTTTGCCTTTCAGGATGTGCAACTTTTGATGGAGATATTCTCTTTGTAGTATAATGCAGCACTAAAACATCTGCTTCCCACATGATTAATTTAACAAATAAGCTAACACACAGCAAGACACACTCAGAAACAGGACACGGGGGAATGAAACAGCCAAAGAGTAGAGGCTCTGGTATATCAGGTTATTGCCTACAGACGGGAAGGGGAATCGGAACAAGATAACCACAACAGCAAGACAGCACTCATCAATAACACATCACTGATTAGTTTTACTCTTATTATAACCACATGGCATATTGCTTCTTTCAAGCTTGTTTTATACACTACAAAGTTTCATTCTTACACAAGACCATCTACCAACCAAAAAAACATTCCAGTCTGAATTTCCTCCTGTAGAACTGCAGCAGATGAGCCCATCTGCTGAACTGTGAGCATGTTCACCATCAACGCTTTAGAACTGAAGAACTATCTCCAAAACATTAAGTACCTCCGACAGAGCTGCAAATTTCATCTGTCTATGGCTCAGAACCACACAGGAGAGGACTACAAATTATTTTCATCCACTGATGTATCACCAGTGCTCAAAATCTAGAAAACTTTGTCACAGTTAGTGCTTTTCATACTTGGACAAGCAGCTACATCCTTAAAATTTAAAAACTCAGGTATTTTCTAAAGTCTAAATTACCTTCTGGTAGATTAGATCAACTGAAGTTAACCACCAAAGTCACTGAGTCCTGAATGAGAATCACAAGGCTTGAGAGCATGACAATCTGCTTTTTTTTTTTTTTTAGAATAACTGAGAAATGCAGAAGATACCTAAACCAAATTAGCAGACAGCTATCACAGTGTATCCTGACATCAGATACAAAAAAATCAAAACTAATACTTTTAATTTTAAATTCTAACTCTAAAATTGCAGTTTTGATTACTGCCAAAAGATTAACAAACATATCTATCCTCATGTTGCAGACAAAGCCACCTCTAGAGAAAACGAATAGATACTCCAGATGGTGAGCTGGAGAGCTCTCCTTTACAGCAGATCTGTTAGCTAACACCCCATTAAAACTATTTTTCAAATGACAAAAAAAAAAAAAAAAACCACAAGAAAACAACCAAACCATTAAACACATAGGTAACAGTAACCATGAGAAAGAAACTACTGCTCCTACATGCTCATTTACAATACCTACAAAGAATTGTATCTACCATCTGCCTACTGAGTTTGCAAGCAGGTTCCACATTTGATTCCTCTGCTATTAATAGAAGCTCTGGTTGGGGTGGGCAAGGTTACACCAGGCTAGTCACACTCCTATTTCCTGAATCAACAACGAAAGCCTCCCAATCACGTGTAAAGCATTACCTTTGCCATTGTGCAGCTGATTTGTACACACAAAGGTCAATCAATTTATCTAAACATGCTGCATTGAAGTTATTCAAGTCAACAGGCAACGCTGCGTGTTTGTGTGAATGTGCACAAGTATGTTTGCACTTGTTCATGGTTTTACATTGGTTTAAATTTAACTACCCCACATGATGGGCGGTTTTCCCACACAGCAGCAGGTTTGGCTCTGTATGCCCAGGGCTGAACAAGACTGCTCAGCCAAGAGTGTTGTTCCTAGACCAACAACATGAAATCCTGTAGCAGGAAGGACTAAATCCACCTCCAAGATCTAGCTTATGCCAAAGACAATTTACTCCTGAATTCTACTATTAAAAGTAATAACTGGAATAAATATAAGAGAAATGCCCTGAGGGTTTGCATCTGTTTACACTGCAAATTTATCAACTTCTTTATTGAATCAGCACTCTTCAAGAAAAAAAAAAAACTGTTTAAAATAGGAAAAGACAGTTATGGAAGCCATAAACTCTCAGATGAGAGCAATATTAGAAGTCATCTTAATTATCTGCCTTATCTGAGGTAGTTCAATTTATCCATGCTCTTTTAGAATCCTACCACTATGAGGAGCCCTCAATCTATCCCACACTGGAAGAAGTGACATGTACTTTTGACTTCTCAAGATCAAGGGGAATTGTTACTTCACTGATGCTGAGGAAAGAGAAAAAGCAGAAGTTGAACAAAAACTGACAGAGAAACAATCACTTCAGGAGCGGCCCTTTAAAGCCAATGAAGACCTATCAAAACAAAAGAACCAAAAAACAATCTCTTCCATTGGAGGGAGTCCTCAAGTGGAAGAGGCTCCACCAGAAAGGAAGGATGAAGAAATGGTGAAGGCAGAGAGTTAACAGGAATGGGGAGGTGGGGGCAAAAAAACATGACAAGAAACAAAGAAGGAAAGCACTTCAAGGCCTAGAGCAGGAGAACCATTACCACAGGCACCAAGAAACAGAACCAGAAATGTAATCTTTAAGCAGAACTGCACACATAAAAAATAAAAAAAAAATAAAAAAAAAAAAGGAGGCATTAAAAACACAGAAACTAAGGAAAGCATTTTAGTATTTCCACACTTCCTTAGCTTTTTCTGCCACCTCCACAAGGGAGGACTTACTGGGAGGAGATGGATCTTCTGGAAGCACACCATGCCAGCAAGGCTAAGACAGCTCCACAGCGCTAGTCAGAAGTCCCGTTCAGGTACTCCGAGCTGCCTCCAGGCAAACCCGTGGCCCTCCAGTAACAAACAGGAGCACAACAAGCTCCAGAAAGACAGCCGGGAGTGAGACCAGAGGTGTATGAACCAGCTACCACCCAACACAACAGCCAGTCGGCCCATCTGTTCTTACTACTGAGTACAATGGAACAAAGGCAGATATAACGATACGAAGTTTGCTCGTAAGGTCGGGCACCGTCCTGCCCGCAGTAGGTCTGCACGTCGATGGGGCGCTGCAAACGCCTCCCTTTCCTGAACCCTGCCATACCGCACCCACCTAAGCGGTTCCGAGACCCCGCTTTAATGCCGGCAGAAGCCAACGGGAGACAACACCACCCGTGGCTTGGGAGAACCGAGACTGGCTCCCGCACCCCGATCCACCCGCCATCCGCTGCGCGCCCAGATGAAGCGCAGCGCCGCCCGCGCCCACCCCAGGCCAGCGGAGCAGGCCGACACCGGGCGCGGCAACTCCCGCCCCGGCGGCGCCCTGAGAGCCGGCCCTCAGCGCAAGGCCACCGAGCAGCGAGAGGCCCAGGGCCGGGCCGGGCGAAGGCCGCCGCTCGCACGGTTGGCAGCAGGTGCCCGCCCAACGCCCCGGCCCGCAGGAGGGCGGCCGCCCGCCCGCCGCTCCCGCAGGTGCCCGCCTGCCCGCTGCTCACCCGGCCTCCCGCATGACGTTGCTGTCGCCGCAGTCGCAGGCGCCCCCCGCCTGGCTCCGGAACATGTTGTAGTCGTGCCCGGCGTGCTCGCCCTGGTGGAAGCACTCCGCGCACAGGCTCATGCAGGGCGAGATCCCGCAGGTCCGGCAGCGGTAGGCCACGAAGTTGGCCGTCCACACCAGGCCGCACAGCGTGGCCGGATCGTAGGCCCGCACGGCTTGCACGAAGCCGTCCCAGGGCTCCCCGCCCGACAACAGGCAACGGCACCACTCCAGCGCCTCGCCCGCCGCCTCGCCGCCGCCCGAGCCCGCCGCCGGGGCCAGCACCCGATCCAGCAGCGCCCGCAACTCGCCAGCCGCCGCCGCACTGTTCTCGCCGCCCAGCGCCACCTTCAGCCGCGTCGCCGTCGCTCGCTTATCCCGGCTGCTGGCACCGGTCCCCGCCATGATGCGGAAACGAGGGGCCGTTACGGCCGCGCCGGGCTCCCGGCTCTAGAGCTCCTCTCGTCGCCCTCTTCTCTTTTCTCCTCTCCTCTCCTTTCCTTTCCTCTCCTCCCCTCCCTCCTGGCGGCGCCTCCCTCTCGCGATACCGCCCGGCCGCCTCGCCTCTCCTCTCCTCTCCCCGCCCCTCCCCTTCCTCTGCCTTCCCCGCCTGACGCGGTCCCGCCCCGCCGGGTCCGGGCTTCCTCGGGGCGGCCCCGGGCGCGAGAGAGCCGGAGTGGAGCTACGGCTGTACCTGTAGGCCGCGAGAGCCGGGAGGGCGGCCGGACGGGTAGGAGAGAGGCCGGGGCTCAGCGCTCGGTGCCGGGTGCTCATCTCTGGGAACGGAGCCCCGCGCTGAGGTGGGCGGCACATGGCAGGAATGGGGGCGCCTGGCGCTGCCCGGCCCCGCGCTGTCCGCCCGTAGGGGCCGGCTGTCAGCTGTCAGCTGCTGCGGGGGGCTTTAAGGTTAGAACTGCTCAATATTGTGATGCTTTGTATTATTCTTAGCTAGAATCATAGGAGAGTGGGAAGGGATACGTGAGGATTGAGTCCCAGTGGAAACATGAAGAAATTAAAGCTCAAAGAACTGGAAAGCTGCCTGCAGGAGGTCGATACCTTTGGAAGTCCAAAAGTGCTCCTTGAGCAGTACCCGACAAGACCCCACATCGCAGGTAAGGTTCACTCCGGGCTCTCGTAACACGTCCCATTTACTGCTTCTTCCTAAGAGTGTTTGTTGCATATCCCACTGTACTCATTTACAGCTTTCACCACAGAAGTAGTTGACAAATTTTATCTAGCAGGAAGATGGATCCGTTAATTTTTAATTACGTTAACTTATTAGAAGTAAACTGATAATTTACAATCCCAAATTAATGTTGGTGGGTTTAAAAGATATGTTGTGATAGAAGCATCTTAGCCTGCAAATGGAAGCTGGAATGGTCATATTTTGTGACATACAGTCTAGTACTGCAAGTACACTCACCACTACCATAATTCTGAATTTTTCCACTATTTTAAAAGTTTGGAAGTTTCTGTTGGTTTTCCTCCCCCGAAAACTTTTCCACAAATTTAAAAGTTCTCTAATCTTTATGAATTATACCCACCAGACCAAAAATACTGTTGTTGTTTTTTCTTACCTGGAAAAATAAAAGTATCATTTTCACATAAAAATGAAAACGAGGATTACAGACAGTGAAATGAAAACATGGGGTTAATTTTGCATAAGAGAGATTCAGTTCAGTTTTCTGAAGGCAGAAGAAAATAATTTCTGTTGATTAATTGGATGTATATTTGGAATTACTGATGGTGTTTCTTTCTCCCCTCAGCATGTATGCTGTACACAATTCACAATACTTTTGATGATATTGAAAACAAAACAGTTGCAGATTTAGGATGTGGCTGTGGCATGCTCAGCATTGGAAGTGCAATGTTGGGAGCAGGGTGAGTATTTCAGTACTACGTTCTGGTCATTTTTTTTCTAGTATAGAATAGGAGAAAATAAAATCAGAACATAGCAGTGCTGAACAAATCATGCTATTTAACATGTTTCTATGGTCAGTAACCTCTCAAACAGTGGAAGAGATGGACGGTTGCCATGAAAGAAACAATAACATTTGTTTTTTCCTGAAGTGCTGAATGAAAACATGGAACTTCTTTCACAAACCTTAAAAAGATACTTGGAAAAAGCAACAGCTACTTTCATTTCCATAAGCACTAAACTTGTAATTGAATGCCTGTTTCTGAGTTAAAACAAGCTCACACTGCTCCTTTTCAAAACTTTGCTACAGAATTGGAACAGTTTCTTATTTTGCAAACTAACGTGGTTGTTTTTTGTGTGGCTTTTGTTTTGTTTTAACAATAGATTGTGTGTTGGGTTTGACATAGATGCAGAGGCATTGAAAATATTCAACAGCAACCTTGAAGACTTTGAGCTCACAAACGTTGACGTGGTTCAGTGTGATGTCTCCTCTTTACCAGACAGCATGTCAGAGACTTTTGACACGGTTATCATGAATCCTCCTTTTGGTACCAAACATAATAAAGGTTTGTAATTCTGAAAGTCAGTCAGATGCAATTAGGAACAAAGTATCAGGGGAGATACTTTTAATGAAATCTCTCTGCAATATGGGACGATGTTTCGCTGTCCTGAAATCAGTTTTTTAAGTAGAGGTCAACCACTCCAGTGCTACAGCTAAAAATCACTGGGTTTCAAACATACAACACTATTTCATATCCTTTATTTTTTTAATTAAAAACAGTTGGCAAAGTTGCAGAAATACTTTCTATAACATATTCACTGCTGTTTCTCAAATAGCTACTGCTTCAGAAAAATTGAAGCATGAAACAGTTCTGTAAATTCTCTTAAACTTGCATTTAGCAATTCTGATTTCAGCACTCTTCTAGGGATGGATATGATCTTTCTGAAAACCGCTTTACAAATGGCAAAAACAGCTGTCTATTCCCTTCACAAGACTTCAACAAGGCAGGTAGGTCCTTCCTGTTAATAGAGTGAGCATTAAGCAAACAATTAAGTAGCTGGTAATTTGTCATACTGTCTTTAGTTTCTTTGATTTGTTCACATTTCAATGGTTTGTGCCCATTTTGAGTGAATACTGATATCAAAGACTACCTGTGATTTTGCATACACGGACATAAATACATCAAATGTTTTAGGTTGAAAAACAGGCATTGGAGATTTCCTAAATTCATACGGATGTGTTGATATTCATAGAACTCTGTAAAAATCAGCCTTTAAAGACAGCTCTGTTTAACACTGCAGCATATTCAGAAGAAAGCAGATGAATGGGAAGTGAAGATGGAAGTCATAGCAGGTAAGATTAATTTCTTATTAAAAGTATTTTCTTAGGGGCTAACAGCTGTAAGACAATAAAAACTTAACATCTAGAGGAAAATTTAAGTATGATTTAAGACTAAAAATGACACAAGTGTTTTTTAACCTTTTATTAGAAAAAAAAAAAAAGAAATTTGCATAATTTTATTTCTTCCTGGACTAGCTTTTGTCTTCAGGCAGAAATTACCCATCTTCCTGCTTAAGAAGGAATAACATAACCAAAAAATTGAGTTCTTACATGAGAAATCATCCTGCCATTGCAGTCAACCAAGTATTTTGGGCAGTTCAGTTATTCTCCTGATCCTTAAGTATCATCAGCTACATGGTTTATAGTCATACAACTTAAGACATGGAGTTGCACAAGTGCCTAAGATGCGTTTTTGCTTCTCAGCTATCCACTTGTCTGATATAGGCGGATTAAATTTTCAGTCCTAATTAGTGAAGAAATCTAGCATAGAGGTCAAAACTATTATCCAGTCAAGGCTCAGAGATGGGCAAGAGAAGCAATAGAAGGTAGATGTAGGGTGTAAGTTAATAAACTTACAACTTACAATAATCATTGCAGAGTAACATTTTTTATACTGTTCACAGAACTTAGATATGACCTACCAGCATCATACAAGTTCCATAAGAAGAAATCAGTAAGTATAAAACCTAACACAAGTGAGAAGAAAGCATCTTGTATGAGGGCAACTGAATTCCACTGAAAGAACCTAAGTTTTAGGCTCATACCTACTGGATGATTCATAGAATTTGAGAAAAGTTTCTTATGGCAGCACTAAGTTCCATTGCGGTTACTACTTAATGGTTGAACAGATGGGTCAGCAATGAGCAGTTTTCAGTTCCGAATTTATTGGTAGCTACTATGTAATATCACTTTGAGATTATGAAGTCAGGAACCTTTTACATTTGAATGGGATGCCAGAGAATTTGAGAGCATTGACAGTATAAACAAAACTATACATACAAAAGAGTTTTCCAGAGTGGCACCTTAAGAATAAGCATGCTGCTTTAACAACAACAAGAAGTTGTAACCCAATGAAATGAAGGTCTCTTCTCATTATAGGTTGACATTGAAGTGGATTTCATTAGATTTTCTACCAGAAACTCCTGAACTGAAGCATGTCTTTAAAACCTATTTAAAATGAACTAATAAAAACAATGGTATTTTTACTTTAGTATTACTGAGCTCCATCTCCATTTTCTGTTTTCAGTTGTTTTGGTGCAGATTCTTCTTTTTCTGTTTCTTCTAGTGGTCTCTTCTTAGGACTTACTGGTTCTGCAAAATTGAATACATAGTCATTTACAGTAAAGGAAAGCCTTTACACTACCCCAAATCTTCTGGGGGAAAAAAAAAAAAAAAAACAACAACAACAAGAAACCACAACTTAAGTTACTCTGAAATATTCATACATGTTTGCCCAAGCGTGGGTCCTAGATTGATCCTCAGCCCTATGGCTATGATAGATGGTTTGCTTATTATGTGACTTTGAATTTCTACGCATTCTTAAATAATGAAAGATTCCTTGTTGTCCTGGTTTCAGGTAGGACAGAGGTTAATTTTGTTGATAATGTCGGGTATGAATCTGTGTTTTGGCTTTAGGAGAACAATGTTTATAACACATTTTAGTTGCTGTTGAGCAGTGCTGCGTAGAGCCAAGGTCATTTCAGCTTCTGGTACTCCCTGCCAGTGAGGGGGCTGTAGCAGTACAGGGAGCTGGGAGGGGACAACCAGGACAGCTGACCTAAACTGGCTAAAGGGATATTCCATATCCCATAACATCATACAGAACAACTGAACTGGGGGAGTTGGCCGGGGGACTGTCTGGGCATCAGGCCAGGTGGTGAGTGCATTCTGCATCACTTGTTTTGTAAATATGTATATACTGTTAGCATTACTATTTCTGTCTCAGTAAACAGCTTTTTTACTTTAAAATCTCAACCAACAGGTTGTGGTGTCTGCCCCCCCACTTCCTGCCAGCATCCCACAGTGGAAGGGGGAATTAGCAAATAGCTGTGAGGTGTTTAGCTGCCTGCAAGGTTAGATCACAACACCTGTAGAAGTTCTACCACTAGGGCAGGTAAGAATATGACAGAATGAAATCTAAGAGGTGTAGGGTTGAATGGTTGTGTTTTGTTGGTTTTTGTTCTTTGTTTTTAAAGCAGGTCACATCTAAAAAACAGAAGATTTAGCTGTTCATCTTCTCTGAGCCCCCTACTGCTATCCAGAACTACTGGACTTGATATGCCTCAAGATGCTGGGGTAGGGATGGGGAGGGTGGCAGTAGTTGATGGTAACCACCGTCCTCAGTACAGAATGCCTTGAATAGTCTTGCAGCACAAACTCAGCATCTAGTAAATGTTTAATACTTTTTTTTTTTAAATGTGTTTTGGACAGTTTTAACTTTTGAAAAGAGTTGAGCAGAGGACCTTAACATTTACTTTACTAGTACTGACAGAGGACAACAACTGAAGTATTACAGCATAGGGCCAAACCAGAAAAAAATTTAGGAAACAAAAAATTGTCCATCAACAAGCCCCCTGCAGTAAAGAAGGTGCATCCCATGCAGAATAGTATACCTGTTTTAGTATCATCTTCGCCTTCTTCCTCATTCTCAAACTTTATTTTCTTGCCCTGAAACTGTACCTTCCCTTTGTGTGAACCTTGAGGTGTCTTCCCCCCTCTTCCTTTAAGTTTGCGTCCTGTTGGGATAAGATGACAGGAACTTGGTATCATTTGTCTTTTAATTGACAAACTTAAAATCACGCTTTACAGTTAGTAATTATCTCATGATAATGAAATTGTGAATACATAACACCACTCCTAGAACACTGTAAATGCTTCAACCAGTCAGAGAGGACCTTTTCCTTTTTGTTTCAGCAATTCCTGCTGATCTTCTAGTATTTTTTTCAGAGCTTCTTTCTCTGCATCTCCTTCTAGCAATTCCCAAGTAACATCTTTGTTCCGAAGCTGTAAGTTTCCATTATGTGCTTCCTTAGCTTTTTCCAGAGCTTCTTTTGCAGCATCCTTAAACAGGATAATTCCCTTAAAAAGAAAAAATGGTATTTGCATTTGAATTTTATCATGAAAACATTCAACTTGAATGATGAACATATCCTGCTAGGTACCTCAGCAAGTTCAGTGTTTGCATGGTGTGAAATATCTAGACTGAAGCAAAACCCTCAAGCTGTTATAACAAACACTCTCACTCTCAGGTTTCAACTCATCAGCTGAGGAGGCTGGAATCTCTACTCATCCTTTTGAAGGAATTTAAGCAAATGATTTTATTCTCTAAATATTCTGCAGTTGCACAAGTCAAAGAGAAAAAAAGAATTACTTGATATAAAAGCATATGCATTTAATGATTCAGTTTCAAACTAATTTGAAGATCTTAACTCCATGTCCAAAGTTATACTGACCTCTTTTGCACCTCTTACGAAGTGTATCCATTTGATTTCTCCATGGTCAGAAAATACTGCATGGAGATCTTCTCTGCATGTTTGATCATCTAAATCACCGGAAAACTTCAAAAGACATCCTGTCTTTTCTTCTAGAGATTTCTTTTAAAAAAAAAAAAAAAAAGTTTTTTTATTGAAAAGCCAAGCTTTGAATATATTTTTTCCATCCCTCTAGCATAACATCAAAACACGCTAATAATAAATAAGCAACTGAAGTCAGCCTTTTTAGTACCACAAGTAAGCAAAGCATCCTTGCTATGTATTTATGCTGATGTCCAAGTCTCATACAGTTCCACTCAAGACATTTTTAAAAACACTTTTTCTTTCTTTGCTTACTGATTTATTTATGTGTAATTTGGGAATCCTTTCCATAAGATATTTATGCTCTTGAGATTTTGAAACAGTTCCAAGGGCTGAGAACTCAGGTTGAAAACGTACATAACACAGATTACATCCCTATAAGAGTCTGTAAGTAGAAGAAAATGGTCATCTAATTGATACATTTAGGATCCTGTCTGAGCAGGTGAACGTACCTACTAATTCAAATCCAGGATAAGCCTTTAAGTCAGTCTCTTGAAAATAAGACACAACACCATGACAAAAGAAGGTCTTACTGTAGGTTAGTTGTGGAATTTATCTCAACTTTTAAGAAAGTGATCTATTATAGAATGTAAAGGTGTGACTATCCCCCACCTTAGCTTTACAGCGTGCAGCTGCAAAAGGATGGTTATTGAAAATCCATGAAAAAACAGTTTTCAAGTACAGACAGATAAATTCATACCATCTCAGCATCTGCTGCTTGTTTCTGTTTTGCTTCTTTTTCCCTGTGGAGAAGTTAAGATTAGTTAAGAGGCGGTTCTTGTATGGTCAGGTGATCAAAACCAGGCATTTCTGCTGATAAGGACTTACTGTTTAGCTCTTGCTTTGGCCTCTACTTTGTTTTGTTTCCTTTCTTCATTCTTCTTTGTACAATACTCTTCCCTTCAATGGAATGTAAACTTTGTTAATACTACTTAGATTATTCCACTGTAATTACTTTATAAGACAGTCTCAACTATTAATTGGCTACTTCTGCCTTTAGCTGTCAAAATACTCATCTCCAAAGATCTGTGTTATTGATATCTGTAAAGCAGCATAGAAACTTCAATCCACCCTTGACCACTCTTATCAGCTCACACGTCAGGTAGGTGGACTTACTTGAAAAGCACTATCAGCTCTGTGTCTTTGTACTTTTGGTTTGGGATTTCTGTGAACTTCTTGGCAGATTCAACACTATCAAACACTGCAAATATTGACCCCTGTTGAGTAAGATACATTTAATTTTAGAATAATTTAACAAAATGTACTGCACAAGGCATCCCTGCCCCGGGTCTAACTGTTCATTGCAAGAGCTACCTTGAATGTTTTCTGCAGTGTTCTCCTCATTTGAATGTTTTCAACTGGACCTTTATCCTCCAGCCATTCTTTGATATCATCAAGAGTTGCATCTAATGGAAAGCCTTTCTGTAAAACAGCACAAAGCTTCAATTGTATGCAACAAACTGTAATACCTCATCAGAAATAACCCCCTGACTATCTACTATGAGTTAACTCAAGTTGATTTTGGTTAGATGCTTTTCAGTCAAAGCCACCCAGAATAGCTCAGAGCAAAGGAAGAAGCTTACTTACAACATATACAGATCTGTTTTTAATTGCAGCTTTGTATTGGTCGTTTAATTCAGGAAGGGGTTTATTTGGAGATCTTCTGATTTTAGTTTTGTCTTCATTTATTTCCATTAGACCAGTCTTGGATTTTCTTAGTGCTTCTACTATAACACCAAAATCTTTCGAAAGGCGACTTAACCTATCAAGTAAGGAGACGAAGGTTATGAAAAATACACAGGGAGAAGCTGAAGCCAAATGTTAAAACAGCAAGAGAAAATGCATGTGCAGAACAGACACATTTGGCCACCAAAACAGATTTTAGTAGCTGAACATTACCCTTCTATCCAAATTAGATGTACTTTGCTTTACCTGTTGAATTTGATCATTACTTCCAAAGGCACCCAACCATCATCTAATTTGATCTGTTCCTTTAGGAACTTGTCTCTTGGTAGGTTGTGATTGCCAAAATAGTACTGCAAAAAAAGAAATATTTGTTTTGAAATGTTCACGCTTCAAAAGCTCTTTTCTGTTAGACAATTTACAGCAGTGGATGAAAATGTTCAGGATTCTAATTGTTATTTTTATTGGAATTCTCATATTCTTACTTCCTGCTTTAATGTGACACTTCCAAAAGTAAATCATAATAGCAAATTATGCAGCTTGCTAATAGTTTGAACAGCACAGATTCCCAAACAGGATTTTTCCCCCCACAATTAAGCCACACTGAATTAAAATGCATCTTCCTATTTGCATGCAAAGAATAACCCCAACAAACACAGTAATAAGTTGTTTACTGATGCACAGCTTCCCGTTAGCCAAGTCCCTACCAATTAAGGTCTCCAAAAACTACATTTCAGTTCAGGTCCCAAACTATAAATTGAACTCACCTCAATTTGCTGACAGATTTTGCTCTCCAAGATAGACATGTTTTCACCATCTCCATTTTCAGCCATTTTCACCAGCTGTGTTGAAGAGAAATCAGAGCAAAGTCACTAAATACTAAGAGCTTTTCTGTAGTGCTGCATTTAATTGCAGTCTCTACAAGATCTTCAGCTGCCTTTATTTTTGTGAATCAGCTCTAAATGTGACCTCAGAACTTCCAGGTGGAAACTGGAACAATTAACAAACAAATAAAATACTTCAGTATTTCAGTTTTTTGCATTCTACATTCAAGATTGACAGTATTTACCTTTATTCTAGTCACAGATCCACAGCAATAGATTTGAGCCAATAATAACTAACATTTGTCAAATCAAACCCAAGGCCTCACAGCTAGGCAAAACATCTCTAACGAGATTTGTTTGATATTTCCATTAAGTGTAAACACTTCTCAAGGAAAGAATGAGGAAAAATGTGGGTTTGTAAAGGTGTCAGAAATCAGCCTGAATTCAGCTTTGAAAATCAAAGCACAGATTTTGAGTTTCTCCCTTTGGGCTCTTATTACACTCATCAAACCCAGCTGCAGAAGATGAAGCAGATTCACAGCCTTCAGTTTCCCCAGTGTTCAGTCAGTGAACATCAGGACTGCAGGTGAAGATGGGTTTGCATTCCAGTCTTGCACATCCTAGTCTCCACTACTGTGCTTCCACCTGTACCTAAATGCTGGGACACTTTGAAAAGTATGATTTTACCAAGTGTTAATTAACAGCCATGCTCAAAGCATCATCCATCTATAAAATACTCTGCAGAAACTCAGGCCACAATCTGCTGGCTCACGGTTGCAGTCATTTCAGAGATGTCCCACAGCAGGCAGCCCAATTCCAGCAAACCAATCAGTTCACCGCCTCACTCAGGTGCCATCATTATTACTCTCCCCCATGCTGTTGTCCCTGGCACCTGACTCCCAAATAAGTTTCTGATACTACCTAACCTTGTTGAATTTATTGTCAGCTTACAGAATAGACTCAGCTTTTTCAACTAATTAACCATACATCATGTGCCTTTGCAGCACCTTATCCAAGGAAGGCCAACCCACTGAAGAACTGTTCCACTTGATTCATTTTATCACTAACTTGTTACAGATTCTCAGAGACACCTTGACAGGGCTGGTGGGGCTGGGAGATCAAGAGACCATGAAAACCAGGAATGCCCTTCTGTCTGCGGAAGGTGACTTAGCACACATTGCTATGGCTCTTCTCCAACATGGCCGATTTTGTTAAGCACTATGCAATCTTTTAAGTGAACCACTGGCCTGCAGATGCTTTTCACAATGCAGCTCAATTATTTAAGATAACATACTACCTACTAGGAGCTATGGAAAATGTTACTGTCTTGCATATTCTGAGGGGAAAAAAATAGTATGATGGATTTTAACTATGTATCTTTTTTAAAGAAACCCCAGCACAAAGAGAAAATGTGCAGTCGCACCTACACTGAACTGAGGAGAGGAACCATGCACCATCAGCTCACAGCTGGCAGCATCCGGCAGGACAGTAGGAAAAGGCCAGGCAGAGGCAGCTGCTACAAGATCCTCTCGGGGTGAAATGCAGCCAGGCTACACCAGTCTGTCCCTTCAGCTGCTCTTGTTGTTTGGTTTTACAGTACCAAATGATACCCTTCATACAAGTCTCCGTTAAAATAAGATCAGGGGTCCTTTAGGCCACTAGGCAGTGCTGCGCAAGAGAGGAATGAGCAGAGGCAGCATCTGAAGTGATAGGGTGACAGAAGCGCTCAGCAAAGCCAGCTGTTATGCTTCAGTCTCGTCATTTAGAGAGAACTCCCTTTCAGTCTGCTGGGGGCAGCCTGGCTCTTGTAACCCCCCCCCCCAAGAAACATCCCTTCCGAACCACGCAGGCACTCCTGTTTTTACCACTGGGTACCGCAGAGGCCATTAAGAACCGCTGCGGTAGGAGTGCCGTGCAGCGTTATGGAAAAACGGGCCCTCGCCTTAACGCGCTCCCTCTCGTCCTTCACGGCTACTCCGCAGCCCCGCCGCCCGCTCTGGGAGCCCAGCTCCCCCAGCGACTCGCGCAGAGGCCCCGCTCCGCTGCCAAGAAGAGCAGAGCTAATCCTACCTCCTCGATAGCGCTTCGGGGCAGAAAAACATCCCACAAGGAAGCTTAAAGCAACGGAGGACTACGGCAAGCCCTTGAGATGAAGCCTTAGAACCGAGAAAGTTTTACTCCTGGGCACGGCATCCAGGCCGGCAGCGCCGAGCCGTGCAGCGCCAGAGGCCGCTCCGTCCGCCGCACACAAGGACCGCCGCAGCAGCGCGCGAGAGCAGGACGGGCGCGAAGTAGAATTCGTCGTGCCGAGCAGTAGATGCGAGAAGCACCGCTCCCGGGCCGCCCCGCAGCGGCGGTTCCGCGGGGCACGGCTCTGCCGCTCGCCATGTGCCGACACCCGCGGGCACACAGGGGTGCGGCGCGGGACGCCGACAAGCAGCGGGCAGCGCGTGCCCTGCGCGGCGGATGCGGGCGGCGGCACCATCCGCCCGGCCCCGCGCTCCCGGCCTCCTTTCCCGGACGGCCGGCAGCGAGAAGCGCGGGAAGCGCGGCCCGCAACGGCCGGCGGCCCCGGCCCCCTCGCGCGGTCCCCATCACCCGCCCGGAGCCGTCCCCGCGCGGAGTCGCCCTCACGCCTCGCCGCCCGCATTCCCACCTGCGCCGCTTGGCCCGGCTCAGACCGCACGCGGCACCGCTCCGCCGCTGGAAAGGCTGCAGGCTGCGCCGCGTGCCCAGCAGCCACCGCCGCCCTCACGTGGGTGCCGCTTCCGGGGCGGGGCCGCTACCGGAAATGGCGTGTGGAGGAGGGTTGCCGACCGTTGTAGCTGCGGCTATTGGAAATTACAAGCATTCGAATACGTTTGCGTTGAAGATGCTAACGGTGCTATAAATACCGCTGTCACGTGGATAAAAGCTTTAATAAAGCGCAGCGAGTTCATCGATTCAGCTTACGTGCCGTTCCTTCAGTTCGCCAATGGAACAGTCAAAGGATCGCCGCCCCCGTACAGGGCCAGGAGCGCAATGGCCGCCCGCGTGCAGCTCGCCGCTAAAACGCGTCAGGGGCTGAGGAGCCCGTTCAGCTGGCAGCGCAGGTTACCGTACAAAAAGCAGCACCGGTAGCAATAAAGTCCTTGAGCTTTTACACTCTGTTTAACGCATTCACAAATCCCTAAGCCCTGAGGGCTTGTCAGAAGTCACGGCAGATGCCGCACCGCTCTCCCAGCCCCGAGGTTCCTCTCGCAGCAGCAGACCGGGCCCCAGCGCTGCGCTGCAGCCCCAAAACCGCCCCGGCTTCCCTCAGAGCCAACACGCCGTGTCCGGGAGCTGACGGAACGGTGCTGGCAGGCACTGCCGCTTCCAGCCTGGGTCGTAGCCCCGCACCGAGCTGCAGCTCACAGGGGTGGGAGATGTGGCACAAGAACGTCGAGGCCAGCTACAAGCAGCTGCTCCCGTCGTCGTGTTTTTCAGTACGAAAACATGAGCTTTGAAATAATAAAAACGTTGAAAATATTTATGATTAGGATAAAAAAAATGCAGTGAACTCAGAGTTCACCTCCTTGGATCATACCTGACCAATCCAATAAAACCCAAGCTTATTTCCAAGAAGAAAGGGCAGTACCATTAGGAATATTGCATCTGTTTTCTTCACCAGCACTGTGAAAATCTAATGCTTACACATTATACACACAGACACAGCCATGTGAACGCATGGCGCTGGGAAGGTTGCCTACTGCTTCCCAAATGTTTAGTTCGGGGTTGAATTTCTCAATACTCTGCAGATATGTTCCTTTGGAATAGGAATATCCTCCTGTCACATAGATGCACCCGTTCATCACCACCGCGCCACACTCCATTCTCCGTTCCAACATGTGAGCCATCTGCTTCCACTCATCCTGCTCTGGGTCGTAGCAGTCTGTGATCGTGGTCTGTCCACCCACAAAATAGATCTTGTTTTGCAATGTGATTGAACACAGTCCATATTCTTCAGGAAGAAAGGAACATGGTTCAACTCAGCACGATAACATTAACTGACAAAACAAACATTGGGCACACAGAGATCAGCTAAGGGTCCTCAGTGAGCTGAGGAGGCACCTCAAGGATTTCTGCTACCCATGGTCAGAGCAAGCCCAAGGTGTTACAAAGCACACATAGGAAAGCAGCAGTATGCACTGATAATCTCTTTAGAAACTTACTGTTAACAAATCTAGGAAATAAAGAAAATCCTTTTAAAAAGCATACAAAAGATCTTTGCCAAATGTCCATGAACAGACAGATTTTATGGAAAGCTAGCTTGCTATCATACTTAATAAATTGTAGCCACTCCTCAGCCAAATGTTTATGGAGTGATTTCCATACAGCATATGCTTGTAAGAAGGGCTTTCCCCTGGTAAATGGTCAAGCATCCACTCTGGACATCACTGCCCTACCGGATACCTTCCTTTCAGTCAGAACACTCAAGGGGGTTTAAAAGCCCCCAGTTTGGAACAAAAACATCACATTCCAGAGCTTGTTGTTTACCTGGATGTGGACTTGTGGTGACGATGCTCCACTCATTGCTACCCGAATGGTATCTCTGGATCTTATCATAGGTGCAGCTTCCCCTGTAGCCATAATGACCACCAGTTACGTAGATGACTTCGTGCAGGACACAGGCAGTGGCGTTCCCAACACCTGCACAGTACAACATCACAACACACCTTCAGACAACACAGCACCCAACAGCACTTCCATCAATAACCCCAATTTAAATAGCTTGTTAATTAGTGTTTTAGGATGAAACTATGCTTGCAAGTATTTAAGTGAATGTGAAATTAAATAAACTGCCAAGACATCTTATTTTAGCAGGATAAGTCATGAACAATTAAATAAAATTGCAGTAACTGACGTGTATTGCACATAACATGGCCACAAAGAAAAATCACAATTTTTATTGCATCACTAAGGGCATGGTAACACTGGCTTTGGAACAGGGAATTACTTCCACTAGGTTTAACTCATTTTTAAGTGTCACATATGTGGCAAGGACAAAGTCAATGGAAGCTGAGATTACTCAGTGTCTCAGCATATTTTTCCTGATATTTTGAGTCTTTCTTTTATTGTTAGCAATGCTATTATACAAAGAAGGACACAAATGGAATGTAGCTGTGATAGCTCTGTCTCTGGGAGAACAAAACAAAGATAAAACAATAGCTCTGCAAGATAACATGGACAAAAACTAGCATGTTGGTGTGTTTTTAAGCTTCTAGAAAGTTTCACACAGAAAATGGGTGTGAATATCTGCTTGCAGTATTAGTGTAGCATTCGTAATCTTAAATTAAAAATGACTAATAATAATGTTTGTAGGAGATATGTGAACATTGAAGAAACAGTGGCATGAGCACAGTAAGTGTTTTTCTCCTGTTAAATACCTCAAAATCTCTGAAAAAAATTGCTTTGCAACAATTTACAATAAAATCTTTTAAAATATTTCATAACAAATAGTAAATAATTACATTAAGTTGTAAAAATGTATGATAAGATGTATGATCGTTTATATGCTTTATAACAAAATAATATCCGTTAGTTAGGTTGTTCTCCAAGCACATGTATTTTCAGTAGGTCACTATTTTGGCTGCTAAAAATAGGTATCTGTGCTTTTCATTATCCTTACTCCAAAGATTTAACTAAGGATCCTGAACAGGTGATACTCTGGAATATGAGAAAGCTGCATGCAAGATGTCTTAAATGAAGACACGCTTATAAATAAACTGTACAGAAAACCATCAGGCCTTATACCAAACTAACACAGTCCCTTTACTGGAGCTCACTTTTTGAGGACCTGCTGAACAGACTCTAATCCCAGGCAGCGTTCTAACTTCTTTCCAACTCAAATAGAAATTTATCTCCTGAAGGAAGACAGACTTAAATGGCACTGCCATTTGCTTGTCCACTCTGTGCCCGACGGCACAGCCCAGTGCAGCCATTGGGTGTTTGTAGCAGCTTGGCCCACACAGACCTGAACCAAAGCCGCCTGACATCAATGGGACGATCCCTCTGAACTTGACTAGGCTCTAGTCCTGAATGTATCTGTGGCACTTCTCAGTGGCAAACACAAGAGGACTGACATTGAGGCTGATGCCTCATGAGAGCTTACGTACCTTTGATCATGTTTGCAATAGGAACCCATTTCTTTTTCAAAGGATCATAGAACTCAGCTTCTTGCACCGGAGCTCCCTTCCGGTAGCCACCCAGTGCGTAGATGCAGCCGCTCAGGGACACTGCACAGTGGTAGTATCTCGCATCAAGCATGGGGCAGCCCTGTGCCCACTCATCCCGTTCACTGTTATATATCCACACAGTATCCAGGGCTTCGATGCTCTCTGTTCTGTAGCCTCCTGTCACATATATGTTTGGCCCCAGGCTTGTGACCCCATAGCTCTCTCGAGTGTGATCCGGCATTTCTGCTCCTGGGAGCCATGCGTTAGTTAAAGGATCCCAAACATGCACTTCTGATAAGGGATGCCAATAATATCCTCCAACCACATACATGGTGGCCGTTGGTCTTTTGGAAAGGCCTTTGGGACTGGGGTTTAGGGCCCTGTACACGAGGGACCTTATCTTATTATCATTAAGTCGGCATTTTTTTTGCAGGCTTAAAGCTGACCTCAAATACATGTTATCCAGGTCTAGTTTGATGCAGCTCAGCAGTTCATAGATGTCTTCAATTCTTTCCTCTACATTGTGCGCAACCCACCTAACAACAGCTCCAACAGCTGCCTCTTCTTTCCAGACATTGAGGTTCTCTCTGGAGAGGATGAAAGCCAGCTTCTCCTTGCTAACATCCAGGAACTCCTCCTGCTTCCACACTTCTTCAAACTGCCACAGCAACATCCTCCGGGACTCCTTTTCCAGTTCCAGACAATTGTGGTGCTCAGCAAAAGCATGCATCCCAAGGCAGTTGTCAGCATCCAGGTGCCTGACCAGAAACTGCTCACAGGCTCTCTTAACTGAGACAAACTGGAGGAGATCAGCCGCCTGCAGCAGGCTTTGCACGTTTCTCTTTGTTATTTGGATCTGGGAGGTGTACGCATAATTCACGAGGGCTTCCAGCACGGCGTGGCTGAGCTCAGGAAGCCTGATCTGGTTTTTAGATTTCTCTTTCATATCGGCTGTGAACATGGCTCTGAAATAACAGCTGCAAGCTGCCAGGACGGCTCTGTGGCAATGCAGCAGGACCCCCGAAGCAGCCTGAAGCGCGATGTCAGTGAATAACCCGTCTAGGTAGAACGCCCGGAACGCGTCCAGCAGGCACGCGGGGTGCGATGAGTCGCGGTAGGCGAACACGTAGTCCTCCTGCCCAGGCAGGGCCATCGTTACTACTGCACAAAGACACCCACAGCCCTGGTACTCACCCGGTGGGGGCCCCTCCACAGGGTCAGCAGCCCCCAGCTGAAGGGCGGGGAGACGCCGGCCTGAGTCGCTGCTGCCGCTGCCCTGCAGCTCCACAGCCCCCAGGGAGGGGGGGAAGGCTTATGGCAGCGATGACATACGGCCCCGCGGCTGTCAGCCCTATTAGGGACAGATGCTCCGGGAGCGTCACCAAGCCAGTGGCACACGGCCACGCAACAAAGCCAGAGTGCCTCTGACAGCCTGTGAGGAGCAATGTGGAGAAGGGATCCCCTAAAGAGGAGATAAGGTGGAGGAGGGCTGAGCCCTCCTCAGACACCTGAGTGTTTGCAGAGCATAAATGACAGTCACAAAGTGTGCTGGCTAATGCACTCCCAAGACTGTGCTGACTCCAACTTACAGGCAAATTGCCCAGGAAGAAGTTTATATGGCTGTCACTCCTTCTGAAAATGAGGTTCACAGTTTCTCTTCTGTGCTGGCACATTTCCTACAGATACAGGGATCCCTACATGTAAATGAAGCACAACGAGCTTAAGGTGGTTGTGCTCCCCCCAGTGGGAATTGGACCTTTGCACCCGCAGCCGGGCTCTGACTGCTCTGCCAGTGCCCTCCTGGGCTGAAAGGGCTGTCCAGGACCCCTTCACCAAAGGAAGGCAAGCATTTGCTAGGTTTAGCAAAGTGCCTGCACACCCTAAAAGAAGAAATTAGGAGAGTTCCTGCTCTGCACAGATTAATAAGCTTTTTTTTCTTTCTTTCTTCTTTTAATTACCAGTGGTACTTCCTCCCTAGTTCCCACTGAAGTGTGAATTAAAGAAGGAATCTGAGTGGGAAGGTGTATATGGACATCCCACTGCATCCCTCCTCAGACACAAATTGTGCAATAGGACTCACACTTTCCATTAGCCTTTATGTAACAGCACAAGATGTGAACAAGCTGATCCAAAAATACCTCGCAAATTCTTCACATATCTTTGCCTTCAGTTTTTTTCAGCCACTTTTGATGTATTGTCAGCCCAAGAAATCTGAGTTATGTGATGTGGTGCAGCCCAAAAATTACTGCAGCCCAGCTGCTCTCACCAGTGGCTGTCCCACAGCTACATTGCTCACTCCTCTTCTTTCTCTGGAGCATTCCCATGTAGGGTCCCGACTCTGTTTATACGTCCCCATGCCAACAAGTTTGTTTTGCTGCTGTTTTTCACTTTCCATTTCACCAGCTGCCTATGGATAAGCAGGAACTTCTCCCAGCTCTTGGCCAGCCTCCTAGCATATAAGGTCAGGGTATAGGATTTCAGCTCAGTACTCCCCATACTAACTGGTGTGTGGTAGCAGGCCTGTTACCATACAGAAAATTTCCATATACACAAGAGCCTCCCATTACATATTCTGTAACATCTCAGCACTTCCTCAGAAGTTGACACCTCCCTTCCACAGAGCACATTGTTTAAACAGCCAGCAGTCACGTCAGTAACAACCTACACTGAACCAGCGTCCCATCAAGGACCTGCTCTGCCCTCTCCTTGCCTTCCTGGTTGCTACCAGCTAAAGCTGACTTCACAATCTGGAGATACTCATCTCCCCCCCTTATACTCAAAAGTGGAAAAGTTTGGTAACTGTGGCGCTACAGAAAAGTGATCTCTTTTATTAACATGGGAGCAGGGAGGGCAGAGAGGGAGGACCTCATTAATTGCTTAATGGCTTACCTACCGGAATGGACAAGTTCTTTCTGTCTCCAATATGCACTTTGCCCAGAAAATAGCATTGGCTCTACACTCTACTAGAAGTGATTGGATCATAATTGCAAATCTTTTCAATTAGTTGCTTCATTTCTTCTCATCTCCTGCTTCTCTACTCTTAAAAACAACCAAAAAATTTATTTCGGTATGAAGGTGAATTTCTTGCTGAAGGAATCAGCAACAGAGCGAACTACAACATGAGGTTTCTAAGGCTAAAAGAATAACAAACGTAAGTGGAAGTGAAAGATGAGTACTTATTTATATACCAGGTGGTTGGGTTTGCACTTTGTTTTTTAAATAAGCAGTGAGATCTGGGGACAAGCTGAAAGCAAGCTGCTTTACAACCAAGATATGGAAAGCACAGTATCTGCAACCCTTAGCAGCATACCTAGAATGAAGGAGATGCACGACTTTGGAGGGAAAAAAAAAAAAAAAACCACCAAAAAAACATGCAATACCACACAACACCATACAACGTTTATCACTATTTCTCGTACAGGCTACAGATCAGCAAACTCAAACAGCTTGAAACCTTCAGTTAGTGAGATGCTGTCTCTGTGCCCATGCACAATACAACAGGGCAAACTCCCCAGTACAACTCAGACAGCTATCAACTACCCATCATTAAAGCCATGCTCCTGAGAACCTGTATGTATCATCTGGGACACCTCAGTCAACAAACTGTTCAAAGCAACCTTCTGTAATTAGTCAAAACAGATGAAGAGCTAAAAGCCAGACTATTTACAAAGCAGTACTTGAAGAAAATCTTCATTTATACATTACTGGACCTAAAACAGGGGAAAACATTCTTAAAAACTCTCAACTTAAAAAAAAAAAAAAAAAAGTGAGTAATAACAATATTAAATGCCAGTAAGAAAATGAAAACAACACCCAAAGACAATGCAGAAGACATCTACATCAGCTGCAGGCTGCTGAGCCACATATCTGACACTCACAGCCATACCGCTGCAGGTTAGACAGAATTCTAAGCTAAGGCATATAAAAGCTAAAACAGACAACAGTTCAATAGCAGACTTTAGCACAACTTGGGACATCTGGGGAGACTGTCAGAAAGCAAACATTTGGCATGAAGACAGATCATTCAACTTTAATGAGACTGAAGTGCCTCTGTGTGCATAGTACAAGTCTTATGGTTCGTCTCACCACGAGCGAGAAACATGCTCACTACATGCTCACAAATGATTCCTTATTCAAACACAGGCAAATTTTGTTACACAGTTAAAACAGACACAGATGTTCCTTTTCAGCTTGTAGAAGAGGATTACAGGATGCACATAGACAAGAGTGAATAAGTGAAACTGGTACAAGAACGCATAGGGACACACACAGCATTCTGTGGGCAGCAGAAAAAGCAGCAGGCTGAGTCCCATCTGACAGCACAGGCTCTGTACCAAGTGGCAACAATGCAAAGTGACAACATTCCTCCTGTGCTTCAAGAGAGAACTGACCAAAAGACTGGTATTCTGCAGACTGACACCCACACTTGTGTTAAGCCACTCCAGGCCCTTACAGGAACGGAATGCACTACAGAATAGCTTACAAAATCAAGCACTGCTCTTCTCAGTGACTGTAATTTTTATTGTCTTTAATACAAACTATTAAAAAGGAATTTAGTTTGGTAAAATATTCAGTATATTAAAAATATAAATGCATCTTCAGATCAAACAGGATTAGAGACATACCAAATCATTTACAAATTAAACATTTATCCCCGATTTTTAAAAAAGTATTCAAAGCCAGAAGTTCCAGAATCACCTTCCTGGTAAGTAAAGCATATAAATTCTTTTAAATAATTATTCTTCTGTGCACTAATCTTACTCCTTCCTTACAGCACATGGAACATCACTTTGGTTGCTGGGAAAGGCTCAGGATGGAGAAGACAAAAGGAATTGGCAATTCCTCACGCAGCCCCCTCCCCCCCACATGCACACTTCTCCACAAAGGTCAGAATGCACACTACGCCTGAAAGCCATTTTAACATCACTTTCCCACTACTGACAAAACTGAAAATACAATTTTATATTATGTTTGAACAACATAAGTTCAGCTAATATCCCAGTTCCATAATGTTGTGTTTCCATGTGCATTCAGCATTTCTCACCCAGGAAGAAAAAAGGATAAATCAGTTTCCTTTTATCACTTCAAATGTTCTTTTATAAGCAGCTTCAGATAAGACATAATTTCAACAGCAGATGACCAAACCAGAACAGAACACTCTATGGGACAGAAATCTTGAGAGAGCTGAGAAATCTTTTTCTCTAGGGTATACCCATGCCTGGGCATAGCAACATCACCCTTCTTCAGAAACATCACAGGGCACAAGTCATTCCCACCATCACCAATATAGGTAATCTGTGTATAACTCACTCCTCTCTCCACCTGTTTATCTAGAAACTCTTTTAAAACTGTCCTTTTGCAAAGGTTTTTAGGGCACTTTGGACAATGGTGGGCATGAAAGTTCTGCACGGTCAGGTAGCCAGTACTGCTGAACACTGCTGGGTTTGTAAACACTTCATCAAACACCTCATGGAAATCAGCAGCTTTTAAAATCCAGTCAATAAATACTGTGTTAGAATCTGAAACAATGATGCAGTCGAAAAACTCTTTGTTCTTGCCAATAAACCCCAGAAGATCGACCATGCCCGCAGTGAAAGGAATTGCTGTCATGGTTCTTTTCATGTCATCTTCTCCAACGCCACTGTCCCCCAAGTAGACAAAGACTCTGCCCATATATTCTGTCCAATGTCCTGGCCGGTAGGAGTTCCGTAACTCATTGGGAAGCTTTTTGTCAGGGGCACATCTCACAATCCAGGTGTCGCTATTTTCATCCACAATTGTATGGTCAAAATCAAAAACCAACAGAAATTTCATTGCTGTCCATGAATGGGTCCCAAAACAAACAAATAGAGGAAAAAAATATTTACATAAATGAAACTACTGAAATGTTACCCCGGTTCTGCACTCAGGAGAAAAAAAAAAAAAAACACGTAAGAAAGACAAATATCTGAACAGAAAAAGCTATTTATGGGCACTACAACTATGGGAAAAGTAACGCTGAGACTAAAAACAGCAGTGTGGGAAGGTCAGAGCTGCAGCCCGTGCCAAACCTCCGCCCGCCGCAGTCCCGGACTGCGCCCAGGGGGAGCTGCAGCTCCAGCCGCGGGCCTCGCACTGCAGCAGCGGTTGCACACTTCCCCGCCAGCACTCCCAGGGCACGCAAACCGGGATTCTCCAGCACCTAGAGGGACACTCAGATGGCGCCACAGAGTTCGGAGACATTTGGCGAGCGAAACACCGAGCAGCGGGCGGCTAGGACACGCCAAACGCAAGGAACCGCGGCCGTGAAAAGCACTGCCGCTCGCGGGTCCGGGCTGCAGAGCACTTCCTCAGTCCGCGCAGCCCCCGCGAGAGCTCCGCGCCCCGGCAGGACGCACCTCACGGGCCTCACCGAGCCCCTGCCTGCCGCCGTGCCCGGGCCGAAAGCGGCGGCGGCGGCGCCCGGGGGCCCGCAGGACGACAGGACGCCGAGAGCCGGGAGCGGCACCGCCGGCAGCTCCGATCGCCACTTCCGGCTCGCGCCGCCCGCCTCCGCTCCGCACCATCACGTGGTCCCGGCGGGGTTGCCCGGCAACGTGGCGCACACACGGCGCCGCGGCCGTTGGCCATGGCGGCGGGGACGAGGTTGACGCGCCGGAGGCGGCAGCTGGCGCGTGAGTGGAGCCTCGCGGGTGCGGGCAGAGCCGCTCCCTGGGGGTGTCCCCGGCGGGCGGCTCCCACCCGCGTCCTTAGGACGTACGAGCGCACGGGACGAGGGCGGCAAGGCACAGCCGGTGCGCACCGTGCTTTACTGCCTCCCCGGCGTTCCTCCCTCCCTCCCCGGAGTGCTGTCCGGTCCCGGCTGCTCTCTGACCCACGTCCAAGGGCCGTCCCAAACTGCCAGGTACCACAGGTCAAACCTGCGCACACAAATGGCCGTGGGACGTGTGAGCAGTGCCGCAGCCTGAGCACCAACACATCTATGGTCAGAACGCGAGACCAGGCGCTTTGTGCTGGCTCCAGGGTGCCGAGGTGGGGAGAGAGACCGTGAAGAGTGCTTACTGTCACTACCGTGCACGAATTCAAACGCTGACACAGGTTTGAATTTAGGATTTTCTGACTCCAAATAACATCAGCACTTTTATTCCCCCCTCTATGCAGCATCACATGGATTTGAAGCAAATAACATTCTAGATGGATGTTTTCTTCCAAACGAAGTAGATCTCCGTCAAGTAATTGTATTGCCAAGAGCAGAGTGGGAAAGGATGCAGGATGGCCTCGGCAGCATGAGCAGAGAGGTAGCACGCATCCTCGCGGAGCGAAAAGAACGACAAGAAATGCACTTACGCTCCAAAGCAGCTGTCAAAGACTGGACGAACACCATTATGGTAAGCACTGCGTGCGTTTCTAGACTAGGTAAGTTGTTTTCATGTACCCAAAAAGAGAAGAGCCAAGCTGTGTGGTGTGATCAATGTGCCCAAGGGACGGGATGCCATCCAGAGAGACATAGACAGGCTGGAGCAGAGGGCCCAGACAGACCTCATGAGGTTCAACAAATCCAAGTGCAAGGTCTCACACAGGGGTTGTAGCAACCCCCATTAACAATGCAAGGTGGGGGACGTAAGGACAGAGCACAGCTCTGCCGAAAAGGACTTGCGGGTACTGGTGGATGGCAAGCAGAGCACAAGCCAGCAATGTGCCATCATGGCCCAGAAAGCCCACTGTATCCCAGGCTGCATCAAGAAAATCGTGGCCAGCAGGGTGAGGGAGGTGATTTGCCCCTCTGCTCTGTGCGTTGTGATTCTGTGACTCTAAAACACAATAGTATTTACAGGTGTAATCCCTGAGTTTAACATTTGCTTTTAAACATGTATTTTAACTAAGCTCTGCATAAATAGTTTAATTGCCAAACCTGAAATGCAAGAGGAAAAAAAAAAATCATGGAGTGTGCTATCTTCAGAATGGTTTATATTTAATCCACAATTTTTAAATGTGGTTTATAAGAAGGTGAATTTTTACCTGCATTGTAGGGCCAGGCACAAAGAAAACTGAAAGCCAAAAAACTACGTGAAGAAAAGCAAGAGGAAGAAAGAAAGTTACTTGATTTGGAAGAAGCAGAATTCCAAGCAGCAAAATGGAAGGAGACCATCAATAAAGCAAAAGCTTATCTGTACCACCAGAACGAAAGAGTGAAAGGGTTGCATGTCTGTTGACAATTTACAATTTTTTCATTCAAATCATATTGAGTTTCTTTAAACACTTTGGACATGCAAATTACTAAAATTGTTCTCTTGCAGAGTGCCCTTCTACTTGCTGAGGTCCTAAAGGAAAGGGATGCTCAAATTGAATTTAAGAAGTTAAAGTCAGATGTTAACAAAAAGAAGGAAGAAGAAATAGAACGTAAATGTAAAGAAGCTATTCTCAGAGAGGAAGAAAAGGTACATCAACGTTATATGAATCGACTGGCACTATGCAGAGATCAGCTGGAACAGTAAGTAACAGTAAAGTAGGATTGTTTTGGATTAATTATTTAGACTCTTTTCTCACAAATACACTCTATAAGGTTTCTACAGAGAGTTAATAATCATTTGTCTCAGAAATGTGATATTTTAAAAAGAATAATCCAAACAAAAGACCTTGCACAAGAAGGAGAAGCAGTGTGGTAAAGTTGCCAACAGTCTGCATGTGAAATCACTTCCAGTAGGCAGCAATAGGTTTTAACCACATCACTATTTCAATTTTGTTCCTGACAGTGTATTCTAAATCAATTTTGATTCCAGAAAAAGAAGAAATTAAATCAGACTGTTGCATTGGCCATAATCAGCTACCAGATAATGCATCTAGAGAACTCATCACTGCTACCTCCACTCTTTCAGCTATTCCCAAGCATTTATGGGGGAGTCACCAATGCAGGTGACAATTACAGAACTGGTGGCTGACAGAAGGAATCAAATTCCCTGATGCAGGTGGTAGGTTTAAAGTCTGGTCTCAAGTGTCCTAGGACTGGAAGAATACTACTGGTTTAAGCTGTTGCCTGCGTGTCCAGACAGAGAAGTGTGGGTATGGTGGGACTTTGGGGAAATCCTGCTCACTGAAGCTGCTGCAGAGATGTGGCAAAATGTAATGGATGCAGAGGTGCTCATGGGTTGTCCAGCACAATCTTGTTACCAGCCATCTGCGGTATATCTGCATATACTGTGTAGCTAATTTCTGGTCAGATTACTGAAGAGCTACCTCTACAATGATGATGCTGGTTTTTACCTCAGACATTCTACCCACCTTCTCTTCAAAATACCAGATATTTAAGTGTTAAAGTACCTGTAGACATGCAGAATTCCTATCTGTTCATTACTTCGTATTGCCCCTTAACCCTTAAATTCCACTTTTTTTGTTTCAGAATAAAGGAGCACAAGCATCAAGCAGATCTTGCCAAGCTAGAAGACAAAAGAGAAGGAGAAGAAATACAGAGACTGAGCCAATTGTACCAATTAGAACTTCTGAGAAAGATGGAAAAGGAACGGGAGGAAAAAGTTGAACGCCAGAGGTTGTATCATGTAAGTAACAGGAAAGCAGAGTTCAAAATGTTCACTTTGTTTTGGCTGTCTGGAGTGAAACAGTAATGTTAATTAATATAGCTTAATGGGCCTACTGGCAACAGGAGGTTTGCTGATAGCTTCAGTATGCCATGTACCATGTACCTGCCCAGTTTTATGCCCATTTGTCTTTGATAGGAAAGGGGAATAATTATAGTTTGTGAATATGAAAATAATTGGAGGGGTTTGCACAGTCCCGTTCCTTTCAGCATTCCCTTCTCCCATGTGTGTGGATGGGAGCAAGGGATAATGCTCCCTGCTTTGCACAGTAACGGGTTGGCAGAAGCAGCTCCAAACCATGTCTGATGCTTGATTCCCCTTCTTTCTCTTCTACCACCTCCCCTTCATGCATGCTCAAACCAGATGAGGAAGCAATAAGAATCCCTTTCCTCTCCATTCTCTTTGAAAGAAACATGAAGAAAGGGAGTTGCTAGTCCAGGCCTAGATTTTCTAAATTTCATATTATATCAGGATCATTTTGCCTATGCAGGAACATGTAGCTAACCAGAAAATTATCAAAGCAGTGGAGGAACAAAAGCAAATGGAAGAAGACGATCGGATTAGAGCTCATTTCAAAGCAAAGCAAACTATTGCCAAGCTGATGAAAAAGAAAGAAGCTGAAATGCGTAGGTAGGTTCAAAGCTAGCTTATAAAATGTATCTAAACTGCACACTTTCTTATTCAAATATTTCAGACTGATGACATAACAAAACCCACAACTATTCTGTAATTAAATTCTACTCAATGGGATACAGAGAATTCAGGACAAAAAGGAAGTTCTTTCACAGCATAATTAGTAATAGATCTCCTCACTCCTCAAAGCACAAAGATTTACAAAAGTGCAAAGTTCTACTCCAGTGTGTTGGGAACAGTGATTTTCTACAAGTCCTGACAAGCCTCCACCCTCTCAGCAATTAAAGACAACTAGAATCATAGTTAAAAGTATTTTGGGGCATAAGCTATGCTTCTCTGAGATAGATCAAGAAAAATAGTTCTACTTCTTAGCAAGGCACCTATATTAATTAATTAAATTACTTTATTAATAATGCTATTAGCAAGGTCTACCTATTTAACACTGAAAGTACAGCATGAATATGCCAGTGATATGAATCTAACTGTTCCTATTTCTGGCCAATACTTTCTACAAGTCCCTCCTAATAGCAAGATTCCAGGCAGACTCCGAATGATACAGCATTTCACTGCAACAAAAAATCGTGTTACAAAATTATGGGGAACACTTACTTGCTAAATCAGATAATTAAAAAAAAATATGACAGGAGGAATACAAGGAGATGAAGAAGTGGAATGGGTGGGGTTTGGTAGAAGCAGTGGGTGCATATGTTATGAATACTTATGTTCCTCTGCAGAATAACACAGGAACACCGGGATAAAATTGTTGGGCAATTAGCTGCCCAAATGAGTGAAGTAATGAAGATGGAAGATGAGCGTATTGCTAGAGACATTGCAAAAAAAGAAGCTGCACAAGAAAAAGAACAGAAAGAGAAGGAAGCAAAAAAAAAGGCTGCCATTGAGTCTATTGCTGAACACAGAGCCACTGTGGTAAGAAATCTAACCTGTTCTCCTCCCTCTTTGTGGCGTGTACGTAGGAATACCTTCTAGGAATACTATGGTTTTTAGCATGCTAACTGTTAGTAAGACATACCCACAAGTTCTCAGTGGCTGCCTTGCATATTTACAATTTACAGTTACACATCTAACACCTTAAGCAAGCCACAGGGTACCTGAGTTCATCCGTTCGAGTTTGAAAGCTCTGTAATTGTTAGTAATTTGTGCAAACACTTCTCAGTCTCAGCCCTGCTTCCTGCAGCTGAGGAGCCTGTCAGTGCTGCCAGCAACTGCACCTGGACAGAGCGCAGCTGCCATCATCCAGCACATCAGAGCACTGGTGTGAGACTGCATTGTTATTGCTTCAGGATCTGGCCTGGAGAATGGCTGATTGAAAGGCATGGCTCCTCAAACTAGCAGGGTAACTGTTTGGTTAACTCCTTCTATTTTATAAAATGCAGGTCAAGATGAAATTGGAAAAGGAGAGAGAGGAAAAAGCAGAAAGTAAAAAAGAACTTCAAGCATTAGTGGAAAAGAATCAGATCTATCTGGAAACAGAAAAAGCCAAGAAACAAAGACAACGTGATGCAAACATAGAAGTACAGAAAATTCAGATCCAGCAAATGGTAAATGGAAGTGTCATACCCTTCCAGCGCCTTCAAAAAGGAGCATGAACCTAACTGACAGTGCTAGTCAGTGTGGGAGTCACCCATACAAACCCCTTCCTGTCAAGGAGTGGTGCATGAGTGAAAGCTGGTTTGCAATGACACATCACTTCCTGTCCTGTGTTGTTATGTATGGCTGCTGTCCCCTTGTATCTTCTGGGCAGATCCCCAAGGAACAGCAGTGAATGCTGACGTTTATTCAGCTATTCAGTGTACACTTTCCTATGGTGGGGTGAGCTGGGAATGAACTGGGGAGGAGTGATATCTGACAAGCATGGTAACGTCACCTCCAATCTCCTGTAAGCTTACCCTCTCTAAATTTTAACAGACAATTATGTTGTGAAAGAAATACTAAGCTTTTTTATTCCCTTTTTTATTTCTTTTTCTTCCTCAGGCAGAAAAGAAGGCAAAAGAACAGCAGGAGAAGCAAGCAGACTTGGACTACAATGCTCACAATGAGCTTATTGCGCTCCATAAAGAACATGAATTTCAGAAGTATGCAAAGCAAGTAATTGAATCAGAGTCCATGACGACACATCATCTCTATCCTCTCCTGAAAGCCTCCAAAGAAATAAGAGGCCTTGGAGGTGGCCCATTTTCCAGAGGAAGTGAAGGAACAAATCCTGGTTTTCAAGCACAGGATGTTGCTGAGACCCAATTACCTTGTTGTAGCAGTGCTACTGCTGAAGAACTTAAGTGGTTAAAAACCAAACAAACAAACAAAACCCCAATTTCTTGAACCTTGAATCTTCAGTCAAAACTATAAATGGATCGACATTAAATATATGTTATGAATCTGAAAGTCCGTTTGAAAAAATAAATTCCATAGAATTGATTATGTTCTAAAAAAACACCAACTTGTATTTTATGGAAGTTGTAAGCTGTTTCTTTGCTGAAATGTTTCCATCACATTTTACGCGATGTGAACAGAGTTATGGTTTCATACAATAACTGGCTATAAGAACGCATTATATATAATTTTGACCATCAACATTACCCATTCCAGCCAAAGGCTCGCTACTACTGTTCCTTTTTCATTATTTTTCTAGAAATGCATTGTCCCATGTTTTTCAGTTCTGCAGGATATATGTGTGTGATACAGATTCCCAACACCAAAAAAAGCTGCAAAAAGTTACAGTGCTCACTAGCCTATTTCATTATTCAGTATTCTCCATAACAAAAACAAAACAAAACAAAACAGAATTTACAGGGCAGGAATGCACACAAAAGTCAGAGTACTTACGTTACTGCAGTTTCTGTAGCGCTTTGCAACTGTCTCTATAAAATTAATGCTTTGCTGTAAATTAGTTACGTAGAAGTAAGGATGTAAGCTGGTCACAGACAAATGTGCTTATCCAAAAGGCAAGTAAGTCCCAATGTAGCTGTAAATAGCTATGACAAAAATACCACGGCAGTAAGAAACAACACAGTTTGGTGGTTCTTGCAAAAAGAATAACATGCAATCTGCAGTAGGCAAATTCAGATCTAAAATTGTTTCTCAGGAAGCACAGAACTCTTTGGAGCTTACTCTGTTGCACAAAGCCACACATACATCTCAGTCCTTGAGATCTGTCTCTTTGCTGAAATGTTTCCATCTTGTTTCATGCGACATGGACAGAGTTAGAATTTCGTGTAACTTCCTCTGCAATATTCTGGGCTCTGAGCAGGACACTCCCACTTTGGGGTCCATCAGAACTACAGCCCAAGGAACCTGAAGCTTAGCTTAGCTGCACACATCTTTCTGTTCCAGCCCCGAGCTGCCCATCTCTCTCAGTCAGGGCATTAGTTAACACAAGTGCTAAGAAAGTTAGGAAGTTTCACAAAAAGGATGATTGGTGATATTTGGAAAACGGGTCTTTGTGTCATCAACGTTCTGAGCCTGGCTCCTGATAGCAAAAGGCTCTGACGTACAGCACAGGGCCTGACGCCAGAGGGCGGCCCCCCGCGCGACCACAGCTCCCCTTATCTCTGCTGTGTAGCGAGTGGGCGCGTTCCTTCCGAACGGCAGCAATTGCCCCCTCGAGGAGCGTCTTCCAGGCAGGAGAAGGGAAGTCGAACGCAGTCGCTCCGCTCCCGCGCAGCCGAGGCCCGCCGTGCAGGGACACAGCGTACAGAGGCAACGCGCCGCGGCCCGGCAGGGCGGCTCCCAGCAGGGCGGCTCCCGCCACACGCGGCCCTGGGGCCCGCCAGCAGCGCGCCGGGGCGGGGCCGTGCCGAGCCGCCATCGGAGCCGGGGCGTTCCCATCTCTTCCTTATTGTTGTCCTGTCGCTGCTGCTCTGCTCTTAGTGCCGCTCTCTGCCTCAGGGCCGCGCGGGGCTGAGGCGCTCCCGCTCTGGAAACAAAGAGGGCGGGCGTGCCGGGACAGCGGTCGCCGCTGGTGGGGATCCGGAAAGCCGATTTTCTGTCTCTCGGCGGAAGCTACCGATGGAGCACGAGAAGCCGGGCGCCGAGCAGCGGGAGGCGGAGCGGGAACACGGCCGCTACATGGAGCGCCGGGCGGTGGCCAGAGAGCAGCTGGCGCAGTGAGTCGGGACCTCGCGGCTCCCGGAGCGGGGCTCGGGTCGAAAAGCCTGCCGGGGCTGTCAGCACAGCGCCTGCGGGCCGAGTGTGTCCTGGGCTGCCCGGCATCGGCACGGCGGTGCCGCGCTGGGCGGAGGGACCGCGTCCACTCGAAGCGGCCGGCGCGTAAGCGCTGCTCGGCCTCTCGTGCCTTTTTGAAGTCAGTTCTGCGGCTTCAGAAACGCCTCTTGCTGGTGGGGAGCTAAACAAGGGGAGCTGTGTTCTGGTGCTGAGGCAAGCGGCTTGCCTCCCTGGGGCAAAACTTGTCGTTCTTGCCGTTTCCCCGCAGTGATTCATAGGTCTGTCTGACGGGGACGGGCTGATGACTGTTCCGTGCCTCCGCCCGCGCTGTAGCGCTGCTCGGAAGGCTGCGCTCGGACAAAAGCCGAACTTGTACGTGGAGCGGGCCGGCTGTTAAACAAATTACTCAAATGCAGGCTGTTATTCAAGTCCATATGCAGGTCATGTTTGCTTTTGCTAGTATTAACTTAATCAGGAAATTCCTATACTTACTGTATGTGATGGAACTCAGCTTTGGCCAATGGATTTGTAGCTACTGTTTTAAAAAACATGATTCTACTTTGATCTGATGTTCTGCTTTCACTTCAAAGTATCAGATTGTTTGGTGTTCAAGTACCTGTAGACGTGTGGTATTCCAGTCCATTCCCTATGTCATGAAGTCCCAGGGCCTTCTATTTCCTTCCTTTTCTGTTTCAGAATAGAGGAGCACAAGCATCAGGCAGACCTGGTCAAGCAGGAAAACAAAAGAGAAGGTGAAAAAATACAAAGGCTGAGCCAGTTGTACCAACTGGAAATTCAGAGAGGAAAAGAAAAGGAACAGGGGGAGAAATGTGAACGCCAGAGGCAGTATCATGTAAGTAATAGAAGGAGAGAGTTCATTACATGCTTCACCATGAAGCACTTGCATTAGGACCATGAATAAATGGGTCTCTTGGCAGCAGGTTTGCTGATAGCTTCAGTAATGCTGGGTCATACGCCTCTGCCTTGCCAGTTGCAGGCAGTGTTGTTCCTGTCCTCTTTTGAGAAGGGCCCCTTGAAAGCTGCAGTGTGACATCCAGAGTTTTGACTGGTCTGTAATGGAAAACACTCGTGTAAGCACTGAAGAATAGCCCTGACTTGAGAACTGGATTTAAGCCTGTTTTAAGCCTGTTGCTCTTTCTTACAAAGAGGGGAGTAGGCTGGGTCTGTGAACATGAAAATACCTTTATAAGTTGTCTTTCCCCTTGTGACTAGAGTTGTTTAGGAAATCATAGAATGGTTGGAAGGGACCCTGAAGATCTTCTAGTTTCAACCACCCTGCTATAGGCAGATGCACCTCCCTCCAGACCAGATTGCTCAAAGCCCCATCCAGCCTGGCCTTGACTGCTTCCAGTGAGGGGGCATTCACGGCCTCTCTGGGCAACCTGTTCCAGTGTCTCACCACCACAGTAAATAATTTCTTCCTAATATCTCGTCTAAATCTACCCTCTTCCAGTTTTAAATTGTTTCCCCTTCTGTCACTACATGCCCTTATAAAAAGTCTATTAAAATTACTTAACATACCTGCTGTTCTCCCCTCCACACATCTTACGTGAACCTCAGTGCTTGCTTAAACAAGGAGGCAGAGGTGGATTGATTCATTGCCAAGTGAGAGAGTACAAGGAGAGAACTCCACTGAAACCCTGTTTGCCTTTTCTCCTCCTTCCTATATTCCTTCTGGTCCTCCATTTGCCTTCAACCTTGCATGTGTGAGAACAGTATTATATACTAATTGCCATTGCTAGGTGACTACAAAATACTTTGTGCCTTACACTTTCACAATTTTACAGAGTTACTGTTCATATCCTTCAAACAGATACAGTGCCTTTCTTGTGGGCAGTAAGAGAGCAGAGGAAAATTTAACTGAAGGATATTGTACTGGGGACTGTGACTGCATACTAACTTTACTTCCATGGTAGTCTGTGATAGTTAGGTCCTGAGTGTTCTCTTCCATCTGTTCCTATGTTCTATACCTTCTCCACTGTTACAAAGAGCTCTAATTATGGACTAGATGTGAAGTCTCTACTGGATTTTTCTTTTCCTATTAAATATTTCAGAAGTCTCATTCTGCATTAAAATAAAAGTTATTTTCCATTTAAACAGGAGCATGTAGCTGAACAAGAAAAAATTAAAAGTGAAGAGAAACAAAAAGAAGACAAAGAGGATGATCAAATTAGGGCTTATGTTAAAGAAAAAGAACTGATGGCTGATCTGAGAAGAGAGAAAGATGCAGAGACCAGCAGGTAGGTTGAGGGCTGGAGTTCTTTGTATTCTTCAAAGCTCCAACTTAATTTTGTGACAAACATTATTCTGAATTCTTATGCCACCAAAATCAAGTGTGTGATACAAGCACTCTTCAGTAATTAAAACTTGGAAAAAGGTGGAAAATTCAGAAGAAATGCTTATTTGTTTCAGTAGTAATTGGTGCTCTGCGGTCTCAAGTCTTCAAGTTGCCTAGACCACAGATCTCTGCATCAGCATGTTGTCTCTTTCTCTAAGACACATAAAGAAACATATTTATTACACTAACAAAAGAAATTGTTTACCTGCTTAATTGTGAGCATATGACATTTCTGAGCCAATGCAACAAGTTCCCTCTGCGTCCTACTTTCAGCCAGTACTCCCAGCATTGACCTGTTTTGGCAGTGTGCTAGGTGAACTGTATGATCCATTTAATTATTGCAACAAAAAGCTAGCGTGACCATAAATATATACATAGGGAGCGCTTATTTGCCATGTTAGCAAAAGGAGGTCAAGGAACTGAATGGGTGGGTCTGTGTGGCAAGAGAGAAAAATGGAATCATGGAATCACCAAGGTTGGAAAAGACCTACAAGATACAAGAAGTAGGACTGCTGATTTTATTCTGAGAAATGCATTGGAAGGCATAAGCATGTATCAGATATTCCAGTATGATATGGTAGCTTTTTTTGTGCTTCAGGCTAATTGAGGAGCATCAGGACAGAGCTTGTAAAAAACTAACTGCACAGATGAACAAGGCCTTGAGGATGGAAGATGATCGTCTTGATCGAGCAGCTGCAGAGGTAGAAGATGAGTACCAAGTGAAAACCAAAGAGAAAGAAGCTAAAAAAAAGGCTGCCATTGAATCTATTGCTGAATACAGAGTCACTGACGTAAGAAAACCTAATCTGTTCTTGTCCCTTTTTCTGGTGTGTACTGAGAACATAGAAACATGTTTTTTAATGTGCTGTTAGTGAAACATACATGTGTATTCTCAGCGTGTGTAAACATACACATGTATTTTCATCATATTCACAATCTACAGTTATACATCTAATACCTTAAGCAAGCTGCAAGTGGCGTGCAGATTCATCCCTTTGAGTTTGAAAGCTCTGTAATTGTTGGTAATGTGTGCAAACACTTTCCAGTCTCAGCCATGCTTACTGCAGCTGAGAAACCTGGCCCAGATCACAGCTTGTGTTGCTGGTGCCATCTTTCTGGGTCCTCTTTCCCACCTGGAGTTGGGGATCATCTGTTGGTGCTGTCGGAAACTCTGGGCCTGGCCAGAGTGCATCTGCCATGATCCAGCACACTAGAGTGCTGGTGTGGGGCTGCATCATTATTGCTTTTGGATCTGGCCTGGAGTGGCTGATTGCAAGACATGGCTCCTCAAACTAGCAAGGTGATTATTTAGTTAACTGCCTCTATTTTATAAAATGCAGGCAAAGATGAAATTGCAGAAGGAGAGAGAGGAAAAAGCAGAGGGTGTGAAGGACCGCAGTCAGTGGATGACAGATGATCGTATCTACCTGGAAATGGAAAAAGCTAAGAAAGACAAACAGCATGATGCAAATGTAGAACTACAGAAGTTTCGAATCCAGCAAATGGTAAATAGAAGCGTGGTACCCTTCCAGCCCTTTCAGAAAGAAGCATGCAGATATACCAACAACACTAAATACTGTCTGCAGGGCAGGGACAGGAAGCATGCTGTGTGTGATGTGTTTTGTTTGTGATCTGGGTGCGCTGCAGATGTTGGGATTGGGGAACCAGCCACATCTTAGAGTAGAACAGGAATTAATTCTGGGCTTCCTCAGCCTGTATTGGTCAGGGAGGATTACTAGGAAGGGCTATTGATAGTGAAGAGATCAGTGCTGCAAATATGGCCTCAAGAGACACCACTTAGGAATGGAGATCCCCTTTCTGCAACTGAATTTCCCTTGAGCTAAAGATGTTATTATTCAATTTCTTGTGATGTCTGTGTCCCAGTGTGGGAGCTGCTCACGCAAAGTTTCTCTTCCCAAAGAGTGTTGTGCAAGTCAAGTCGGTTTTTCTAATAATTCACTATTGCACTTTTTTCATAACTTGTAAGATGAATGGGATAAGAATTCTGAACATAGGTGCAAAAGGTCTTAAGCTAATTATGTTGTAAAATAAATAGTAAGCTTTGTAATTCTCTGTTTCTCAGGCAGAGAAACAGGCAAAAAAACAGCAGGAAAAACAAGCGGACTTGGACTACGATGCTCAGAGAGAAGCCACTTTTCATTAAGAGCAAAAACTTCAGAGATAAAGACAGTGAGTAACTTAATGTGTTGCAAATGCATGTAACTTTTATTCTCCCTTCCAAGCATCCAAGGTGGTAACAAGGCTCGGATTTAGGCCCCCTAAATAGGTTTTATTCCTCTTTTTTTTTTTTTTTTGTTTCTTAATCAAAATTAGTATAAGATACTGCTGGAACTCAGATACCTCAGTGTGGCTAAACTACTGCAACAGAAAATTACAAAGGAACATGGAAGGTATCCACCAAGAATTCATAAAATATCAGCTGAAGATTAGTTTTTGCTAACTGTAAATGTTCATTTATTCAGTATATTAAAAAAAATAAGGCTTGTGTAGCACTATCCACATTCTTCCTTGACAAACATATATGAGCTGCTGTCTTGATCAGACACTGAGCAAATTCTTGGAATTGGGCAGGAATGTTGCGACTTACATGCCCCTCAAATCTCTGTCCAAGAATCCAGCCAGGACTCAGAGCACAGTCCCAGGTACTGCTATGGGCTGCTGAGCTGTTTCTGGACAGCAGGACATGGCAAAGTACAAGTGATTCTTTGTATCCACTTTAGTCAGTGCGGCCCAAAAGGGGCTGGTTGTGGAATGAAGAAGCTGCTGCTGAGAGCGTAACATTCATGATGCACGTATTTTGGGGGGCATTTGCCCAAAGCAGCAGTAGTCTGGGGTCATGGCTCAACACCCATTACACTGTTTGGAGCATATCTTCCTTCTTAAGTTTTCATCCAAAAGGCTCCAGTTTATCATTACTCCGGAATATGAAAAGCACTGTAAGTAGGAACAACCAGAACAACCAAGAGATCTATCTCAAACTCGCTTCTCATCTACAGAAAGATGTATTCTTGCTGAGCTGTCAGCTAAGTCATAGAGTTCTTTTCAATTATCTTGGAATAATTGACTTGTTTGGTAATAAACTTTTTCTTTTGGGGAAAAAGGCATAACAGAGGCATGGCAATTAGTTTCTGAAATAGTCTCTAAATCCTTTTATACTTTTTTTTTTTTTTTTTTTTTTTAGTTCACTAATGAAAAATTTATTTCCCCTCTCTCTGAGCTAGTGCTCTCTTTATTACTTCAAGCTTTTTTCAGCAAAGAATGGAAACTTTTAATAAAGCCTTTTGAAGCTGAAACCTTGAGAAGAAGCACTGACTACAGTAAGAGTTGTGCTGAAGTCTGCAGAGCTTGATTATGCTTCAAATGCATACCCAAGTTCACATTTACACATGCTCACTACCATGTGCAACTGGTGAGTTAAATGGATTTTAGTCTACTTGCACAGCAACGAGAAGCAAGGTGGATTGCAGCCTCATTTCCTACTTAGCTTTAAAAAAAAATCAAAAGCCCTGTTCTGTAGATTGTGTGCATTTGAAATCCACTGTGTTTCCATGGGGCTTATATTCCCTTTTTCTTGGAATGTCTACAGAAATACTAAATTCAACTACCAGAAAGCAGTTCTTCCTTTCACTATCTAGAGTGAAATAAGCATCTAGGGTAGTTTTTAAACACACTGGCTACATGTGGATTCAGTTGCTTATTTCAGCATTAAAAAAGCATTAATGAGTGATATCGCATTGACCTCCAAAGATGTGTATTCTTTGTGTGCTTGTTTTAAATGATTAATTCTAGTTAGTGATCCCTATAAAAAAGCAAAGAGGTTGTTTTAGCAACATGAAGAAGTAAATAGTTGAGGTTCTAAGATTTTTAGTGAGAAAACATTATGGTAACATTTAATTGTTCTTTACAGTTGTCCTACCTGAAAGGCAAGAATGGAAATCTTGCAAGAATAATAATACAGAAGACTAAAGTAATTTGTATGTTTGATATGTTGAAGAACACAAAGAAAGAAGACTGGGAAGAAATTAAAAGAGCAATTCACTGTGCAATTAAAAGCAGATGAAAGCTATTGAACAGCCTGAAATGATAAACAAACTGAAAGAGTGAGAAAGTTGAGCTCACTGTCTGGCAAGGAAGAAGCAAAGGAGAGAGCTAGGAGCAGCCTGCAGCTGTTGGAAGGCTAGTACAGCTAAAGCAGAGCCAAGCTCTTGGTAGTGTCAGATGATTGATACAACAGATTATTATGTGGGAGACCAGGTTGACTGTAAAGACACAGTGTGTTCATGCTGAAAGAGGTTAAAAATTGATCTTTTTGACTAGAATGGTGGTCAGCTATCAGCTGAGAAGGCTTTGAAATCATCACATTTAAAGCAGGTTGGTCTAGCTGACCACCATCTCTAGTGTAATGCCAAGTGTCACTGCATATGCTTATTAGCTAAAAATGCAATTTATAGTTAACAAATCAGAAGATGCTTTGAGAAATAACTTGAGTACTAAACACGAACTACTGATTTTGCTCAACAGAGCCCCCTCTCAACTGGTGCACTGCCTTGCTTCAGAAGTCATAGGACACATGCATGTCATAGGACACAGTCACAGGTATTGGTCTTATGAGAAGGCCAGGACCTAAGAAATGCAGGGCCTAGAGGGACTGAGACAAAGCAAACTGTGTTTATTCCAAATGTGCCACCCAACTTTGTGGAAATAGATTGGCACTTTAAGTGCTTACCTCCAGAGTCAAGTGTGATTTTTCAGGACAATACCACAAGTCTGATGCCTGTATGACTATAGCAGTAGTCTCCTCTGATTGAATTCTCACACAAAATGGAAGAGAGGAACTTTTAAAATACTTCATCCTAGGTAGATTTAAGTTAATCACTGTGCAATTCTTTACTGTCAAGTGGTGATCTGGGCGAGAGTTTTGTAGTTCTAACATTACAGGCTGCTGCTGCTCAACTCAGAGGAAGGATGAAGATGACACCAAGTGGAAACAAACTTTTACTGAAGAGAAGAGTTGGCACCACAGGGCAATTAAGGATGGACGCTTTCAGATGCCACTATAGATTGGCTATATATAACTCTTGTGAAATTTTTTTTCAAAACTTAATGGTGGTTTTAGTCAATTCAAAA
The DNA here is from genome assembly GCF_023343835.1 of Lagopus muta. Classification (NCBI taxonomy): domain Eukaryota; kingdom Metazoa; phylum Chordata; class Aves; order Galliformes; family Phasianidae; genus Lagopus; species Lagopus muta. The sequence continues at coordinate 18,316,713 of NC_064440.1, read as the reverse complement.
GATTTTTTTAATCAATTCAAAAGAATTTGTTCTTTTAATGACTAAGTTCTTTTAGATTTGTTATTTACTTATACCTTTTCCATATTTATCACACTCTCCCATTTCAAGACATGTAATCTTCTTCCTTTGTCTGATAATGATCCTTGTCTCTGCTGAATCTCCATTCTTGTTCTGGCAGTACACCTTTTTCTCTGGTAGACAATCTTCCTTTTATTTCTAAATAGCTCAAAAAAAAAAAAAAAAGACTTCAGAGGCAGTTAAAGTGAAAGCTAGAGCTATGATAAGACTGCATAAGATACTTTTCTTTAATTCCTTCTATTTAATGTGTTGTGCTATGTTTCTAAATTTGGGCTCTCTAGTCATTCTACTTACACTCTTGCACTGCCAACAGTGCAATTTAAGCATCTGTTATGGTCTAGTAAATGATTCAAACCTGCTATTTAATCTATTAAATCAATCTTTTAGAAGATCTAAATCAGCTTTAAAACATAGTATCAAGTAGTTGCAATCAGCTATATTAAATAAACCATCATCATATTTTTTTTAAATTATTTTTTTCCCTTCTGGGTTTCTCATCACCAATACATTATCCAGAGAAAATGACAATTCTGTTAGGTGCTGAAGGGTGTGTCAGAACTGCAGGCCCAATAAAATTCAACATTAGATTTTTGCTCATATAATAGTATTTTTACTACATACTCTCTTCCAAATAAGTAGCACCTGACTGGACTTACAGTAGTCTATACTGTTTAAAAAAGCAAGCTAGAAAGCTGCAATGCTTACTGTAGGAAACAAGTAATAGTCACTGTGCAGACCAGAGACAGGCTCAAAGGTTTGAGGCTACCAAAACCTGGCAGCTTCCAGCATTCAGCAACTGGAACAGGGGCATGCCAGACAAGGGAAATTTGGACCATCTTTGGTAAAGCTTAGTATTACCTTATTGCTGTAGGGCAACTACTATTGTTTCAATTACAATCCATCAATTCATGTACATTCAATTGTACAGTAATTAGAAATAACACAGCAGGACTTAAACTTTTTTTCTTTCTTCTTCAGAGATACATCTGACAAGCATAGGAGCACCTTCAAATGAATAAGAAGCTATAGCCACTCTGCAAAACCTACCAGTGCCTAACAGCTGAAGCTGATTGGAATACATTACAAGACATGCAACGTGCCAGAACCTGCCTATATTCAGCTTCAGCTCAAGAAACAATTACCTTATCTACAGCCGTAGGTTTCAATAAGCAATTTTAACAGTGATTACTGTACTTTTATTATGAAGCACAGCAGTAGATTTCAGGAAGCCAAGAGATAAAAATCTAAACATGTATTTAAGCCTGACATCTATGCTGTACTCCTTGAGCATTACTGGGCTTCTAAGCTTAAGTAAAACCTTGTGTTGTGGCTTTAAAAAACCTGAATAATAAAACTGAGTAAGCTGTTCAAAAATAGCTGCCTGTAACAGTAATGTCAGTGCTGAGGGTTTTGGTTTTTTTTGTTTTTTTTTTTTTGTTTTGTTTTGTTTTTTTGTGTGTGTGTGTGTGTGTGTGTGTGGTTTTTTGGGGGAAGTGGTTTCTTTGGACAATTTTCTACTTAATTTTATTTTGAGAACATAGTAGAAGGACTAGATTGAGAAAGCTGCAGCACAGGCTCAGTCTCTAATCCTTTATTAGAGAAAGAGATGTCTGCAGCAAGATAGTTGTGTGCCTCACACTCAAGATTCTAAATTAACTAGGAAACAGACAGCGAGGGTATGGTGTGCTTCTCTGCTGTCTCCTAAACACTGCCCTGGCAGAGCCAGGGTGCCAGAATGGAACACTTGTGTAGGTGAACTTTTAATCAAAACTTAGCTTTGCATTCAGTTCTAAGCTGGCAGCTATCTTAACTGCTGTATTTAAATTCATGTACTCAAATAGGAACATCTTCTGTAACTGGTGAAATCTGTTCTCCATAAATACAAGGTTTGTTTTGATCAAAGTTTGAAACTTGCAAAAAAGCTATCGGGATAAAATACTAGATCAGTTTAGTCACACAGCTGCATTTTTGTGTGTTGAATTAGGTATTAGGCATATAGCCTGTCCTTTGTCTATTAGCAAACGTTATCGTCCAGTTCAGCGTGAGATTGAAGATGTGAATAGCCAGATTTTAATAAAAGCATAAAAATTTGGGTTTAACTGAAGAGGTCACGTCCTGACATCACATCATCACATCCTGTAAATCTATACAAACAATTCAGAAGGCTCAAGATTTGAATCACAAGCACATTTAAATGCATCATTTGCACCATGGGAACCAGAAATGAGCAATTCCCTTAATTATACACAAAAAATTAATACTGCAAGCACACTTTGCAGACAGATCAATTATGCTAACAAATACGCCAAAAAAGCATTTATTACTGAAAATTAATTTAATACACAAGATATACATTTCCTTTCAAGAACTTGCGTTCCCCCAGCTGAGAACTGGGTCATCATCCCAGTTGAGAAGTACAGATTACAAAATATTGAAGAGACAAATTTTGAAATATTTCACTAAATATTACATGCACACCACTACTTACATAATGAACCACAGTTCTTTTAGCTGGTGAAGGAAACCAGTTATCAGCTGTTTCCTCTTACAACATATCATAAATAGGCCTAAATTTCCAATCCTTCCTTTAATTAGCAGTTATGACTAAAGCAACACAGCGACTAGTTTTTTAATGTACACTTACAGGGATATGTACAGAATATGTAGAAACAACTGCCTGCCAAAAACAGGATGCCTGCCTGCTTTGGATGTTGCAAAATTTCAATTCAAAGTCAGGGTGCTGGTGTAGTTAAATAGTTCATTTGATGTTATGGTCAGAGCTTTCATGAATATAATTTTTGAACAAATACGTTAGAGATGTGTATTTAGCAATGTAAGATCAGTCCTCTAAACTTGTTCATGTTAACTACCACATTCATTTCATATAAACAGTGACTTTATGATTAAGGAAGAACATACCTCTTTTACTTTTGCATAGTTTTACTATCTAAACTAATCACTTTATTATTGCTATCCCTTTCATGGAATATCATATTAAGAAAACTTACTTTGATCTCATAGCTTTTGCCCCCACTCTCCAATTGAATATTACTTCTTGGTTTTATTTAGGAACAAGTTCTGTTGGAGTAATGTTTCAATGATGAGAACTGTTCAATGATGTGTAATAAGTACTATGCTAGAAGTACACACACAACAAGCTGGAAAGCTCAGTTTTTTTGCTAGAAAGCTGCAATAACATACCAAATTCAAATTCTGCAAAATGCAGAGTTCATAAACTTCGTGATATGCATTTTCTTGAACAATCTGGTTAGATGTTACATTAGAAAAATTACAAAAGCAAAAGAAGGAAAGCAGCATGTAAGAGTTCTTAACATTTATGTCACTTTGATCTAGAAACATGAAGATTAACTTTGTCACTTGTGTCCCCCAGGTAAGTTGACCAAAAATTAACTCATGACTACTACTGCAAAATACTACTGTCTTTCATCAAAGTTCTTCCAGTATCAGGGAAGACATAAATCATTTAAAAGAGAGGTATATGGTAAAACATAGTATGTTTATCTTGAGGCTATTGTATCTCCAAAAGCAGAGAGATGCATTTTTGACAGTTTTTCTGGAGTAAGGTCAGTTCTGGGGTGCTGACAGCACAAGCTGCCTTCTAGACAGACCATTCTCCCCGGCCTCATTCAGAAGGAATGACCACAAGCATTGTTTTCCAGTACATGTAATTATTGCTTTCAAACATGCTTCCACTTCAGTTCTCTAAACCAAAAGGCCAACAACTTATGACACTGCTGCCAAAGATGGCACTGAGTTGCACTCTGACCACAGTGCAATGGAGATACAACGTGAGGCTGAGAACAGAAAAACTGCTGTAGAGGGAAGAAGGGCTCAAGGACAGCAGGTGCAGTATCTACAAGCTCACCAGGCAACAAGAGCTCAATGGTGCTTGGGGACATCCTGCTGTTCAAAGGACTGTGCTTCAGTCCCACTGAATGTCTTATCAGCATTCCTAATTTCTAGACAAAGAAAAGCACAAATGTGGCACATTCCCCCTCTCACTGCAATTTTTGAACTTAAAGCAAACAAAGCACTGAGCATTAAAACAATTGAGTATCAAATACAATACAGGCAAGGCACACACTCAGCAAGAGATTAAGAGTATCCTACCATGTGCAATTATAAGTGATCAACTTCTTCCATGTTACCTTAAAAAACAGGAAAACAATCCTTGTGCCACTTATTCAAATGAATTTTAACCCGCTATAAAAGAACTAGAGAGCATTAAATCTGCACAAATTTTTGACCTATAGCAGGGAAAGCTCCATATTAAGAGCACATAAGTGCATCTTTTGAAATTACTTAGAGCTGAAAATTACAACTGAATCTTTGACATTTTAAATAATTATGTTCAAGACTTAGTAACCACTTAACATTTTAAAATAATTCCCTATGGATTACCTTATTGCTGCCTGGTGATGTTTTTACCCTTTACTAGAGCAGGACTTGATATAGCTGAGGTTTTTTTGTTTGCAGGTATATATGCCCTTCAGTGGCATTGGCAGGAACATTCTTAGTAGTGCAAACATACCTCTTGAGCAATGAGAAGTTGTGTAGCAGCTCCCTAAAAGATTAAAGAACACTGCAGTTTATACTCAAAGAGACCCCGAAGTGCACCACACATGCATATTGCAGAGCAAAAATAACATTGTGTGAGCTGCCACATACATTTCTTAAGCCGAATTTCTTGACTTTTTCTTACTATTCAAAAATCAAGAAGGAACTGCTCCAAAGTTGTGCTGTGTTCTGACAGGCAATACACAGAACAGGCCCACTACAGGTCTTTAATTCACTCCCTTTTAAATAGTTATGTTATCCACACTGTTTGGTCTTGGAAAACATTTTTACAAATTCTGCATTAAATGACAATGCAAAATACATACTAAAACACTAAAAAAAAAAAAAAAAAAAAAAAAAAAAAAAAAAAAAGTAGCCAAAGCAACTCCACAAACCATTCTACTAAAAAGTGATACTACACACCTCTAGTTTTTGTCCAGTAAGAGTTCTCACTTTGTTCACAATCCTGCATTTTCTTTTGTTCTCAAGACATAACAACTTGTTATTTCCTTTAGAGTAATAACTGTCTGGAGCACAACATCAAACAAAGTTTCAGCAATTCTGCTCATCTGCTGTGGGCACATACTCATAATAAAGTGGGTTATTATATGGCAAAAATATTGACAAACATTACAAAAACAGTAAGAATAAGTTATACCACGCAATCAGAAGATCTGCCTACTGAAATAGTTACACTTCAAAACAGCTTGACATTAATGCCCTTAAGACTTCTTAGAAACCTTAAGATTCACCAGCCTTTGGTGCAAGCAGACTGAAGGACTGACAAAAACGTTGGGGTTTGCACCACATTTGACCTCTCAACCCACAGCCATCACATACCAGCTCTGGGCTAATGGCACATATGGAAGCAATGCTGCAGCAATCAAACTGACTTCCTTCTTTTTCATGAAGGTGTGGTGTTGAGAAAGAAACAAGGTAGAGTCCTAAAAGCATGAGAGGAAAGCACAAAAGGGAGGGAATTAAACTAAGGAATGTATGTTTGAGGATGGGTCTTTAGAAAGTGAGGACACAAGGAGGGAAGCAATTTTTTGCTCAAAATAATAATAATTTATTATTATTATACTTTTAATTGCTCAACTCTTAATTGCTTTTTCAAACTCTTAAAAAGCAGCAAAAATATAAAGGATTTGCTGGTGGTTCCTTATTCTGCTCAGTGACCACCACGTCTGAGATGTGCAGACACCCACTATGAATTCTGGTAATTCTCACTTTCTTGTGCATTCATTAACTAGGAAGCGAGACATGGCAGACTGAAGCACCCAAGCTGAATTTTCTACAGTAGACAAAGATGAAAGCATAGAACAAGAAGAGTGAGGTTAGAGAAAACAAGAAGTGAAGTGATGAGCACTCCAAAAAAACCTGTTCTTCTACAGTCAAATACAGGACAAAGAAAGAATTCCCAAACACAGATGACTGCCTTACCACACAAATAAATTCTACTGTTGGCAGTGACATAAGTACAGAAAAAAATTGATTTTTGTAAATCACAAAGTGAATTAAGTCAGTCATACTCCTTCACAAAAAATAAAATAAAAACCTAGGTTGTACCTACTGAATTACAAATGTACCAGCACTGGAATGATAACCCCTTGCAAAATTATCCTGGGTTTAAGAATACATGTAGTATATGTACAGCTTTTTTCACATGTGAAAAAAGGTTCTTCACAAGAAGCCACTGTGTGCCCCAATGTAAATTCACCAGGTGGAAAATACATGTGGCGCATAAAGTATCTTCTTAGCTGCTAACAAACAAGGGTGCATAAAACAAGGAAATATTTAAAACACAGCACACTGTATTACACGTAGAATTTTTCATTTCAAGTTTATTAAAACTTTAGCAGTACAAATGATCCAGGTTTTAGATTATCAAAAGACCAAACTGAAGTCCACATCTTAAAAAAAGGCGTTCCTCAAAACGTCTCTAAAACTTTGAGACGATGGAAACATTAAGTCCAAACACTCATCCATGCCTGTCATCATCTGTTCCAGGACTTGTTTCACGATCAGATTTCTTATCCTTACCAGGGGCATGATCTCTGTCCTGACTCTCTGATTTTTGGTTAATTTCTTTTTCAGCTGAGGATCTGGTCTTTTCCTTTTCATTACTCCTGTGTGAGTACGATTTTGATTCTCTCTCTTTGCTACTTGGTCTCTTTTTTGAATCTGGACTTCTATCTTGATCTCTACTAGACTTCTTACCTTTACTGGATTCAGGACTGCTACTTTCATGGCTTTTTGAATGCCTCTTCCTTTGGCTTTCACTATCATTCCTCCTATATGAGCTTCTACTTTCTCTATTTGAGTATCTTTCTCTGTTTCTGCTCTGACTTTCCTCTCTCTCTGAGCTCCTCGAGTTTCTCCTCCTCCTATTTTCTCTTCCTCTGTATCTATCTGGTGTACCTCTCCTTTCTCTGCTTCTTGATCGTCTTCTTCTTGATTCTCTATCCCTGTTCCTTGAATATTCCTTACTTCGACTGCGATCTCTGTCTCTGCTTCTTGATCTACCCCTTCTACCCCTATCTCTGCTTTTGCTTCGTTCCCTTGTTCTACTGCTGGAACTATGTTTTCCTCTAGCATGCTCACGCTCTCTGCTTCTTGATTTATGTTTCTCCCTGTCTTTACTCTTCCTATGGTTATGTTCATTACTTCTTGAACCTGCCCTTCTGCTTCTCTCTTTACTCCTACTTCTTTCTTTATCTCTCCCTCTAGAATCATAGTGCTTTTCTTTTTCTCTGTCTTTCTCACGGTCCCTCTCTTTGCTTCTTGATCTTCTCTTCTCATCATGTCTGCTGTGTTTGGAGTCTCTTTCTTTACTTCTTGATTTCTCTCTGCTTTTACTATGGCTTCTAGATTTGCCTCTTTTCTTGGTCTTGCTTCTATTATGCTTGTCATCTTTTTCCAAATTTCTTCTTGTCTCCCTGTCTTTACTGCTGGATTTATGATCTTTTTTCTTCTCTTTTTCCCCTCTTCTGCTTGGACTTTCAGAAACTTGTCTGTGGTCTGATGTTTTTCTCTCCCTTCCTCTTCCTGGGCTTTTTTGATTATCTTTCCTGATTTCATTTATTTCACTCCTTGGAAAAAAAAATTGGAAAATTAAAAAATGATTTGAATTTCCTACACTATGAAAAATGAAGTCAGGACTGAGGCTGCTTCACAATTGTAGCTTAAAATCACATTACATCATTTATAATAATAATTATATTTTTATGGAAACCACAAATGAGCACGATTAAAGCCTGGTAGTTAAGTAATGGGATAACTAAGTCAGTGTGTCTTGTTTTCTTGGAATTAACTATAACTGAAAATTGAAGAGATATGTATTACTTCTAATATATACAAAAATTTAAATGCATATATTTTAAAAGCACATACACTGAACAGAAATCATCTTACTTGTCTCCTTTTATCCATCTTTCTCCACTTGACACTCTCATTCTTTGAGCTCTTTGCATTTCTTGCCTCCAATGTGGAGGAGTTTCACTGCGTCGGAACCGATCTCTTGACCTGGATCTGGAAGGAGTCCGGTAACGCTTGACAGAAAAGAAAAGAAAACCAGGTGCAAGTTAGCTATCAAAGCACATGAATCCGAAACAACGTTTTAATCCCCAGTGGTTGATTCTCCGCAGCACCTACCATGACTCAGATGCGTTCACTGAAAAGTTATTAATTTAACATTTAACTGAAAAATGTACATGACATCATTCAGCTAAAGCAGCCCCTACATCAATTATGATGCACCCATAGATTATTTGCACACTTTTTTTTTTTTTTTAATTTACAAAATTGACCATCCTAATGAAAATGGAGTGCTACCGCATTGTTTGCTTTGAGGAAGGGATTGCAAATATTTACCCTTGGTCCTCTTCCTTTTATTTTCCTTCCCGATCTGGTCACCAGCAGCCTTCTCTGGTATGTTGACTGAGAATTCGATAGATTACTAAAAATAAAAATAGGTATTGTTTGTAACATCAAAGAAGGAAAGAAGATAAAGACAACTTCATATCCTCACACAGCTCTGAATGACACTATTGTATCCTGGCAGCAACAATACACAGCCACCCTCCGCTATCAGTTCATTTCATGAGAACAGCTGATGCTCACTTGTAAGGTCTGATTAAACCTGTTACTGTAAAGTAACAGAAACTCAAGTGGTGAAGTATAATTATTCAATTGCATTTAAACCTTTCTAGCCCTGGCAGAAACACCTACAATAATGGGCAACCACGAAATCCTTCATTGCATAATTGTAAAACTTAAAACCCGAGATGGCACAAGTTTTATAAAACAGTGTTTGTGGAACTTGTCTAATTTCCTAAGGGCATATTCAGTAATTACACATTAGTAGCTTTCCATATGAAACTTCCACTTAGGCAAAAAGTAACCTTCTTGAGACAAAGCCTGAACATGTACTATTCATTTGTTTATTTAACAGATCTAACCTAAAAATAGGTAAGACAAGCTTGCCTAGTCTCTATATTAAAAGGATTTCATTTCAAAGGACATTAGAAGGAAAAGAAAGCTAAGAAGGAAACAAAAACTAATTTTTAGGTGTACTTTTCATTGGAAATTATGAGAGTTACAGCTGTTATGCAGATAGAGATTTTCAATATTACTGTATCAGCTAGCTAATCAACCAAAATTTCTCATGAAAGCTTCAGTTTTGATTACTAGAAAGTATTTCACTGGACTGCTGAGTTCTTTTTTGAGGGCAGATTAAGATATAGACTCAGCTTGGACAGCTATAATGAATTCTAAATGAAACTGCAATCTATTTCATTTGCTTTTTCTTGAATCAGTCATTTTAAGTTTTTCATTCACCAAAAAAACCATATTCAAACATTAAGCTTTTGCTCTAAAAAATAAAAGCAAAACCAACCGTTGCCAACTGAAACAAGGATTCAGAAGTGATCACAACATTCAGCTGTTTAATAGGGAAATAACTCAGTAGTTTAAAACAGCACTACAACCATACCACTATCAGTGTCTAGTCAGACTCAAAACAGGTATACTACCTCTCTCTTTCCTTCTCTCTGCTTTTCCTCTCTTTTTCTTTCTCATCTGCTTTAGGAGGACTTTTTCTCATTAAGAACCGGTTTTCAGGTATTGGAGGAATTTCTTCAGGACGGACAGTAGATAACGGCTGTGCTTCAGGGTTTTCATCCTCACTTTCACTAGATGAACTGTATTTTTGTATAAACAAATATTTATGCTTAAGGCAAGTTATGTGGATGAGAAAAAAAATATTTGATCTATTTCAGTAATTCAGAATTCTCTCAATTCAGCATACAGATGATAAAATCAGAAACTTGGGGAACAAACAGAACTGTTTTAGAAACACTTTCTCCTACATCCTTATTCTGAAACATGCAATTGCAGTAGATTTTTGACTAGTACTTTTATTTTATGTAGTCCAGTGATGCAATACTGAACACTTTTTTGTATTTAGACAGAGCTTTAAAATAAATAGATATCAAGAAAGATAAGTTCAGATTTTTACACTCATATATATAACAGACTAAAAACTATTGTAACTCCCAAGTAGTTGGTATAATCAATAAAATTCTGTGAAATAGACTTAATTACACAGAAAGAAAGCTTAGGCCCTAAATGAGTGTTTCTTACACTTTATCATTAGTTTGGAAAAACGTGACCTGCACTGACTACAGATTATAGAAGATTAGAAACACCACTTTCAGAAATAAGAACTTTTTGAGTTGTATCACATTCTAGCGACACTGCAAAACTTTGGGCACATCAGAACTAATGGTGTACATATATTCATCTGTATTCATCTAATTTTTTTGTTTAGTTCTGCTTACACTTCTGTGTAGCACAGGAATCCCACGGCACACAACTGAAACTGAACTCTACAGAATTATCAGGACTTATTTAAAACCAAACATTCCTGCAATTTTTCAAATCCAATATATGAAATTCTTAGTCTATTTTCTTCATTCCTGTACAAGCTGCAGTACATATGCACATAGATATTGCACTTTGTCATCAAGTCAGAAAAAGTAAGGTCATATATGAAAACAGCCTCCAAAATTTCCATGTATCTACTTTCCCAGTTACAGAATTGTACTTTGTGTTGTTACAGGATAGGAAAACAATACTGCACAGGAATATGTTAGAGAAAGCAAAAAACAAAAAACAACCCTCAATACCGACCTTTTCTTGCTTTTCTTTCTCTTTTTCTTTTCCTTCTTATGTTTCTTGGAATTTTTCTTGTGTTTCTTTTTTCGCTTTTTAGATTTCTCTTCTGAAGCACTCTCAGAATCCGATGATGAATCAGAAGATGATTCTGAATCACTTGAACTTTCCGAGTCGCTGGATGAGGAAGACGACTTGTGCCTTTTCTTGTCTTCTTTCTTGGCTTCAAGTCAGAACAATAAGGACATATATTTACATATCAGACAGTTTTAATTCACCACAGAAAAGCAAACTTATCTCAGAATTTCCTAAGCTGCTTATAATTGTGTCATGAAAGCACTTCACCAAAATACTCTAACAAAAGGTTTTGGGTAAAAAGACTGTTTCCCCCAAGTAAAATACAGTACAGGTCTCTAAATATATAAGGAATTTAAAATATTATGTTTTCATAAAGAAGATCTAAAGCACTAAATATGTGCTGTCAAGAATTAGTGTAACTGCGTATGTTTTGCGATGACATTTTATGTAACATAAGCTTTATATGCAGTATTCTTAAAAATTAGTTTTGTAAACATTTATAAAATTATTTGACTTTCGATGTAATCTGACATCATGTAAAAGATGCTCAAACCACAAATGAGACAAGTTTACAAAAAGAAAATATACTTTACACTAAGTCCTTTGAAGTTAGCCCAACAGAGGGTAGACTCAGATTACGAGTTTTGCTACTATGTGAAACTGCTCAGAGAACAGCCCTACTCCTGCAGCTCACAGTGTTTTCCTACACAAAGATACAAACCGCTTACTAACCATCTGGTATGAAAAAGAACCTCGCTAAAGAGCAGGCTAGTCCTCAATTATGTACATCACCATTTCTCGTGTATCAACTGAAGCTGTAAATCAGAAATTTATTATCAATCTGACGGCAGTCCAACAGGAAGTAACACAGCACTTATCTTTTTATGCCCTGTAATGGAACTCAGATCTACTTAATCACTACACACTTCAGGTAAATTAATTAAACGGCATGGATACTCTCTAACGCGTTAAGAAATTCTTATCAAGCTATTAGCCACAAAATTAAAAGTTCTATTGAAAGCTCCAGTAGGGCACACTGGTTGTTTCTGTATAATCATAGTTAAATTTTTTAATTGGTATCAAATCTTACTTGACATGGCTCCTATAAATTGCAAAGACTATTGCTAACCATACAACACAATATCAGAATAACTGAAAAAAAAAAAAAAAAAAAAAAAAAAATCAATCTTCACCATTAAACAATTACACACAAAAAAAGCAATGGTTTCTACATAAGCAGGATAGAGATCTGAAGATTAAAAAAACCAGTCACATTCACTTAAAGAACCTTCTATGAAGAGTAGATGTGGAAACTGCCCTTTGGAAAAACCAAGCAGCTATTTCATGGATCAGCACACTGATTTTTGGAATTATCAATATTAGGATCTCCAGCTGCTTTGCAGTTATTATCAAGTTGACTGACACTTGAGAGAGGCAGCAGTAGGCAGCAGTAACATCAATCACATGACTGCAGTATAGAAAGTCTCCAATTTGACAACAACTTAACCTCATTTTTCCAGAACAACAACTCGGAAGGCAGCAATTTCTCAGAGATGATCAAAAGCAACAAAAATTGCATTAAATCTATTGTTCAGTTGGTAAAAATAAAAACAGTAAATCAATTTCTGCCTTGCTATGCATTATTTGTAGTAATAGGCTAGCACTTCCCACCAACTTTTCATGGGAAACAATAATTCTCATTTGGACTAACATTATAAAATCAGCAAGGACAGATCCATAGTTGGCCAACCAAAACAAGATTCTAGTTGTGGTTCAGGTAGGTTCTTTTTGAGAAACCACGTGCTGTAGGAACTTCACGTTGCCTTTTGCATGTTGGACGTAACTGGATACGCTTTCGAGTAGAAAATTAAGTGGAAATGTACTATGCCAACTGTATAGAGACAGTTATGGTCCCTAATGGACATGAGAGCCAGCACATTTCAGAAAATAAATAGGAGGCACTAACTCCACGTAGGAGCAACCTATGTACTCTCTGATGACAACTCACTCTGTCCACGAGCAAATACTATTTTCAATACAGAACCAGTTTTTGAATACAGAACCACTGTGGTTCTGGCCAACTAAAGATCAAAACAACAAACAAAGCCACTCCTGCAGCATGAAGGTCATGAGGTGAGAAAGAAACAGACTTCTATTTACAGTTCAACTGTTCCAGATCATTAACTTCAGGATTAGGTTTCAGCTTATGGTCACATCTGAAATAGATGCCTTACTTCCTACTCCATTCACTGTGACATATATTCACCACACTTCATGAATTACATGATCACACTGCACAATACAACCTAGCACTCCCCACATTTCAGTTTGTTGTGAAGTGTAGCAACTCTTAGTTAGACATATAGTATCAGACTCCTGGACTGAAACAAACAAATGAGCTGGCCAGAAACAGTCACAGGCACAAAGGTCAGAACAGATAATCTCATCTCATAATTCACAGCTTCAATCTGTAGCTTCATTTTGAACCTGTCAAAACCAAAACACAGTTTGTACCCAATGGTCAGTTCACTTAAAAAAAATAAATAAATCCACAAAATAGAAAACTGTGAAGCTACAACAGTTAAGAGCAACGAGCTAGTAGAAAGAGGCATGTCAACGCTATGCAAAGAGCTTATGGAAGAAGTGAGTACCTAGGGGTCAGAGGGACAAGAAAAGCAGCAAAGGAGGAGACAAAACAGAAGTCCAGACAAACATGATTTATCAGAATCACTGCTTTCTAAATGTTTTTCATTGACAATCCATGATTCATTGCATAACTCTGCATCACCAATTCCTAATTTTTACGGGGAAAAATAAAGGTGCTAACTGAAGTGATAGAACAATTAAATTACAAAACTGTCCTCTGCTGAATGAGGAAGGCAGCCATAATCCTTTTAAACTGCAGAAGACACATGTTTACCAGCAGTGATTCTATAGATGTCTTCAACATCAGTGAAGATCATGAAACAAACATTGCAATGTAGTCTGCAGAATTCTCTAAAAAATGTTGTTTTTCCATGAAAAATCTTCATTAAAAGCTCCTAACAAATACTGTCCAACTTGCAAGCCATTTTTGTTACCATAGTAGCTCATCTAATCTGTAATGACCTTAGAAAACATGGACACATCAGTAGGTTTCTTTAAGTTTGTTGTGGCTTTTTTGTTTCCATTACATTTTAAGATTTTTTTAAAATACCACTTGGCCAAAGAGATTCTTCTTCTATAATTTAGTTTTTCTCATTCAGTTTCACTAACACATCTTTACACTTCAAATAATAAAAATAGGAAAAGCCTACAAGCATCCCACTTTTCTAGTCAATCAACCTCTAATACCAAGAGAAAGCTTCTGTTCTAAGCCTCTGCAATACTGTAATTCAACTGTGATCTTTAATTACTCAATTCACATAGCGTCCAGTAAGTTAACTCAATGGTGATGATCTTATCATCCCTAAACTGATCCAGCTCTTTTCTATGAACGCTTCTGTTTGCTTCCTTCATAATATACTTCATTCCAATACTCATGACAATAGCACAAAATCTTTCCTCAACTTCCAAAGAACATCCAAATCACACACCTAGCTTCTACTGTGATTCCTCCTAGTAGTGCCATCCTGGCTTCCCAAGAAACTCAAGAAACATCAGCGCAGTTTTCCCTCCATACAGACTTGCCCAATTCCTTTATGTTGCATATCAGACAAGCCTATAAAACAGATCTTAATTTAAGCCCCCTTAGCTATCATAGCATAACCCACATAAATTCATCACCATTATACTTCCCTTATTGTCAATCTCCTTGTTCCTTTGCCCTAGATAACAAATTCCCAAAAGCCAACTCTTCTGGTAACTTCTTCATGTTTCACAGCATCAGTTCATTTTTGCCTGCTACTGCTGTAATGTGCTACAAATACTTTCTTTCACAGCTAGATGATTCAATTGACCATCTTCCATGGTGCTACTCACCTCCCAAAAACTGCAGCTTTCATCTAGCTTCTTCCTTATACTCACAGGTATCAGGGCAAACACTTCCTTCAATTTCTGCTACCTCAGGCTCTGTTGCTTCGTATTATGCATTTAGCAAACAATTACAGTCATACCATCCAGTTCTTTCAGTAGTGGTGGACTTCCCTCTGTAGATCCTACAGAAAGCCTTTGCCTTTCAATAGAGGGATTTTCCAATCACCACAAGCATTCTGCAAAGTAGCACCTTCATCAGGCTCCTCATTAATGCCCATACTCCTCCCTGCACTCAGGCACTAAGACTGCAAAGACAGAGGGCAGGGCTAAGTCTTGCTGATTCCCAAATACTCCTGCTGCCCAGTTATTTAGTACTGTGCCTTATGGTCAGTCGAGGGGCCTTCCTCTATCACTCTGGCAGCAATCTCTCTCCATGGCACACCAGACCAGCTACAGGGAGTAGAGCCTCCAGGATCCTAGCAGTACCAAGACAAAGAGGTATAACCACGCAGACAAACCGGTAGGACCAGTCAGATCTTTCCAGAAAAGCTAAAGGAAAAAAATGCACTTTTTTCCCCTGTGCCTTTGATGAATTCTTTAAAAGCCTCTCTAACAGCTGGAAGTCTGTGCAATTGAAACTATGACTTCCATTTAGTCTATTCAACTTCAAGATTTTTTGAATGCCTTAAGAAAAAGAAAATGTTTGGCTAACCAAGACAGAGCGTGAGCATCTCATCCACTAGCTCCACCCATACTACATTTGTAGTCCTACCTCTTTATTTTCCAACTGATACAGCACTATTTTGTCCAAAAATATAAAAACAATGTTCTGACATAAAGGACAACTCATGGGTTAATTTAAGAAGTTGCAGAGCTTTTAAGAAGTCATAAGCCACTACTTGGAATTCTGAGAGATTTAAAACATCACTTCGGAACACACATTGATTCCACAACAGGTAACCAGAGAACTACTATAAGGAAAACAAAACAACCAAGAAGCTCAAGTTTGAATGCTTGCATTTTCTTTAGGCCAAAGATACAATTAGCCTTGCCTCATGCCTTAAAATCCTTAGTACAACCCTTCACAGTACTTATCAGCAGAAGGTGCTGAGAAAGAAAAATGATGACAATCCTTATTAGAATTCCTACTAAAGATGTATCATGAGTCTCATTTACTGAGATTTTCTAGTGATAGCAGAATCTTAGATTGACCCTTGTTTTTTAAGAGAACCAGAATCCAGTCTCCAATACCATGTTCAACTCTGGAATGGCAGAGCAAAGAGATTCTGTCCCATTCTAGCTTATGAATACCGTTTATAGCTATTTAACAAGGATATGTGCTAAAGGGAAACTTCAGGCTTTCCTACTCTCCATGCCTGCTCTGGAGACTTACCTGAAACTTCAATTCAATTCATAAAAAGACACAGTTACTGAAGATAGACTGTTACTGCACTTAACACAACTTCTCCTTTAGGACAAGTGCTTACCAGTTTTGTACTAAGGCTGACCTAGCAGAGAAAAGATCTTCTGCACCAAAACCAGCTATGCTTTTTCAGAGACAAATTGTACTGCTGCGTTACTTAATTCCTTTGATTGTACCTCCATAACATTATCAAGAACATCTCTAATTATTTCAGTGTCTACCAACAGGAAGAAAATCAGTAGTACAATAGCACAGTTCACACATACCTAGATGTACAGTTAAAGCATACCTTTGGATTTTGGAATCAACTCTCCACAACTCAGTATGCGTACTTCAGCATATGGTTTACTAGATGCATCTGTTTTCTGGTTTTCTATTTCTCTCACAACTTCTTGACCTGAGATGACTTGTCCAAAAACAACATGATGTCTGAAGAATTTAAGCAAAAGTAAGAATTCTAATACTTAATTTTTAAGGCAGATCCCCAAAAAAGTATAAGAAAGTAACAGATACTTACCCATCTAAGTGAGGTGTAGGTTTAGTAGTTCTGTTGTTTCCAGTAGGTGTAATTTAAAGAGGAAAACAGGAATCAATTTTAGTGGAAAGCAGACAACATTTGAAGCATGTACACAGATGATGAAAGTTACTTAATTAATAAAATTTAATACAACCAAGTACACATTATTCTAAGTTTGTATGCAGTTAAAAACATTGTATGATTTATACAAACTAGCTATTCAATCCCTTACCATACCTTATTGAACAAGTTGTGATAAATTTTTAGATACATCCTCATTAAAAAGAAGTATTAAGAATTGTATTTCTTAAATTACAGGAATACTACCAGGAACAGAAATAAAAATTAAGGCAACTGCCTCAGAAGAGGAAAAGTAAAAAAAAAAATAAAATAAAATAAAAAACCAACAACAAACTTATAGGAAAATAAATTAGCAAAGGAAAAAAAAATCCTATATGTACAGAGTATTTGACATCAGAAGTAGAACTGACTCTCTACACCTGCACATAACTGAACAGTTGATAGCCTTCCCCTATATTAGAATTACTAAGGTATACATATGTCAGGCATGGCAAAAAAAACTAACAAACAAACAAAAAAAAAAAACAACAAAACAACCCAAAACCTGAACCAAATACAGTAACAATCACCCAAATATTCCAAAATAACGGTTTAATGATAAATCACAAGCACAACTTACCATATTAAAAATGGTAATGAGACATAGATAAGACTGATGAATTTCAAGTATTTACTTCTATAGAAGCATGTAATCCAGATGCATTTCAGAGTTTTAAGCTTTAGATATAGCTATAAATGAGACTGCATTGAGAAATTATCTTGTGACAGAAAATTTTTCTGTTACTTTCAGCTAGAGGACCCCTGGAACTTTTTTGCTTCTTTCCAGACAACATACACTAGAAAAAAAGTGAAAAAGCTCTACAGGGAACTAACAGACTTATGCTGTTGCTTGAGTTAGAAGACAGTTACTAAAAGAGGACCAAAAGGTCTTTTGCACAGATAATAAACACTGAACAGCAGAGTGATAAAACCTCTCCCTAAAGAGCTCAGCAGAAAAATGGCTATTTCCACGTATATAATCAAAGAATATTAGGATGCTATAATCACAAAATAAACAAGAGAGTTAGGCAGACTATGATAACAAAAGAGAAAGCCCTTATTCTAGGCTCATCCACAACACACCACTAGAGGAGATCTCCAGAAGAGATCCTTCCCCACTGGTAGCCAGCTCTTAAATAGGTCTAGGAGGGGTGGAGCCTGGCTCCATCCCTTCTGGCAGCACAGGTGAATTGCCTTCAGCTGTGCTCCTCTGGCTGACTCATGGCTCGCCTCAGGTGATCAATCGGAGGTTCAGGCCGTGACTCAGCAGTTCCCGTACACCATGTAACTTCCTAAAGAGGCATCAACTTTTATATGTTGTAGACCACCTCCCATGCAAACTCAAAAAATAGTCTACAGCTTACAAAATAGCAAATCACACATTTCAGAACAGTTCAATACTTACATAAAGAACTGTGAACCATTTGTATCCTTTCCTCGGTTGGCCATTGAAAGAAGAAATTCTTTGTTGTGCTTTACAGCAAAGCTTTCATCTGAAACAAGCATTTTCAATCACTTTATATACATACTGCATATGCTTAGATGAATGCTCTACTCTAAGTAAACTCATTCATGTTAAATAAATTTACTAGTCACATCTGTAAAAAGTTGCATTAAAACTCAATACAAGACAAAAGCTATTTTTTCATATACATTATTGTTTTTATTCTAAATAGTGTAATTTAAGAAAGGGAAGTAAGAATTAATAGCTTATAGTCTGGGAAAAACTAAAAATGGAAAACAGAATTTTCTTGTAAGAGATTTGTTTTATTTTTCTTGCTACCAACATTAATAGAGCAACAACTGAAAATAATGAGTTCTTTTTATTCATCACATGCTGGTCACTACGTCTTTGGAGTTAAAAAAAAAAAAAAAAAAAAGGTTTTCAGTTGCAAAGCACTATTAAGAAACCCTGTTTCTTCCAGAAAGTATTTTATTTTGTATTGCTTAGTACACAAGGATAGTCAGTTTGATAGCAATAACAAAATGGTTCTGTTTCTCTGTCATCTACACAAATGATCTTAATAAGCCAGTCATTAAGAAAATAAATTCAACTTGAGTGAAGCATTTACTTCTAATAAGCACGTCACTTCGACAGTTTAGATTAAATTCAATGAAATCGTATGAAGTAATCACCATTCCTCATTTAAGACACCTGTAAGAGAGCAGCCTATCTTCCTCCTACCACAAAACAGCCTAACAGTTGCTTGGGGATCCAAACTATACAGATGAAGTTTGCTCAGTACTCCTTAAATACAAAGGGCAGGAGCCAACATTAACAAAAAAGAAAAGTATGTAATCTGTAAGGCTATGGTTTCCCATCATACAGCATAACAGCCAGTAACAGGGACAGTCCCACTTAGTCTATATGGTCACCTACATAACTGCAGTATTGTGTGGCACTGAGTATCTAATCCTACAGTGAGCTGGTTAACAATGCCACACACAAACAATACTTTCTAGAGATTCAATTTTACACTGTGACCAAGTTGAAAAGACACCTTGCAACTGCCAGAAAGTACAAGTCCTCTTCTCCCACCTCTCTCACTTTTTCTGGCTCTCATGCTTGCCTATCTATGAAATGAAATCCACTCACCAGTAGGGAAACAAGTACATTTTTTGCTTTAACAGTTTTCAGACATTCTAGCATGCAGTCAGTTTGCAGTTTGATCCAAATGAGGGCCAATGCAAGGTATGACCTCCTCCTTCTGGCAATTGCAAACTGTTCATTCAACACAATGTCTGATATAAAATTGCAGCCAGCCTCTACAGTGAATCATTCTTTTGATGCCTTGCTGCAAGCTCAGACGAGGTCCAACATTAAAAGTGGCAGGAAGGATAACCTGCCCTGCCAGTGGTGGCTAGCCATCATGTAGGCTTAGGTATAATACAAAACTGCTCCCAGAAACAGAGTTGCTCCAGTACACTCCTGACAAACACGGGCTGAGAAGCACACTGGAGAGAAAAATTCTTATGCATCAATGATTGAAGGAGAACCAGTACTGTGAGAAAATGGATGGCTTCCTCATACTTAATTCCTCTTGGTTCAGAAAAGCAGGGTTTTATACTGTCTCACAAAGGTAAGATTTGCAAGAAAGGCATAACAGAGTCAAGTTTTCTCCTTCTGACTGGAAGAAAGACAATCCCCAACTTTTAGCCAGCTACTGAAGCAGAAGATATGTTCAGAAACTGTGCTGAAAAATTTTTCTAGAACTGCGAATCTGGTAAAGCTGACATATGAAAGCAATTGTATAGAATGTATAGATAACTGCTTACAGTATCAACAAAATAGAGCAGACTGATACAATTCTCACCTTCAAAAAAGCCACCATAAATGGATTCTCCTCCCCTGCCATTTCCTTGAAAGAAAAAACATGAATTAAAACCTATAATAGTGTAAAAAGTTGCATCAGTGAAAGATGCTTCATAATGCAAAATATAGCTGCGTCCAAGTCACTAATGTTATTCTTCAAGATATGCAAAGATCAAGATATCTTCATAGTACCATTAAGCAGAAGCAAACTTGGAGAAAAATTGAAGTTTTCCTACATATTCTGTTACATGCTGCCTTTTTTCTTCTCAGCAGCAGATATATTTCATCTTCATATTTATAACTTGCAATTAAGTACTTAATGCTCTGAGACATGAAGTCACAGAGCAGAATACATGCATACAAATTTACGTAATTTTGTTACACAAGTTTACACAAAGTTTCTTATGCCAAAAGTAGTTAAAAAAGCAGTTAAATTGCCTAATTAATGTAAATTGATGATGCTACGTAGGACTCCCAAAACATTCTACTGCATAAGCATTAAATTTTTCTTGAAAGATTCTCATCATACCTTCACTGAAGTCACCGCCTTGGATCATAAAATCTTTCACTACCCTGTGAAATAGACAACTTTTGTAATGCAATGGCTTTTGGGTGGATTTTCCTGTACCCTTTTCACCTAAAGGAGAGGAAGGGGAACAAAAAACAAAATGACTCTTTGTATCCATACAATCTCCATTTAAATGCTTAATCAAAGCTATCTACCAAGCTCTGAAAAACTAATTTGTGGATACATACTTGTAATGCCAGTAAGAAAGCAACGCAGAAACTACTTTTTATTTCTACAGTTATACTAAAAGAAATCCTTACTTACATTAGCATACAACATAATAATAGCTTTTTTTTTTTGCCAGCCCAGCATCACATACAGTCATAGCACAATGAATTCACAGAGAATTAAATTAGAGCTCACACAGATAATGCAGAATGCCACCTACCTGGAGAGGCTTAAACATGTAAGGATACAATATATTACTGTTACTGCTAAGAAGACTCCTATATAGATTGACAGAAATTAAACAGCCAGATTAACATAACCATCCTTGCTCAGAAGCAAATGAGATACTCAAAAAAAAAAAAAAAGAGATGAGGAGGGAACGAGAAATGATTTTAAAGGAATTTGTTACCTTTCCAACTCATGATTCCAACTCCCAGTCTCCTCCCCTAAATCAGATCTAATGCTCTTCAGACTCGTAAGCAAGTCCTCTGCCTCAGCAAAACACTATCTACTTTTGCTCCCACCTTCCAACAAATAAGGTCTCTGCTGAGATAGCCAAATGAATGGCTTATGGTGGGGGCCTTGTGAATGTCAAAGCGAACGTCAAGGTAACAGTAAAGCATAAGAGTAAGGAGCGGGGACCATCCTGAAAGATAAAGGATTCTTCCTTTCACTACTCCCAGACCATTAGACTGTATCGTCCCGCAATCTCATTCCAAGCTGTGAAATGGCAGTTGCCACTGAACTTACCTGATGCCTCCACATGGATCTGACTAGTTACAATAAACACTTCTGATAGGAACTTTGATAAATGTGTGGCTGTGTACTGTGCTGGCCTGTCTCACACCTAACAGACGTGCCAGTAAAAACAGGTGCTGACCCATTTTTCAAGAAGATAGCATGTCTTTTTCAAAACCACCAGAAAAAAGGCAAGCATAAATAAAATTAAAATTTAAAATGTTTACGATCAATATCATAAATACTTCTCCAAAACACTTTCTTCGCCATTCTTAAATATTTAAAAGCAGCATAGTATTTCAGCCCCTGATTTTAAATCTGATTTTATTTTAAACTAAACAAGGAGCTACATTTCTGACCTGAAGTGCTGTTCAAAGACTTCAAGTGAAAAATCTAAATCAGTTTTCAGAGAATAACACCTTGTGCAGTAAATCTGACTTTTGGACATTTGACAGAAAATAAAGAATGCCATGGACACATGAAAACACATTACCGTTGAATAAGAAGAATCACTTTAAAGTTCAAATTGGTTAGCAATTTTTGATAACCCGATTCTGAACCAGAATCCCTAGATGAGATAATGCTCATGAATGCTGCACAAAGCTAACTTGACATGAACGCAATTATGCGCTCACACCTGATTCAGACCGTATTAGTACTAAGTGATTCAGTATTAACAGCTGTGAAGCACTGACTTGAAAGACAACAAACTGAAAGAAAAGCAGGAGGAAAATGCTGACAACATTAAACATGGATTTAGGTATTCACAGAATCATTCCTGTGATAATATTCAAGTTCTGCAAAGCTGTGAGCATTTCCAACCACAACAGGCAGAGCACTGAGAAATAATTCTACTTGGAAACGCTTCTAGGAAAGAATCTTCTTAAATTATTTCTTCAACAAATAACTTGAATTTTACTAGGACTGGAAATCACCAGCATCCAACAAAACTACTTTGTGAAGCAAAATATTAATGCATACCAGCAACAGCCTTCAAACATATACAAGTATAGTAAAACTGAAGAGTAATCCTCCATTCCTGACCTCTTATTGGCTACCTTTTAAGATGGATGATGTTATACAATGTGAACAGTAGTATCTGTGCTAGTAAAAGAAAATCAGCTTACCGTGCCAGCATTTAAAGTTGATTAGTACATGCTCTCTGCAACATCTTAAGCAAAAAACTACAACTGCTTTGATTCTGCATCAGATATATATGAGAAGTTTGCTAAATCTCCAGAGATATCAAGAACTAGTGTTTGATGTACTTAGTTTTACTAAGTTTTTACAGCACGTCAGAAAACGTTAACACAGATGTTAAATTACCAAACATGGTATTACATTTGAAATTATAAATAATATTAAAATCTACAAACCTGTGCAAAGGCAGCGAAAATTCTCACATGTCTTTGGACACACATCTGAAAATAGTTCAAAGACCACTCTTCCAGCTAGGAGAAAAAGGCATTTTTGTTATGAAGTTAACAAGTATTTGTATTATTCTTAAACATTTTACAGGAATATCCCATTATTGAATCGACTGTTTTCATTTTCTTACCAGGTACATTGTTGATGGCTATGTCGAAAAAGCAACGAGGTCTCTGGACCTTTACTCCCATGGCTTCGAAAATTTTAATACTGTAAATAATAAAAAGTAAAATTGAATTTATCCCTCTGTGTAGTGAATCTATGTTCAAGTTCTACAATGTGGAAGATTTTATACAGACAACAAGAACTGCAGAAAAGATTAAAAATAGAAACTTAGAAACAGGTAGCAAAACCAGTATTTCTAAAGGTTAAAAAAGAGCTACTTAAGTATTTTAAGCCATTTTCATGTTTTGTGGAACCAGTGAGTAATTCTGGTCATTCCTGCTGCAACATTATCAAATCTAAACTTCAGTGACATATTTCAGGTGAGGAATTACAAACACAAAAGATACTGTATAGTGTGGGGATAACAAAGCTATAAATTTGCTTGCTTTCCAGCTGGGTAATCACTTAAGTTGTCTGCTCCTAGAATTCTTGGATCTTCAAGGTAAAATAGTGCCAGAGGAAGACAAAGTCAGCTTTGAGACCAGACAGCTGTGTCAAACAACTTTTTGCAACTGCCTTTCAGTTGTTTAAACAGACTCATTTTTGCAATCTGCTTGGCTCAGCATCAGTGGCTGAGGTGGCCACCCACCTTCTGGTCAGGGGGACAAGCCTTGTGGCAGCCTCTTTTCCTCAAGAATATACTGGTGGCTGCAGTTCGCAACTATGGCCAGTTAAACTAAGATTCCTTTAATACACCTCAACCACGAACTACAGCAACACAAGAAAGTACACTGTGCTTGTAACGGTGAGGAGCACAGTGAGGTGGACAGCCAGAAATGGTGAACATCAACAGCTGTAGTTGAATCCATCATTTTGTGACAGTGCAAAATGAACAGTCTTGCTGCTAATCTCTTTATTTTGCTTTCACTCCCCGTCCATGCTGAGAGAAGCATCCATCTGCTCTCGCAAAATAAACAGCCATACAGCCTGCTTCACTACTTACACGGCACATTTTCTCCCATGGCAAACTACAGCAATGGCTTTAGACCCATCGCTGTGACACCTGCAGCCTGATTAGCACACCTCTCCCATGAGCAACTTCCCACTCCTCAGTGGGAAGTACAGACCCGAGGTGAACTGATGGACTTCCTGACCGTGGTGGTGAAAGGCTGACAGGCTGCCCTGATTGCAGGTGTTATTGTGTCAAACTTGGATATAATGTAGCAAGCAAAGTAACATGAAGGATTTTCTCTGTGCTCCTCATAACAACTGAGCAAGTCAGGTGGGCATGCTTTCAGAAATACGAGGACTTCAGCACAAAGGAGACTGGTCAAAGAGCAGAAGTTAGGTTACAATGATCAAAACTAGAACACGTGGAGGATTAAACCTTGTTTTTAGGCATATTTCCAGGATTCCTGCCATTGGAGTGTCAAGAGCTGCTCTAACCAGGATCAAAACCATTCCACACCATAAAAAAAAGATGTAGATCTTCCAAAATTACTGCCAAATGAAGCAATTCTGGCTTTGTATCATTTCTTTTCTTTTTGTGTCATTGCTTATCTGTTTATCTTGATACTTTTAATGCAACTTGTCTTATACCTTTAAGCACATAAATCTCCTTGTTTTTGTGCAATGAGCAGTAACTTAGTTTTGTATGCAAACACAGTCTTCCAGCATCACATACAATCATACAACTTCTCTGAGGCTGCATCCTCTCTGAATTCAGAGAGGAAAAAAATAACGATAACAAGAAGATCCATAACACTGGAATACTTTCTCCAGAAGTTGAAATATAATCCATAATGAATTTTTTTTTAATTGCCAGAAAACACTACTGAAACACCTTTCCTAAAGCTTCACCCATATCTGTGCCACAGAACAGCCTCAAAATATACAACTGTTGCCATCTGTCACTTCAGTTTATGAAGGAGAGGCTACAGACTCTAGAACCATGTTAGTCTGCATTCTCTCTCCTTGTGCTCAGCATCACTCTCAGCATCTCGCCAAGATTATACAGCAAAAAAAATCACAAGAGCAACACAGGAAGGATTTACATGCAACACCACTCAATAATTTATCATCCACGTGATTCTTAGCTAGACTTTTTAAGCTAGATTCTTCACAGCTAGACTGTGCAAACATGCAGAACCTCAGCAGACACACACTTAGCTGTCTAACAAGTTAATTCACACAAGCCAGAGATTCACCAAAAGCAGTAGCAGCCCTGCCTCATCCTGCTTGTTCTTCTTGCTGAACTGTTTGCTGTATCGCCTCTATTACTATTAACACAACTTCTGTAGCCAGCCAGAGAATCAGAGAAAGTGCACAGAGCCAGGGACTTCGATGCTGCCGGGTCACAGGCGGCTGGACCCACGCAGGGGATGCAGATAAGGCAGGCAAGAGGACAAGCTGCCCATCAACTCACACACTGCCAAGAGCACAATGTGCTACACAGGCACACAGGAGAGGAAGAGAAGTTTTTTTTTGGTGGTTATTTTTTTTTTTTTTTTTTTTTTTCAGAAAGCCTCTCAGAACAAACGCTACAATACATATTGTTTGGTGATCAAACTGACGGGCTGAAATGAACCGAGACACCTAAGGTCCAGCAGTGCAGCAACTGACTAATTGTACCCAAACTTGAAGCATTTTGGCCTTCAGTGGTTTGGGTGAGGAGGGATTCAACCCTGCTTTACAGGTAATCTGCTTGAGAAATAAAGGCGTCTACATGAACATTTATACACAGTACTTTAGCAAAAAAAGCCCCACAAACTGCTTTAACAAGTCCTGTAACAGTATCACTTCTCCAATAAATACTGGCTGCACTTGGTACTAGATGGCAAGTGCTCAGGACAGGCACGCTGACTGGACACACAGCACACCAAATAAGCATACCTTCCCTTGAGTAGATGCTGCAAATGCCTCTTGGAGAGAACACTAAAAGGTATCTTTTTTGTGCAGCAATTGACTCTCCTGAGCTATCCAGAATTGCCTTATCTTTAAAAAGATTTGGAAAACAGAAAGAAAACCTACTGGAAAGGCTGAGGTAGGCAGGGAGCTAGATGTACAAGCAGAAGAGAGAGCTGACAGGCTATATAAACTTAGCTACAGCCCTCTTCAACCAGGCTAAAATATCAGCAACATTTACCTCATAATACCTTACCTCAAGAGAGTATTTGCTTTCCAATACACTTAAGTACCTTTACTATAACCAGCACTTCAGACACATCTCACTGAGGACAGTAATACTGAGTCACAGATGATTCATGTAGTATTTAATAATAAATACAGTCACTTCACAACTTTACAATGTTCGCTCAAAATTTGTCTGTATTAAAAGCAAGTACACAGAGTGATTTCAGAACCAGCAGAGAAATCTGAGAATATTAAGAATAAAAAAGAGAAAATGACATGTAAAGCTCAATACTATAAACACTTACAACCTGTGTTGGAAACAGGGCTTACATGACTTGCATATTTTTCTCCTTAAATTTAATTTCAGTTACAATGCAGATGCTATTAGCTCACAATACATGATAAAATTTGAAGGGAATTTGATTCTAAAGTCAATCCAAAAGGCACCCACTGTACCTACATACAGAAATATGCTATGGAGAAGGGCAATTTTACTTACAAGTCAGCTTTCTTATTCCTTCCAAAACTACATACTAAAGGATACAACAATCCAAGTACTATTCCGAAATGACCACATCACTCAAGCATTTTCATCCATCTCCTGCTAGAGGAGCTTCTTACTAAGAGAAGAAACAATGCAAAACAAACAAACAAAAAACAACCACCTTCAGTATGCCTAAAACAGCCCATTTGTCAATGAATATTAAAGCACTCTATGCTGAACTGTTAATCTCATTTTCAGAAATAAAAGAAATACAACAAAGAATGTTTTTCCGGAACAGCTGCACCTATAACTAGTGCATCCCCAGTTGTGTCTTTCAGGATTCGCATCCCTTCACACCTGCATTACTCGTTATTTCACTCAAGTATTTGTTGGATAAAGATGGCCAGCTCCCGGCCAGGCTGCAGACAGCCATTCCCTTCCAAAATGAGCCACACCAATGAAAAACATAACACTCACAGACTGTTCACAAGCATTTCTGCCAGGGATTGTCACTCCTACTAGTTGATATGCCAAAAAAACACATCCTTCCGAACTTTTTTTTCCAGTCAAAATTACTTGTGCTAGCAAGGATTAGTAATAATACTGCTTAATATAACAGAGCTCCTTTCAGTTGAAATGCATTAGTCAAAATGGGTTAGACTGAAGCGTGCCCTCACAGATGCACATCAACTGGAATATCCACGTATCGCGCATCTCATGAAAGCTGACGGCAAGCAGCAGTATGGGACTATTTCCCAACTCTGAGGAAAATAAACCCTTCACCTGTACCCACGGCACATAGCTCACTGGACTGCCAGTTTGTTCCAGCCCCGCAAAGAGCACAGCGGGTTTGGAGCAAAAACGTATTTAGTAGGAAAAAAATATTACTATGTCCTCTCATTTCATTCTCTATCATCACCTACTCATATCTACTCTCCCCTACCTCTAATTTCTCCTTGACTTTGTCTTCATATTAGTTCCTCGCATCAATTTACAGCTATCTTTGGCAGCGGTCTTCATTCGATGCCCAAATGAAAAATAAAGCACATAAATCCACATTTCTGGCATTTTGTTTCAGGTCATCTTCACATGCACGAACACAAATCCACACTGATTTATATTGCAAAGATAGCCATCCAGAATCTGCAGAAATATTTTAAAGTAATATTTTGAGTGTAGAGAACACAAGTACACCAAGTGACACAAAGTATGCATCACATTCGCTAGCGCTGTTCCACAACCACTTAAAGCCACGTGGACTGAACCCCAGAATGGAAGGCTCACACAACAGTGTGGCCAGCCCTGGTATAGTGGGTCTCCTTAAGCACGTGAAAACTACACCTTCCTCTGCCTCCTTTCAAGAAAAGACTCTGGCAGTGGCACATAGCAACTTAATATGACAGTGCAGCCACAGCCCGAGAGTGGTATGTTTGTTTTATACAGATTAAACTACAAATGAATGTATGATTGCTAAATGAGACATGTTATCCTAGTACTAGTTATCCTAGTGCCGTTATGAACTTCCAGCTCTGTAGGATGATACTGAAAGCAAGAACAAAAATCCAACAAGCCCAATCCCAATAATTTCCCTGCTGTGTTCCCAAACACCAGAACCTCCCAAATAGCAGTAATGACAATTAAAGAAAATAATTCGCTTTCATTTTACTAATGAGCAGCACAGGACTGTTTTGCCAACAGATTTTTTAAAGGCACTACACTTCATCACATTCCAGATTTTGGATGCCATTTGGCAATCACGTGGACTTAAAAAAATGTTTTGTAGAAAAAAAAATATTTTACAGAGGTCTGTGGAATTTCTCTATCTCAAATAATGCTGAAAGTGTCTTTTGAACTGATTATGTATTTTTCATCCTAAAAAATGAAATCAAGGGAAGAGGTACCTGACAAGATCAGCCATTGCCTGCCAGGAGCCTGCTATCCTCTTAGATATCTCAGATGTTAGATATCATGTTCAGATTGGTCCTGAATAAATACACAGAATGTACTCCTACACTACTGCACAGCAGAACTCATTTACATAACTTTTCGTAAGATTTTTTGCAGTTAACATAAAATTGAGCTTTTTGTATTGAAGTACACAAGGCATGCACACCTAAATGTAACATCACAGTTGGAAGAACAGAAGAACACAAGATTAGGCTGAGAAGCTAACATTCTCCTAAAACCATCTGAACAGGGATACAAGTTCTCACAAGATCATGCCCTTCCTTTTAGTGTCGTAATAAAGAGAAACCTAAAATGAAAAATACCTTAAAATACCTATGCCCTTTTGTTGACATCAAGGAAAAACTTTGCTGCTGAGAGTAAGTCACATTTTTCTATCATCTGATTTACCCAGACAAGTTTGGGTTTTTTTTTCCTTTTTTCTTTTCTTTTTCTTGTCTGCTATCAGAGTTGCAAAAAAACAGACGTGTTTTCCCAGGTCTTTAGTTGTTCACAGCACTCCCAGAAGCAGTGAAGAACATGACTACTTCAATCCTACCTTTCAGAACTGAAAACTGGAGCTGCATTAGGTCCAGAAGAAGCCATTAACTAACAAACAAGAATTGTAGAACTAAAAAAATACTAAGAAAACACAAGCTTCAGTATTGTGTAAAAGAGAAAAAGTGCTGATTACACTGTACCTTATAAACAAGTCAGACACCTGCTGGAATCACCAAAACAGACTTCTGTCCTAGCTAATGAAGACCAGAATAAGGCTAAACTGTGTAACAGCTGGACACACAGTTTTTAATGCTGACATATTTGCCAACCATAACCCCCCAAAAAGCTTGTTTTATGATCTCATTCTCCTCCTCTCTCAACTACTTTAGTTCTACATCCCTTCTCAGCCCCACCCCAACCTCTAACCAAATCCTTACTCCATTAGAAGACAGCTGGATGTGCACCTGGCTGCTTCCAAATGGAAAGTGGCTCTTGTATGGGAGCGCACGTGGCACAGAGGACTGAAGTGGCAGTGAAAACACCATGCTGCACTACAGTAACATCCTCCACTGCAGCACATACACTTAACTGCCAACTCCCTCATAACTCACTGATTTTCTGAAGTCCTAAAACTAATTAAAAAAAAAAAATGAACAGCTGGATGATCAACTGGCTAACTCTTAAACAAAATTTGTTTCACAAAAAAGGACTGTAAGAAATGCTTTTATTAAAACATATAGCCCCAAAGGACACTCTCCAAGCATCCTTTATTATTTTGTACGCCCCCCTTCAAAACTACCTCATACACTAGAGCCATACTTTTTTCAAAACATTAAAAGTAATTAAAAAAAAAACAACATGATAAATCAAAAATATACGTTCTTCAAATGTAAATAAAATACTATTTCATAAAGTATGTCTAGTTGTCATATTTTGATCATTTACTTAACATGGTGGCACCTAAAAATGTGACTCATACTATTCCCAGTGCATTACAGTGAAACAAAATGAAGAAAAAAAAAAAAAAAAGAAAAAAAAACAACCAAACCCATTATCTATCTCCACCCAAAGAACAACTTTTCCTGCAGGTAATATGGAACAAAAACATGAAAAACTGGATATTCTCTCTTACTAAAACGTTATGAACTTAAGTCTAAGACTGAGTAGGTACCAAAGTGACCTCCTATCAGGCCTATGGAAGACACATATCTGAACGAACTGTAAGGCAATATAACAGAAATTTCAGCCTATTTCCATACACCATTGCTTTTTCTCCTAAGCCTCCCTCCTCCAAAGCCTCCATAGGATTTCAAGAATAACCGTACAGATGCAGTACTAACGGCCTGGTCATGGCCATAAGCGTGACGGGTCTAACACGCATTTCCCACAAACACCCGTCAAGAGCTTTAAGAAAGCCCCGAGAGGGAGTCGGGGACCCTCCTGCCGCCACGGCAGCTCCTCCAGGCTCCGGATCCCAGGAAGAGGCCTGCGGAGGAAGGAGAACATGTGGCACGCAGGCAGCCGCTCACTTCGCCTTCTGGCGGAGGAGGAAGGCTTCATTCAAACTCCGAGGCCAGCGCCGAGCAGCACCCAGGCCGCGGGCAGCACGTTCCGCAGCGGCCCCCACCGCCGGCCGCAGCTTTCACCAGGCCCCAGCCGCTGCCTCCCACCCCGGCCCGCTCGCGGCTCCCCGGGCCCCACGCTCCCCCCAGAGGCCGCCCTCACGCGGAGTGCCCCCGGCCCTCCCCTCACAGCCGCCGCCCCGCACGACGAGCCGCGGCACCCGACGAGAGGGACCCCGCGGTGCCCCCGGCGGGCCGGGGAGGCGCTCGGCTCCTGCCCCCTCGGTGACGGGGCTCGGGCCCCGCAACCTCCGTCCCCGGCCCCGAGCTCTCGGCGGCCGCCCAGACCGCGGCCCTCCCCCGGCCACATGGCGGTGCCGGCACTCACCCCGCTCGCGGCCCGCGTCGCCCCGCGCTCCTTAGCGCCTCGCCGCCATGTTAGAGCTGGTGCGGCACGGACTGCGTCAGTGGAAGGAGAGGGCGGGAGGGGACGACCCCGGGGGCGGCGCGGCGGAGCGGGGCGCGGAAGCAGGAGAGGCGGCGGCCGAGCCTCGCGGGGCTGGGAGAGGCGCGGGGTGCGCAGGTACCGGCCGCGCGGAGCAATCCCCGGTGGCGGGGACCGCTCGGAAGGAGCCCGAGCGGTTGGGGGAAGGGGCGCCCGCCCCCTCCAGCTCGTCAGCGGCGCTCCGCCCGCCGCCTCCACTCCCCTTAGCCGGGCCGGGCCTGGCGGGAAGGAGCGCAGGCCGTGAGGGGCGGGCGGCGCGCCGGCACCAGCTGCGGCCTTCCCCTCTGGACGCAGCTGGAGCGGCGGTTCGGCCAACGGCCCGGAAAACGGCCGGGATTTGGGACAGTACAGAGCTCAAAACGCCCCCGGGAGCCGCTGCAGCAGTGTCTGGCGCGTGGAGCGAGGGGCTGTTAAAACTAAAAAGGAAATTATCGCGTAGAAAAATGTCCCTGATCTTAACCTGTGTGTTTACACTGCCATTCAAGCCGTGTCAGTCTGCAATAGAAACAGACGCTTTCTTGCTCTGTACGTACGGAGTTTGTGAGTACGGGGTTTGTAGTCACGTGTAATGGGAAGGGAGGATGCAAGTCCTGTGGTAAGATGCTGAGTAGCCTGTTGAAAGCAGGAATATACTCTTCTCCTTCCAAATTTCTAACCAAAATTAAAATAACAATATGATTTTTAAAAAGATAAACCAAACACAAAGGAGAGATTGACTTGTGAGTCAGGAAATCTTGAAGTAAGTAGAGTACTACATGGTGAATCAACACCAGCTTCAATAGGCTTTGGTACAAGGCTTTCTTCCTCTAAATGCCTTGCTTAAAATGTAAAAAAAATTATCTAGCCTCTTCAATTTGCTTTAGACATTCTTAATTGATTAAAAAATTGATTTCATCCAAATGCACTTGGCAAGTCAAAAGTAACAAATTCAGCATCTTTTAAAAGGAAAGTCCATATGATTTGCAGAAGTCACCTCCTTGCGGATAAAATGTACTTTTAAAGGGGAGATCAGATTTCCTAGAGTTAAGTGAGTTTGCACAAGGGTAAGTGCTGCCCTGAGATCCCCACAGGGCTCAGGTCCTCCCTGTCACTTACGTGCGTATGTGTCCCTGCAGTCTGCCGCCCAGGCCATCTGCATTTTACTATTTTACTAGTTTGAGGGAGTTCCATATTTGTAAGCATCCAATATTTGAGGTGTAACAGCAGAGGAGACAAAACCAAAGCTGTGATATGCAGCTGCAAAACAGCCAATCAATCACCAGATAATACTGGCTGTGATTTCAGATAGTATGATAGCAGCCTGAGGCCATGCCACAGAAAGTTTGAAGGATAAGTGAGCACTGTGAGCTTGGCATTACCATTGCCTCAAATCAGTTGATGCTGACTAACCGCATCAGCAGATATTGGATGGTGTTTGTTATTTTCACTGGTGGTAGAGAAGATACAGAGAGATTTGGAGCTGTTTGTATGCAAATATGAATCACATATATGTCACAATATGTTAGATTTGTGTTCCAGAACTTGACGTTTGATCTATGTCCCAAAACCTGTAATTTAAAACTTCTCTTTTTTTGCGAAGTATAAGAAAATACAGCATACAAATACGGTAATGTGAATTAATCATAATGTTTCATTATGTATAATGTTACTGCATAGGGCTGCAACAAGTCAGGAGGAAATTCTTTCCTCAGAGGACAGTGAGGCCCTGGCACAGCTGCCCAAAGGAGCTGTGGGTGCCCCATCCCTGGGGTGCTCAAGGCCAGGTTGGATGGGGCCGTGGGCAGCCTGCAGCAGGGCGTGGGACTGGGTGGGTTGCAAGGTCCCTTCCAACCCCAGCCATTCTGTGATTGATCTGTATGTTCATTACAGTGAAGCCAAACACCAGAGCTTGACTCTTGAACATCAGACCGATGTGGGTTTTTTGGACAGAGATGATGTTCCCCCCCTCAAAGTACATTATATAAAAATGGTACTGATGTGACCTTGGAACTTTATCCATTTACTTTGCTTGGAAGGTCTGACCCTTTTCCCCGCTCCTGGCGTTTCCCAACAGCCACGGAGCCATAGCATGGCAGGGATGAGCGGAGCGCAGGGGCTCCATGTGAGCAAGGGGTACCGTCTGTGGCTTCGCGAAAATGCCAATTGAGGCCTTCTCAAACGATGCTCTGCGGATGTAAGGATGCCTTACAAGTTGCAGACAAGGCTGGTTCTTCCATTTCCTTACTAAATCACGTTTTTCTCTGAGTTCGGCACCCCGCCGTTCCACCGGCGCTCCCTTAAGCCAGCGCTGAGCCGACCGTAGGCCGCGGGGCCGCCCCAGGTCCCCTGCACCGCCCCGGCCGCTCGGCTCGGCGGGCCGCCCTTCGGAGCCGCCACCTCCCCGCCCTCCGCTCGGCCCCCCTGCACCGCCCCCGCGGCTCTTCGGCGGCGGCAGCGGTACGTGCGGGATGGCGGCGCCGGGCCGGGCTCCGCGCGCGGGAGGGCTGGGGGCGGCCTTCCCTCGGGCCCCGGGTAGAGGGAGGCGCCGCGGGACTCAGGCCGATGCTGGGAGTCGGGCTCGGAGCTTCCCGCTGCCCCCCTTCCCTTACACGCGGCTGCGGCCGAGTGAGCGCTGGGCTGCGGCTGCGCGGGGCCGCTCTCCGTGCTGCCGCACTATCGGCGTGTGTCCCAGTCTTCCTGGGTGAGCGGAGGGTTTCTGGGCTTTCTGTGGTTTGTAATGCAGTTTTTAGAATGCTTATTGAATTTCCACCGATATTAAATATCTTCTTGTGCTTTTAGTTTATATTCTGCACAGTAAATAGAAGACAGAAGTGGTTGTTGAGGGAGGTATACATTTCCCGGTTTGAATCTGTGTGTTACTAATTTTCAAAACACTTGGCATTTTTCTTGGGTTTCTTTTTATAAGACGTTAAAACAAGTTACAGCTTAAGATCGTGTAGATTTGTGACAAATCCCTTGCATCTGCTGAATGCTTTCCAGAAAGAGTGCTGGGAACCGGCCTGCAGGTTGTTCTGCATTGCTGTCCCTGCTCCCAGCTGCTAGCACAGGGGAAGAAGACCATTCACTCATTCTGACAGCTCTGTATTGTAACCTCTGTTTAAAAGCCATTGGTACAACCACTGATGATTGCTGCTTTTGGCTATCATCACTGGGCATGTTTGGTTCTGTGCATGTGCATCTATGCAGCATTTGTTAATAACTTGAGAAATGTGGAGGATTGCCAAACAGTCTTGTAACAGTGGCCAGCTTAGGACTTAAGATTTTATTGAAGATTGCTCAGTTGTGATTTAACAGTGGATTGATCGTCCTTTGGCCTGTGTTTCACTTTGTTTAATCCACTTTATGAAATCTTATAAGAGGTCCTCCCTACTTCTCACAGCGTGTATCTGTGTCATTAGATGGAAAGATCAAACTTCTTATGGACACTGCATGGAATAAATAGCACCACATAAATTTTCCCGGATAAATTTGTTTCTAAGCACAAGGAATGAAGCAGGCAGAAGCAATAAAAGCACTAAAAGAGGGAGTATAAAGCAAATTCATTATTAAAAAATTACTTACTGTGTAATAGCTGGAAAAATGTGTACCTTTTTGCATGCTTTCATTTTGCACAGGGAAGAAAGTCATGAGGCATCATAAGTTAAAATTGTTCAGAGCTCAGGAGCTTGTGCTCACTCACTTCCTTTTATCACTAACAGTTTCATTTCCTTTGAGCCCCCTGTTGGC
This sequence comes from Lagopus muta, assembly GCF_023343835.1. Classification (NCBI taxonomy): domain Eukaryota; kingdom Metazoa; phylum Chordata; class Aves; order Galliformes; family Phasianidae; genus Lagopus; species Lagopus muta. The sequence continues at coordinate 18,281,617 of NC_064440.1, read as the reverse complement.
ATCATGGAGCAGCTTCCGTATGAAGGCAAGTCTCTGTGACTTGTGCTCTCCTTGCACATGAAAAAGCCCATCTTTGCCTTCTCAGTATTAGCATGGCAGCAGGTGCATTTTTGGGGTAGCTTTTTAAATATGGAAGTATTTTTTAAATTTATTTAGAAAGTTATTACCAGAGGTAATAACTTTTCTTAACACTTCTGGGTGTTTTGATATTCTTTGTTCACTCTCAGAAGAATTCAAAGCATGGATTTTTCTTTTAAGCTTACATTAACTACTACATTAAAAGGCAGATACATCAATTTTTAGCTAGGATTTATGACTGTGTCTAACTGCTTTAATTCTGTCTCACTACAGGTACCTCAGAACTGAGTTACCAGTATAGTGACCATACAGGATGAAAAGAAAAGAAGTGCCCATTTTTCAGATGCCAAAGTATGTTCTGTGAAACAGTATTTTGCTGTGAAAAATGAAAGAATCTTTCTAGACACTGTTAAAGGTAGCTGATGGAGTTAGAAAAATGCTTCGTTTGAGGCAAGTTTGCTTGTCTGCACTGAGACATTACCAAGCCCGAACTCTGAGCAACGATCTGCTTCTGAGCCAGATAAATAACTGTACCCATGAAGATGAAGTGTTCAGCCTTGTTGGCAAGAACGAGGCCAGGCTTTCTGAAAAGCATGTGGGAATTGCATTGAATGTGTTATGGCAGTTGCAGAAGAAGAAACCACTTCTCTTAAGGACTTCTGACTATGTAAGAAATCACTCCCAGTTTCTAACTCTTTGCTTTTTAGCAGAAAACAAAGTAGAACACATGGATAATGAGGCAATAGTGGACGCTCTGTATAGTATACTGAGGTAAGCAGTATTAAGTTGATATCCACATCTATACATTGTGCATCTGGTAATAAGAAGAGGGTGTTTTTGGAGTAACAGCTCAGCTGTAAGGAAATCTAACTTCCTGTGCCAGATCTGAGTTTTGTACTCCTTATAAATAGAATTATGATTATGAATGCATAAATGTTTATAATGTGTTTTTGGGTACATTTGTTTGATGGGAAGGAGCAATAGAAATGTAAAGCATGATAAATAATGGGAAGACATTTTTCTCTTCGATTTATTTCTTTTACTCTCTTAAGCAATCTTTCAAACTGCTGTGACATTTTTGACTTTTCTGAAGGCTCAGTGTGGAAAGCCATGGTTCCTTGGCAGGAGCGCTCGTTACAGAGGCGTGGAAAAGATTGGAAAGGCAAGTACTGAACTAGTATGCTTTGTGAAAAGTGTAAGTTGTAGCTGTGGTTTGCTTCACACAGGGCTACCCTGGCTTCTCAAAGAGTATTGACTTCTGGATTGCGTAGGGTTTCGTACACACAATATGCTTCCTTATAAAATACCTGAGCATTTTGTCTGAGTTCAGGATATCACCGTGTCACAGGAAATGTGTAAATATTTTGTTCCCGTTTTGTAATTTGAATGTTACTTACAATTTATACAGTTGTTGAATTAGATTTTTGCCTTCAGTTATTTACCTTTTATTTCTAGTGAATATTCTGTCTTTGTTTGATGTCTTCACAGCCTTAGTTTACCAGCTTTGTCTAAATTTGCACTGTGTTTACACAAGCAGCGCAGACATTTTAGTCCCCTAACTGGCAAAATAGCACATCTTGTGGACACGAAACTGGATTACGTACAGGATATAAGGTAAGTGTCAAAGAGAAACTGAGTAGTGTGGGAAACAATGTGTCACAATTACTGTTTTGGGTGAGGTTTTTTTTGTTTTTTTTTTTGGTTAAACATTTTCAGTTTTTTTCAATTGAAGGTTAATTCAGTTTGGGGTTTGTGGAAAAGATGTGATTTGTGCATTGGTTTTCACGAGAAAATTTACTCAGGTTAAAACAATATCCCAATTATTTTTTGAAGAATTTATTTGTGACCAATCTAAGCGCCTAACTAAAACTAATGTTTCACTTAAAGTGGAATAAAAGATATTCCTTCAATCTGATTCTAAATTTCTTCTGAACTTTTCTGAGAATATACAGGTCATTTCACCAGATGTCTGTCTGTTTTCCTTGAGGTTAGTAGTTTCTCTGTTATGACATGATGAATAGTGATGAGGAATCTTAAAGCAAATCTTTTTATTTATCTTCAGAGCATTTTTTGTCAAGGTGAATCAATCAGTTCTTTTGGTAATGTGTCTGTTACATTATCCTGATGCTAAAATTGAGTTGAATCATAGAATCACAAAGGTTGGAAAAGACCTCTAAGACCATCCAGTCCAACCATCCACCTACCACCCATATTTCCCCACTAGAACCATGTCTCTTGGTACAAAAGAAGAACCATAGGCAAAAAAAGTCCAAGCTTATTTTTCTTGCCTCTCTTCTCCCTGGGCCGTTACAGCAAATGCTGCTCTTTTTTCCCCCCGCCTTTTCCAGCACCATCAGTCTCCATTTATTTATTTATTTTTGGACACACAGAGCCAGCTTATGAAATTAATTGAATGAGTGAGACCGCATTTCTTTACAGAACTGACTCTTGTTTGTCTGAAGTTATCCTGTTAGGAAGGGATTTTTTTCTTTAGGATTGATGGTGACTCTTCTCCCTGTTCTGTCTTCTGGCAATTGTTTGGGTTTCTTTAATTTTTCACCGAAGATTAAAGATCTTTTTGCAAATTTAAATGAGATATCCCAGGAGTTTGCCTTAGTCAAGTGGTTTTACACAAACAACTTTGTAAGAGTTGAAAAATCCCAATCGTTTCAGTAATTCTCTAAAAGCACAATTTTTAAGTTATTTGAACAAATGCTTTTTGATGAGCTATTTTTTGTAGATTAGATTCTGAACTCCTCGTGGCGCCGAAGCCAGCAACATCCTAACTAACATTCCTTTATTTGGCTAGTTTATTTGAGAAGTCTAAAATGTGTTGCTTAACTGTGTTCAATGTATAAGCTTAAAGTCTTTTGAATTTTTTAGGATCTTGTCAGTTTTGATGATCAGCGTATCTGGTGTCATCTCACGGAGTTTTCAGGACCGATTACTACAGAAGGTGGAACAACTATTGGGAGAAGAAGTCCATTTCAACTATGCCAAAAGAATTGTACAGTTTCTTCAACTTAGTAAACTGGCATATCCTTCTTTGCTAGAAAAATGCAACAAGGTTTTCTTAAAAAGCACCTCTCATCTTGATTTAGACAATATTAGTCTTATTTTTGGACTGTATGAGCAGCTGGGTTTTGACAGTGCGGAGTTCCGCATCATTGCTAAACAGCTGCTGTCTGAATCAATAGATGATTACCATGATCCTGAATCTTTTGCAAAATTATTTTTTGTTCTTGGGCCTATGGCTGGGTCCAAGGTAAGAGAAAGGTAAGATTCTTAACAGGCATTATTTTTACATAGTCTTTCATGGAAATTGAAAATCTGTTGGTGTTTTGGGGAATTTCTGAGCATATCTATGATATCTGATGATTAGGTTTTCTATTCCTAACTTTATAGCTATGAACTGTTTCATTACAGAAAGCAATTTGTTTTGAAACAGTTGTGTAGGAAGTTGTATCTAGTAACTAAGGTGCATGGGAATACTGTTACTCAAGACCATCTTGCTACTCTGTCTCCTATTATTTCCTTGCACTGTGGGTAGTGGTAACAAACTTTTTGCCTTTTTCCTGAGAAATATATGCAATAGTGTGTATTACATTTTTTCCTTTTAAGATCTGCAGTAGCTGAAACTACAAGATTGGAGTCTTGTCCTATCCCAGTGTGGTGTACAAACTCACAGAATTGTAGAGGTTGGAAGGGATCCCTAAGGTCATTGAGCCCAAACCCCAGATCACTGAGTCCAGCCCCTAAGCCCACCATAGCCAGTATGAAAGGGTGGCAGCAGGGAATCCTCCAGCATTAATGTAGCAATTGGAGCCCTGTATTACATTGCAGATCTTGGTCTGCCTGCATTTTTGTGCCACAAAATCCTGGTATTGTTCATGGCTCTCTTGAAGTCTTAGGCAGAATTTATTGTATTAGTTATGATTAGCAATGTTTTCAGACTTTACTTCAGTAGCATTTCCTTCTCTTCAAATCTCTGGGTATTCTTTACCATAACTTACACAATAAATTATTTTCCTTACAATAAGTTTAGCCAGTTTAACTGGCCAAAACCTTTTCCTAGATCTTTTTGTCGTTTTCATGAAAGTGAAAATGAGGCAGCACAAGTTATTAGCCTTATTTGCCCCAGAATCAGTTTAATTCATATTTGATTTTGCGATTTGTCGCTTGCTGGTTGGTGGTGAATTTTTATTTTTGACTACTTTCAGAGTGTTGGACTCAGTATCCTGATTTAATACATTTGCATCTTTGTGTGTGCCATGCTGTTCAGAAGAATGGTTCACAACATAAAACTGTCTAGTTGGGGAGAATCTGTTTTCCTGTATTTCCTGATGTAGTCTGTTGTTCTTTCCCTCTTTCAGACAAAGAATATTGTTACAGTCTTTGCTGTGACTTTTCAGCAGTTTTTCTTTGGAAAATAAATTCTTTCTTCTCATTAGGTTGCTAACAACTGCAGCACTCATTGCAGAAGGATTTAGCAGTCATCAAGCATTAGTGATACTGAAGACAATGCTGAAAATGAAATGTAGACATTCTCACCTGCTTGAAAAGTAATTTTTTAAAGACTACAAAGTAATTGTGTTCTATAGTTATAGATGAATGTATTAAGAAAAAATATGTGGTATCCTTTGGGAGTGGAGACTGTGTCACATACAAACACGTGCAGTCTGTGCATGTTACCTGTTACAGACTTTAGAATATCACAGGTTGACCCTGAAGTGATTGAGTAATTCAGGAATTTCACAGAAGGGCATTTCATTTCTAGCAAATTAGTGGAATATAGCTTTTAGCTTTTTTACTATTATGTGATCTCTTTTGTGTGAACTTAGCCTGTGAGAATCACTGTAAACTGCTGAGACAAATGAGAATATAGTAAGTTGCAGAGAGTAAACCCCGTCTAGCTGTCCTGTTACTAATGTGAGTTGTTTCTTCAGAAGTTATTGTGCCCTAACTTGAACTACTAAGTCTTTAAGAACTTAAGCCAGATTCTCTGCAATTGTAAACTGAACAACAAAACTGAGGTGGAGAAGAGTGCAGATGTATATAATCATCTATTTAGTTACTGTGCAACATGGGGAACCCCTTCTTCATTTGAGGTGTTGTGTTCTGCAGTATCTTTTGCATTAGCATAATACCATGTCATCTTTTTCTGTTTGTATTCAGAATGGTTTCTGTTCTGCATAGACACTTGGATGGCTATCACGTATTGCAGTTGGTAAAGTTAACACAGTGCTTGGTTTTGTTGCATTGCCATGATCAGGAGCTGTTTGCCAAGCTGAAAATGTTGTTATTTGGGTAAGTGTTTGTTTTTGAGAATTCCTTTTCTTATTTAATTGAAGTATTACACAGTAGTCTAGTTAATATGTTAAATGACAAGCTAAAATGTTTTCCTCAAATATGATAAAGTAACAAGCTATTACAATGATTTAATTTGATTAAATACATAAATCAAAGGATATGAAATGGGTTTTATCTTGGCTGTAGATCTAGTAGTATCTACTAATAAAAGTGTTACCTTTTAAAACACTATTTTTCCCCCTCCACTGGCTACTGCAACACAGAGACATTGAATAGGAAATTTTGGCGGATACGATGTAGGAAGGGCATGTATTAATCTCTTTTTTTGATACTTGAAGATACTTGAAGCAGTCAATGAAAAGTAGCTAAGGATGTCATGGTTGGAACAAATGAAAGTATAAAGCAGAAATACTATTCTACAGAACAAAGAACTTTCTAGTTAGTTCTCATTGTTGTGAAGAGATCTGCCACCACTGCTTTCACTTTTTGTGGAAATTATCCTTGACCTAGGTACCTACAAACTCAGTTAACAAAGGGCAGAACTTCCTTAGTAAGTGCTTCTGTGCTCTCAGTAACACTTAAAGCCTCACCAGCTAAGATGCTCACTGTCATCTTCCTCTTTTCGATTTGAATGTTAGAAGGAAGAAATTAATGTTGAAATGAAAAAAAACCCACTTAAATAGTCACTGTCTGTGTGAATTTTGTGCCCCTGATTTTGTGTTTCTTTCATTCTTGAAACAATGTACTACTATTGCCTTTTCAAATAGAACTTAGATGCAACCCTGCCTGTGGCAGGGGCTTTGGACCTTGATGATCCTTGAGGTCCCTTCCCGCCCAGGACATTCTATGGTTTTATGAGTTCATTTGCTGTCTAAAAAAAAAAAAACAAAACCAAAACCAAAAATAAGCAAATGTTTGCACTCTGTTGATATCAATGGTCTGTTTTTCTTTTTATCTCTTTTCAGTTTTCTAAAATCTAGTGTCATACCTGCTGATACTGCTGCAATAATTCGCACACTGGCCATGCTTCCATCCTCTCAAGTGGAGGAAATCATTATAAACAAAGCAACAGCAGTTCTACCTCAGTGCAGACTCCAGAACCTCAGTTGCATTGCTACAGCTCTTGTCAAATGGAATCATTATGACAAGTTGCAGTGGCAAAACACTTCTGAGCTACATGCAAAGCTTCTGCAAAAACTGAATGACTGTGGATTTCAGAGACTTCAGGAAGCCAGGAACTTAAATCTCCTGTTGGAAGAAATTACATATGTGAACGGAGAGTGGTTGCAGGAAGTCATCAGTGAGGAGGCTGTGGCTGCATGTCAACGTTTGATAGATCAAGTAACATGGGCAAATGTGTTACAGTTGTCTGTTTTTCTCATAAAAACAAACCATCGCTGTCCTTCGTTACTTGACAGAATAGCATCTGTGACTGTTCAAAATATAAACAAGGTATTATAGTTTTTCTTTTGATCTACTGTATAAGTTCTTCATTTAGAAAAGGACAGGTTAGTAGCAAATAGGATAGAATTCAAGCCTGGAAATCTAGACTTTTATGGTTTTACCTAATTGTTTGTTTGTTTCTCTTGAATTTTGATTAAACATACAACTTTTTTTTTTTAAGTGAGTTTACACAATTCATCTTTTCAGCTCACTTGCAGCAGTTTTACATACAGCAGTTTTTTATTGGTGGAACGAAATTGCAATTACGCAGATTTGGGCTTGGCCACTGCTTTGGGAGTAGATGTTTAAATTACTGTAGCTGTCTCATCCTTTTCCATGGTGCACACAGCTTATAATGGCTCTTCCATTGGACCAGAGGTCATTCTAGCTCGGAATCCAGGCTTTGACAAACGTGAGAATATTTGGTTTTGTAGCAAAGACAAATGAAGGTTTTGAGATCATCTCCCTGGAACAACCATTCACAGATGCTGAGATTTTCCAGGATGAAGATAATTTTCTTTAATAGCTGTTTTTGGATCTGTCCCATGCTTTTTTTTTCTGGCATTTTTAGGGATTTTGAATCTCCTAATTTTTCAAGCTTTCAAAAAACAGTGCACTGTTAGTGTTTTTATTTATTTATTTATTTGTTTTATAATGTAAGAATGATTGTTTAAACACATTTCATTTCATTCCTTAAAACTGTTCCCTGGAATTTTCACTACATGTCAATTTATATTAAGAACTGTGTTCAGCATCTCCATGGATATGTGCTAAAAACGGTTTGGTGTGGCTCTGCACAGAAAGGTACATTCCTAGAACTTTTTCTTGTTCTGCATCCTTCTTGAGTTGGCAGACTTGAATAACGCAGTGCTAGGAGCACTGAGCACTTCTCCTGGGCATTGATTAATGTTTTTCAGAGAAAAATACACAGTGCCTCAAAGAGTTTTTTCACTCTAACTCTTTCAGCACTTGTCTATTTGTCCACTGAAAGCTGTTTTATTTCCACATGTTACTTTGCACTTTATTCTTTTTTCTCTTTTCCTTTCTTACGTTCCTGTTCAGTCAGCATTAGGTCAACTGTAATCCTTTGTGTTCAGGTTTTCATTTGATCATATTAAACGTTCCTTTTACCTCTTTACAGTATAGTCACATTGCATGGCAAATATATTTTTTGTTAACCATTCTTGTGTGGATCTCCTCGATAATCTGTTTTTTGGGTCACAGTCACTGTTTCTCAATGTGTTGCCCTCCTTCCCCTCCCTCCCTCTCCCAAATTAGGAACTGATGTAAAAGACATTCTGTTTTGTCCTGTGACAGTGTATTTTATAAAACAAACAAAAAGAAACCATTGGATGGGAAACCTTTTAAAAATCTTAAAGTCTAAGCACAGAGGAACACTTGGATCATCTTCATCTAACAGCTTTTGATTTTTAGCCATAGTTGCAATTTGAATGACTTGTGCATTTTATTGTTTTTATGTTTTTGTCTACCCGAAAAAGTACTTCATCATTAGGTTTCCATATTCTAAATAATTTATAAAATCCTTTTTACTACAAAACAATTTTAGAATACTTTTCAACAGCTCAACTTAGGATCTGTTTTTTCCCCAGATCCACCCACTGGAAATGTATTTCATTCTCTATCTTTTCTCTGTTCTGAACTATGATCCTCCTGCCAGTGAAGAGTTCTTTCAGAGTTGTATCCAACATCTGACTTCTAACTTGAGTAAGTATATTAGAGGAACATGGGCTGAGTGCCGCTGAAATATTTTGTTTGTACTGGACAAAACTGTGTGTGTGATGGCATTTTTTAAGCCAAGTGAAAAAACGTGTCTGTGTGCTCTGTGAAATTAAAAGTATATTTCTGTGGGGTTTTCTGGCTTCATTTCACTCTTTACAAAGTACTGTTTGTACAGGACCAGCAAACTATCTTGAGCATAGTATAATGAAGCTGAAAGGTCTGATTAATGTTCTGTGATGTCGTTGAAAATAATTGCTTTGGCATTCCCCAGAGAATCATTACTTGGGAGCAGGACATATTTTAGAGCTCACCAAAAATGCCTAAGTTGTAGGGAAAAATGTGTAGATCTAATTGTGTAGTTAGCTTTTTTTTTTTTTTTTTTTTTTTTTTTTTTTTTTATGTTAAGATAGACTTGGGAAGCAGAAAAGCATTACAAAAGTCCTTTCAATGCCCTGTAGTGTTAATATGGATTTCTGTTTCATTTCTAAAGGTTGTTTTGAAACTCATCACTTGGTGCTGCTGGGTTACATTTTGGCAGTGGCTGGGTATTTTCCTCCAGCTCTCATAAACACAGTATTTGATGTTTCTTTCCTAAGCAGATTGGATGCTCAACTTGAAGGTAAATATCTAGCTCTGATGAATTGAGTTATGTGACATTTGGTATAAAATGGAGTTGTGGTCGTGTGTAACTTGAGAAGTAGACTGTACATCATTTGGTCTTCTGGAAAGACTGCTCTGTATGATCTAGTTAGTATTTGAATGCTAAAAGGGAAGGAATAAACAAAATCTATGTGTTAGAAGTGCTGGCATATATTACAGATGATGTTGCCAGATAAGACAAGTTCACTCTAAAAAAAATTATAGTCAATTTATTGCACTTGGTATATTTAATTTTAATGGAAATAAAATACCTGAATATAGTATTATTATAAGAAGTTGTTGCAGTCCAAAGGTCAAGAAATAATGTGGAATTCTGGTCTGCAAAAAATGTGCGCCACCAGACTCTACTTCCAAAATAAGAGATCGAATGCTTGTTTGACTGTTCCTTGTCCTTGTTTGCTACTGATGTGCTGTTGCCATTTTGCCATCAAAAGATAAATGCTGAGAATTTAAATCACTGCTTTCTTTTGTCATGCTATTGCTCTTAATATTGAGCAATTTTTTTTTTTTTTTCTGTAGGGGATTCAGTGAAGCCTTCTAAAATTGTGTAGCATGAATTTTATAAGTGCCATAGTATAAGGCTATTGTATTTTTAGTAAATGATTCAGAAGTATCCATCTACTTGATTATAATGGGTTTTTCAGTTTACAGTTCACGCTTTTTTCTATGTTGTTTAATTTAGTCCTGTCTGATACCTTGAGGCAGAGGGTCCGCTCGCGGCTTATGAAACTGAACAGAGCAGTCTGTCTGGAATGTCCGGAGTTTCACATCCCTTGGTTTCATGAGCACTATTTCCAGTGTGTCCCGTGTAAAGGTAAATCGTTGAGGAGAGCTGCCCTTGTTACTGTAATAGTCTGTTTTCAGCAGTCTGCTAGGCACTTGTTCTAAAACTGCTGGGCTGACACTAGCACACAATAGAAGCCCAGAAAGGCCATTATACACTGAAACGATGTTCTTTGAAAGTGTGAACACTTACTAGGTGTAAAACAGCAAGGCAGTTCTTCCCAGGAGAACCGATATACTGGAGAGGAGGTATTTATATGTAAGAAATATGATCTAAACAAAATACAGCTGGTGTATATGACATGGAGGATGGTGTAATAACTGAGGTCATCGAGATTGTCTACTGGAGGAGATGCTGTGTTTTCAGAATGGAACACTTTGATGACTTAGCCATTAGGAAGCTATACTGCTGTCATCTTCAAAAGAGTTAAGGTTCATCAAGGATGTGAGATGGAGCGGTCAGGTGTTCAGCCTCATAGATGTAGCAGCTGAGAACTTTCAGGACAGCAGTGATCTCAGGAAGTCTAGCTGATGCAAACAGAATGTCTCTTCCGTTAATTCTTATGGTATTAATTCTGCTTTGCTATCTGTCAGACTAATCTGCTTTCTAATCTGTGAGAATGAAGATGTTTAATGGAGCAAGGTATTAAGCAATCTGCATCATGTGGAGAAATAACAGCAGACTATGCCTGCAATGGATGCAAAATTATTAAATACTTATTTAACAGTCTAGTCATAATTTTAAAAAAATTCAATTGATTAAACTTGCAACCAAAGTGCTTGTGGGAAAACAGGGATGGAAATTCTAGATTTGCAGTTTGTGCTTAGTAGGTACCGGTCACTTTCTACCCAAAAGATGATGATGTGACCTCTGAATTGTGATGGAATAATACCGAGGATCACTGCTTTAATTCAGTAGGCTGGCTATCAAAAGTGCAATGTCACAAGGTACTGAAGTTTCAGAACTTCAGCTGTTGTGTATTTTGACTAATTAATTCTTTATTTTGTCTTCGTAGGCATTAGCCGAATAAATCCACTGCGACAGCATGTTCACAGAATGCTGGCAGAGATCTTAGGAGGGAGCCATTATGCAAGAGTATCTGTTCTCACACCATACTACTATGAAATAGGTGAGAAGTTCCACTTTCAAGGATTGTTTTGGAGACTGCTGATAGCACAGATATCACCAAGGCTGGCAAGCCCCTGGGGCTGTCTATTTGCAGGCCACAAGATACCACAAATAAGAAATACCTGTTTTGGCAGTTTGTGTAGAATACACTTTCTAACAGTTTTGCATAATTCAGGTACAAATGTTGGATACCTCTAATGATGGTTGTCACTTAGTTTTGTCTAGAAGCAAACACTATGCTGAACAAATTATTTTCCCTTTTTCTGTCTGTTTTCATCTGTTATGTTTTCTCACAGATTTTGAATGCATTCTGGATAAAAATAAAAAGCCTCTTTCTTACATGGCTCAGAATATACTTCTGGATGATTTGAGGGGAGTACACTTGAGACGTGACATCGAGGATGAAGAGAGAAAGGCATTGCCACAAGGGGCTCAGAGGTTAGTACATGGAATTCTTACACTCTTCAAGCTTTAGATGAAATTTAGACCAATTTTTTTTGTTTTTTATGTCTTAAATAGTGGATGGAACACTTGGGCTATTTATTTTTCTGTTCCTTTTTCTAGAAACTTTATTAGAGTTAGCCTTTCTGTGTGCAGTGGTTTGACCCTAGCCAGCAGCTAAGCTTCCATCAACAGAATCTGGAGGGGAAAAAAGACAGGGGAAAAAGAAATATCTCTTAGGTTGAGATACAGACAGTTTGATTAGTGAAGAAGGTTTGTTTGTTTGTTTGTTAAATAAAAGAAAAATGAAGTGATGGAGATGCAACCACTTATCACCAGCAGACCAAGTGCAGCCAGCTGCCAGACAATGACTAATTTGGAAAAAAAAGCCCAGTTTATTGAGGAGCATGATGTTACACGGTATGGAATAGTGCTTTGGCCAGTTGAGGTCAGCTGTCTCAGCTGGTCCCTTCCTAACCTCTTGCCAAACCCAGCCTACATTCTGTGGGGGCAGAGTGAGACACAGAAGGTCTTGATTGCTGTGTAAGCAGCATGTAGGAACAGACAAAACACAGGTATGTTATCAACGCTCTTTTGGTTACCCATCTAAAACGTGGCACCGTGTTAGATGTTACGAAGAAAATTAAATCCACCTCAACCAAATTCAGTACAATAGAGCAGATAGAGATTCTTGAAATATGTATTTTATTACACTGGAATACTCTGACCTCTTCTGATGTAATCCTTGAAAATGCTGGTTGCTGCTTTTGCCATTTGAACAGAGCAGAAGAAAGAAAGAAGTGCTCTTCCTAAAGTTCAAGTATCTCCAAATAAATGTAAGAAAAACATTTTGTCTACCTTCAGGGAGTTGTTTAACTTTCTTCCGCTATGAACTGTTAGATTTATCTAGCAGAAGTCTTCCTGCAACTGTCAGTGCTGAGCTAGAAATTTTACTTTATCTGAAAGTAAATAAATTTCTCTGTTGGTTTGTTTGCAGAATTGCTTTGGAATTTCTTGATTCAAAAGCTTTTAGTAAAGATTCACGCCACCTGAAAGGAGAACCTGCCTTGAAAAAACGACACCTGGAAATTCTGGGGTATCGGGTCATTCAGGTGAGTACCCAACAATATTTTATGTCTTCTGTTGAGTTGTGTTGATAGTGCAGATTGATGGATTTTCCTTCCAACAGCTTTAAAGACAGTTTTCATCTGATAGCTAAAAGCACCTACTGAGTGAGAGCAATTTTTGAATTTTGAGGAGTAATTTCTAGCAATTTGTAGACTTAGTAGAACTTAACATCTCTGACAGCAGCTGCAGAAAAAATGGAGTCAAGAAGTCTTAGTGTTACCTCAGTGCAGGCAAACTAGCAATCTGAACATCGCCTGAGTAAATGAGAAAATATGAAACAAGAGTTTCAGTTCAATTCAGCAAAGATTTTCATATGAGAAAAAATTGAATGCACACTCATTGCACACTCAGAGCCAGTTATGGCAGCTTAAAGAAGGTGGTGGAGGCTGGCTGGTTGTGGAGTGACAGTACTGTGACTGCAAAGCTAGTGACCAGTGTAAATTCCCACTCAGGAGCACAGACATATTAGGGGGCTCGTAATGAATACTGATTCTCCCGTATAGATATATCAATAGTTATATCACCTACTCTGATTTTAACTGGGAGTTTTCTATAAGCTTAAGCTTTTTTTTTAATTTGGGTTTTCTGTTTGTTTGTTTTTTTATCCCAGACAAAATAAACATCTTTTCTTGTGTTGCCCTGAGATTAAATGTTGGGCTACTGACACACCATTTCAGTTTGATACTTCAGCACTGCAAACTGTTGACCATGGGTTTTTCTCTCTTAATGGGTTTCAAAATACCTCAGGTGAAAGATGGGGTAATGGAGTTGTCATAGCCTGTATTGTATGGGTATCTGCTTTTCATCTCTGCAACTACTACTTTGTGGAAGCAAACTGACAGAAGGGCATGTGTGATAAAATATTTTAATGTGGAGAACAGTAGATCCTTTCTGTGCTGTAAGACTGTCTGTGACTTGTGTCAGGCAACATTAGCACTAAGTTTGTGTGACTTTGTTCTACAGATTCCTCACTTTGAATGGAATTCTATGGCTCTGTCCACAAAACCTGAGCAGCTTGAGTATCTGAGAAAACGTCTGTACGAAGCTCAGTGATACCAAAGATGTAATTACAAGTAAATTTTTTTAATATACTTTGTATAACGTTAAACTTCTTGTAACCCAGGAATACATGCCAAAATTTCTCTGTGAGTTAGCTGGACTAAGTCTTGCCATAGGGCAGTGGCTGTCATGAGACTGGATCCTACATTTGTTAGGGGTTGTAAAAGGCTGGTCACAATATGCTACGAAGATGTGATTGAGATGCATAAAAGCTCCCATTTCTGGAAGCTATTATTTAAGTATATGGGTCCGTGACAGTTTTGCCATACAACTGCATTATTACCTACTGAGATTTGACCAGATATTAAACTGTCCAAAGAAAGAGTTGGAAATACTGACTACAGAAGGAGGTAGCAAATAGAGTGGAAACTATGTCTGTCCTTCAGCATGTGACAAAATGAGCAATAGGGATCAAACACAGTCTCTCTGTATTGTGAAACTAACAAAGTGAAATGTAGATTTACTAATAATAGGACTGCTATTACAGCCATTCTGTTTTCATCTTCTAGAGCAAGGAGAATGTGGGTGACAATGTCAGGGGAGGGTGTGGTGCAGTGAGGAACCTCCAGCTGCTTGCTTTTTGTGCCCTGTGATACAGCGTATACAAAAGAAGGCTTGAATCTTTTGGAATGCCTTCACAAACCTGAAAGGTAAAGTAGCTCGAGAGGTCTGGCAGTCACCCATTAACACTTGCAGTCCAGTTCAACTTGGAAGGGATAACTGAGGGATGAGGAGGAAGTACTGTTTGTGTCAGACACAAGTACCTATCAGTGACTGGATAATTTGTGAAAATGTTTGTAATTATCATTTGGACCACTCCTTTCTAATAGTAATAAAACAAAATTAATCTATATAAGCTGCCCGTCCTGTAAATAAGAGTGCACAAAACAGCAAAATAAGGCAGAAAACTGAAACCAGAAATTGAGACTAAGAAAAGTCTTCAGAGAGTCATAAATACTACCTTGGTTACCAGTGGTGAAATTGCTTTATTTGTGGTGTTTCAAAACTATCAGCCAGTTACATTACCAGCTCCCTATGATCATTTGGAACTAGGGTTTTGTTGAGAGCTAGAAGATACTGGAATGTGGAAGGAAAAAGTGGAATAGCAAGGAGAACGTTAATTGCAAAGTAATAAACTGTAGGGTGGTTATACTATTGCAGATCAGCCTATTTTCAGAAGCAGCCATGTTTGGCTATAGTTCCTACTACCTCACAATGACTGCAAGTTATGCCCGTTTCACATATACAACACACCTGCATTTCTTGCATTTTTAGAGGAGCAATAGACATTCTTTTTACTATGTGCTTTGAAGCTTGGGCGAAGCAAGCATCTACATTTCTGAATTGACCATTGTGCACCTTGCTTTGTTTTTTTTTTTGGTTCAAAAACCTTGGTAAGAAGAGTATATTTTTTATTGTCTGAATCCAAATGAATGCAGTGATGAAAAGCCAGGAAAAATAGACAGAACTGACCAAAGCTGCACTGTTCTGCTGAGGCAATCCTCCTATGTGGAATGACTGAGAGCACCACTAAATGCTTGTCTGCTTATGGTGATGGTGCTTCTGATCAAACTGACAAGGGCTGAAAAAGGCTGTCGTAGAAGAGTGCTTTGGGGAAGTGCCACTGAATGCATAGTATCTAGAAGGACTGTATGCACATGATATTTTGTGTAAAATGGAAAAGATAATTATAGAAGTTAGGATAGTAGAAGGTGACCTCCAAGTCAGAGTGCTGTTCTGTGACCTTGCTTCTGTACAGGAGGGCATTGTGTAGCAGCTGGAGAGTGTAAACATGACAGTGGCTGTAGCTGAAGTGATCATGCAGGGATGGCCATGGGCTTGAGATGGACTTTGCAGTTCAGGTAGATTCAAGTTATGTATGGATAAAGTTATGAGTACTCACAATGTGGAGAGGATTAAAACTGACTAAAAGTGGATTCAGAAAGTGTATCTACACAAAATATAAGACACCATCATGTGATATTTTAACAGCATTAAAAACAAAGTTTAATCATTACTTGTTAGGAGTTTAAACATTAAAATGCATCAATTATTTCTTAGGTAGGTGCTTACTCGTGCAGTTGTTTTAGCATTTTTCCATGAATGCTTGTTTATGGCCTCAGATCTCTGAGAACACTTACCATTAAATATTTGCTTTGGAAATAAATACAAAAGCATAAAAAAAAATGGAAATCCTTGTCACGAGAAACCAAAACATAATAGGCAAAGCTATTACCCCTATAAAATTCTCTTTTTTTCCTCACAGCTGCCTACTCTGGCTAAGTGCTTCTGTTTTCAATATGCACTTCAGTTCCAGGCTAAATTAATTATTTTTTAGAAGGCTCCACTGAAAATATTTTCAAAATGACTAAAGAATGCAGGAGTTGCTTACACTGTTGAAGGGAGAAATCAGGCTGTACAAACAGCTGGTTAGAATAAAATCAGCACCTAGTAGTTGTATTTAACTTAATCCATTCATTTTTGAGCACTGTTTTCAGATCAACAGATTCAGATTTCTGGACTGAGAGTAAGGATATTTAACCAGTTCTATTTTCCATGGAGTAGAAGTCTTCATTTATTCTAATCAACATTAATTAGAATTCTTCAGGATTTTAAAGGTTAGCAAAAATTCGCTTCTTATTGATTAGCTGGTAAATACCTTAAGACTTGGATAGACAGATGAACTGTTTAACAGTTAACAGTATAACTAGTATGCCGCTACAAAACTCTGAACAATCTGGAGACGTTTTCATGCAACAAATTCAGAAGAGCCTATGAAAACTCCTGCATCATATCGAATTTTTCAGCATTTTGTCTACAGCTTCGACAGCTTGAAGAGATTTAAACGTGTAGCCAAGCAGGAAGCTCCAGTCGCATATCGGATCTCTTTCAGTATGCCAATCCATTCCTTCTTTTCATCATCATACCTGCATTTAAGAAAATAAGGTCAAAATGTAGTTTTGTCTAAGAAAAGGAGAATAATCCACAGGTTCCAAAGGCTTGTAGCAACCTTGTGCTGAGCATTGCTATGAAAAGCTGCTTTTGTTCTCTATAACTAAAGAGAAAAGACATTCTTGTCTATGTAGGTTGACTTTTTCCTGAACCCTAAATCTCATTGTGGCCTGTTTCAAACTTCACTTCTCCTATAGAAGTCTCCCACTCCTGCAGATCCCTTCTAAATTTTTTTCAGTTTTACATATGGAAGTGGTTTTTATGGGCATTCTGTCTATGGTTTTGCCATTTAATACTCTTCAGTCTACCACAGTAATGGAAGAGTCACAGTAGAGACATAATGTTTCATCACTTCTACTGTGACATAAATAAATAAGTCTACAAGACTTCTGACTTTTCTCAGAACAATTACTCATCTGGCTTATTAATACATATGTACAAACCTTTCTGTACATGTAGACTTTATTGCATAAAAATGTCATAAACCAGAATGTTTTTATGGCACACCTAAAAGGCTAAACCTGCCAACACAGACAGCCACTTACTCTTTTACCACGTCACAGAATTGTTCAGTTGGAAGGGACCCTTAAAGGCCACCTAGCCCAACTCTTCTCCAATGAATAGGGACACTTACAGCTGCTGAGAGCTCCATCCAGCATGACCTTGAAGATCTGTAAAGATGGGGCTTCCACATATCTGGGCCACCTGTTACAATGCCCTTGCCACCATTATTGTTAAAAAAACTTCTAATGTCCAATCTAATTTTTTTTTTTTTTTTTTTTTTTTTTTTTTTACAGCCCCTGCTTTAGATAGTGAAAGGCTGCTCTCAGGTCTCCTCAGACTTCTCTTCTCCAGGCTGAACATTAGCAGATTGAAATAGTCATTATATCCAAATCTTGCATGTGTCACTTTCCAACAAACATTTTTATTTGTTAACAAGTCTTTCCAATCTGTGTTACAGTTCATTTCTGAAGGTAAATGTACTATTACTGTTACTCCCTATTGTCTACAAACATCACTGTTCAATAGAGCTTTCTATTAGGAAGTTATGATTAAAGTTAAGCTTACTTCCATATGTCAGTGACTTCACTGGGTGCAAATTCTTTAGATTCGAGCTGAATCATTGCAAAACCTCCAATAGCATACAAAGATCCACTTAAGTTGACTAAACTGATAGAACTTCGCTCCTGGGGAAATTCAGGCACAATCTCCCACCTGAAGATGGATAAAAAGAAAAACATACATGTCAAATACAAGTGAAATTTACTAAATGGATAGCACCAAAATAAAGCTCTGGGTAACATAAATGATGTTTTTGAGGACTGCCTGAATGAAACTGATTAGTAAAAGGAAAAACTGCTGAGATCAGTCATCAGTGAGTTTGTTTCTCCATCCCTGCAGGAACTTCATGCAGGAATGCAAGTCTTGGTACAATGGAATTATATCTATCTCCACCCAGAGAGCAGTTCTTACAGGTCTCCTCTTCCCACCATCACTGATAAGCTTTGTGTAGTTGTTATGTCTCTTCCCCTATCGCTCATTTTTCACCCTATAGTTTCCAAAATGAATTTTCATTTCAAGTGGCAGTAATTTGAGTAATAAGTTGAATAAATTAATAGAGCTCGTTAAGATAATTTCTAATATTCTTTCAAGTCACAGATAGGAACATACAAAACATACAGAAATCTCATTTTTAGACAATGTTAACATCAAAACTAGTGAGCTGATTTACTTCTTACACTCATGTGATTTGTCTGTAACAGAACAGTAAACGAGGACAATAGCCTGCAGATGTTTCCTGACCACAGGTTGCACCTGTCTCAACAATGGAAGAGTGAGAACACACCAAACATAATGATAACAAAATTACCTTTACTTTCAGTTGATTTCTATACAATATATAGAGTCCAAAGTTAACTTAAAGAATTACTTGGATAATTCATTTTTCTATTGTCAAATGCTGTTAGTAGGTTTTTTTGGTCTTTTTAAAGTAGGTCTTGAAATTTAGTTTGTGTTGTGAGGTTGATGTATGCAATGCCACGCATCACTGTAGATATCACAGCCAACTGTGTTTATTTACTACTTAAGTACTTACATTACTAAGTACATTGAGGACCTCTGAAAAGTTAAAAGGTATCATAATGAAGTTTTGATAATTTTATTCTAATATCAGCTTCTGAACACCTTTGTGACCATCTCAAGATTTTTAATGATGATTTTAGATGATAAAACATTTGCTTAAAAACAGCTTGAGCATTGTACTCACTTATTTGTGGTCAGATCAAAAGCTTCAACAGATGAAGTAAGGCCTTCTTCAGTGACACCACCAGCAATGAAAATCTTGCCTTTATGGATGGCTGTTCCAAACATTGAGCGAGCCACTTTCATTGGAGCCAGGTCTCTCCAGTCTCCTTTCTTTGGATTGTATACAAATACTCTATTAGTACATTTCCTGGGGAGAAAAAGGAAAACTGTGATCTTTTTAATGAACTTTGGCTTCTTTCTAGTGAGACCTAGTTGAGGCAGTTTGTGCGTGCTTATGTTTTGTGCCTCTCTTCCTCTCCATGAGGTCCTCTCTCATATCCGACCGGGGGATAGACAGGACAGGTCTAAAAAGCACTTGTCACATCATGTTCTACTTAAAATATTCACTTGCTCAAAGAAAATAACCACCACACACTGAGGTAGCAGTAAAAGCATTGGTTTTTTTTGTTTTGTTTTTGTCACACACATTTAGGTATAAAAGGCACTACAGATGAGGAAAAAAAAAAACAAGAGCTGATAGAGTAGTTCTTTGGTATTTAAGCATTTCTATCTGGAAGGAAATATAAAGAGGATTCTCATAACCGTGACGAAGATGTTTGCTATTTCCCTTGGAAGTAAGTAAAATGGCCAAAACAACTATTTGAGATTACAACTTACATGCAGTTTTACCTTATTGAGAAAAAGCCTGTAGACTATAACGTGCTGCCTTCTGCCAAACTGCTGGTAAGTTTAATGTGGAGATGTAAAAGTGGACAGCCTAATTTCTGAGTGGGGACATAAAATCTATAAAGGACCAACCAAATAATGTTCTAAATAATCATGAAAAGACTTATAGACTTACTTATCATCAGTTTTTCCACCGAGACAATATATCAATCCATTGTTTGAGATGGTAGCATGGCCATATACTTTGATGGGTAGTTTTTTGATCTCACCCCATTTCATTGCCCTGGAACAAAGAATACTGCTGTTAGGCTCCTTCAGTTAACAATGGGCTGCATAGATGTCCTCGTTGGGCAGAATTAAATTTTAAACATACACAGGGTCATAGCACAATACTGAATCTAGAGACTCCTCATTGCGAAGGTCCTTGCCTGCAATTACATAGATCTTGTCGTCTGACTCTCCCAGCCCGAAGAGGCACCTGGCTGACGGCAGTGGAGGAAGGGCAACCCACTCTCCAGCAACACTATCCAGCTGAAACAGCACCACAACAGAAGTGTTATCAGAGGCAAGTAGTAAAAATTCACATGACAAAACTGTTCCACATATCTCACTCGGTATCTCAACAGCTCGGCTGCTCACCTGAACAAGCTGTCCCTCCCTTGGTGCAGCTATTGAATGGTAATTTTTACCCACCCATGCATCATGACACTAGCACCCAGCAAATGCTACACAGCCCTCTTTGCACCTGCTCACCCTCATTCCTCACAGAGTTTCTTTGCTTTTTTAAGTTCTTCTTTGTTTAAAGTTCCACACTCTGTGTTGGAAAGAATGTTTAATTCTTCCTCTCTGAAGGAAGCAAACGCCTCTGCCATTCCACAACTCCACACTGAGCAGGTTGTGCTAATTACTACAGTGAGAGATGCCAGACATTATTAACAATCTCGAAGCATTATGCAGCAAATGGTACAGATGTTTCTTGTGCAATCCCCAGAGCAAAATAGGTGATGTTTCATCACAGATAGCTGCAAAAGTTCCTGAGGCATCTTGATAAGCATTTTCACTACTGAAATACTTCTAAGATATATTGAGATGAAAACACCAAAAGAAAAGCCGCAGGAGGGAAAAAGAAAAGAAAACAAAACAGCAGAACATTATTTTCATAGAACTGGAGTACTTTTTTTTTTTTTTTTAATATCTAAGAATATTTTTTAATATTATTTTTAATATCTAAGAATTTAACATTCAACCTGAATGTTCCCTAGCATGTGGTATTTTTTCTTTTCTACTGCATATAGATTTGGTTGATAATGCACAGGCAGGAAAGGTAAAATCTGAGTTGGCATGAGTGTAAGTGCATTTGATGTAAAGTGAGAAAAAGTTCAGTCAAAGCAATCAGATCTGGCTTTAGCTCAGTGACATTCTTTTTCTAGAAGTGTGTTCCACAGTCAATATAAAATGCATCTCCCAGATTTGATGGACCACTCCTATTGAACTAGTTCTACAGCAATGGTGAAGTGTAGTTCAAGGCTGTGTTGCCCCAGGAGCTAGATTTGGGTGAAGAGGTCAAAACATGCAGGTCACAGATGGCAGCCTGCTTTCTGTATCAGTCTTGAAGATAACATCTGCACAGATGATAGAGCAATAAACAATTAGTCCTGCATTTTTGACCCATTGGCAGCCTGGTTTTGTCCTAGGTTACCAGCTACAAAAACAAATGGTAACAGGTTGTAGTAACAGAGTAACAGGTGCATTACTAGCAGAGAAAGGATCATTAGGAAGTCAATGTGGTATGGCACCATATTAACATTTTTCAGGGAGCAGCCAGATGAGTAACGCAGAAAAGTATTTTAACTATATGCAGTAATGGCAATGAGGAACCTGGAAGATGACAAGTGAGGAAGCAGGATTTCAGGCTATTAATTTAGACATATAAAGTAGCATTCTGAGCATTTAATCAATTTTTAGTATCCCTCTTGAAGTTTAGCTTTTCAGAGGCCCCTATCTAGTAGCCTCATTATTCAGCTCTGGATTACATACAAAAATACATCAATGTGGTATAGCTATTGGAAGAATATAGCTGCAACAAGTTCTGCACTTCACTGATTAGCATTTTCATAAAGGAACATGAAATAGTGCTAATCCCCCTCTAGCAAAATGACTTTCCTCTCACAGCTATAAGAAATTTTTGGAACCAGCTCTTTCATGGTCTGCGAAATCAGTAACCATAGTGCTATAAACACTCGGTATTTTCATTTTTAGATCTCTGAAGGCTTTAGAATCCTATCACTATTGCTGTTTTGCTTCATATTGTCAGAGGATCTACTTCTGCATTCAGGTCAATGTGCCTAAAAACAGATCATGGCCAGTAGCACGCTGTATAAGATCATTTAAACATTAAAAGACAGCATGTAGACAGATAACTAAATATACAACAGAATTCGTTTCCAATGTGTGCATGCCAAATTGTTATTTTGCTGCTTTTCTGAAATATGTCATGGAAGTTAGTTTGTATTAACTGGCTTTAAATTTATAAAGATTTATACACATTAAAACTTTGCACTCAGTTGAAACATGGTAGTTAGTATACTGACATTGACAGTTTGCCAGGAGAACAACCTTCTACCAATAAATTATGTTTTAGAATGCCCTCAGATTTTCAGATCTAAATGGGACAAAAGGACTTGTAAAATTTTAGTGAAAAAGTGACTTTTAAAATAAAGATATTAATGTGTCATAAAGATATTTCATACACAAGACAAACATTATATTTATATACAAGTTACTCTTTCTTGAGATCTCACCCTGGGTTTGATCTTGTAAGAGAAGATACAAGTCCCTTTGTTTAATTTATGAGACAGGAAGAGCTATTGGAACTACTCTCCACTGACCATACAGAGACTTGACAACTCACTTGCACAGATTCTAATAACCTTAATAATAACTCTTATAAAGCACTTACCACACCAATAATTACAAAGCTTATACCTGGAAGAAGTAGGATTGGAAAGGCTGATCTTTGTTCTCCTCTTCCACATACAGTCCTCCAACAACGTAGACCTGATTTTGTTTGGTGACTATACTGGAATGGTTTCTGGGAATCTGTTCTGCCAGGGCTGCCAGATAGCATTCATTTTCGAGAGGATCATAAGCTACCGCAGCAGTGTCATTAACCAGAAGAATTAGGTCTTTGACAAACATGCCGTGCCTGGGAAGGTCATTTAGGTAGCCTGGCAGTAAATCTTCATCTCCCACATCACCATTTACTTCCCCTTTGTTTGACTTTTCTTTATTTGTGCTAGAGTCAGGCAGTTTTCCAGCAAAAGCATCCTTAATAATCTTTACTTTTTTCTGAATATCTGAGTTGCTTTTAATTATATCGTCCTTCTCAACATGTTCTTTGAAATATTTTTCTGGCATAAGACGAAAACGTATGCAGTCAAAAACTTCTCCTAGGCTCTTTACTCTGTTCTCCTTGTCTGACCGAACCCATCTCATTACTGCTTCAAATACCAGTTCTTCCTTCTCTACGTTTAAGCTGTCAGGTGAAATAACTGAGATAAGTTCATTTGGTGCAAGCTGCAGGAAGTCCTCTTCTTTGCAGATCTGCACAAAATGATCTGAGACAAAATCACGGGCAGAAAATGCAAGTCTTGGGCAATCAAGCAAAACACCTAATCGAAGGATAGCCAGACAGTTACCGACAGCAAGCCTCTTCTGAAGATAGGAGACACACACGGTGAATACAGAAGGGATCTGGAAGCGACTGGCCAAGGCAAAAATATCTTGCACGTTAGAATCATTAAGATCAATAGTTGCTGAATAAAGGTATTTGACAATCATATCCAGGATGTTGGGATCTACGTTATCTAGAACTACCTCCTTCTTTTTCTCTTCATTTTGCTCAGATAAGAAATACTCACGAAAATAAGGGCTACATGCTGACAGAATCAATCTGTGGCAAGGCAGACTTCTGTCACCAGCTTTTAGGGAGCAATCTACAAATTTTTTCTCTTCCAGGAGTTCTTTGAGGCCATCCTGAAGAAGGGTGGATTGGTAGAGTCTGAGTTCTTCAGTGAGTTCCCTTTGGGAATCCATTTTGCAAATACTTGGGGAAGGGAGGGAGCAGAAAGCTTTAGCTGTTGTCTGCCCAAATGTCTGTCTGTAAAAAAGACAGACCAATGTGCTTTGCCCTGCCTGAAGCCTCTGCAACTTAATCTCAGTAGCTAAATATAGGTACCTAGTCTTACAGGTTGGAATTTAGGATGCATGGTTTGGAAAAAAATAAAGAGTTGTTCTCACAGCTGTCAAAGACTGAAAGAAGCAACTGTTGCTTTTAGTCACTATGGTCAGGTTTTGCCATCACTCTCCATATTTAATCAGAGAGATTACTTGCAATGTAAGAAATTACATGACATGAGCAAGGATGGCAGAATCTGACTCTCAGTAAGACAGCTATGAGCAAGATCATAAACATACACTTTATCAGTATTCCCAAATACAAGTATTGCTAATCAGCTTGTCAGATGCAATTACTGTTTTCATTGTCAGAAAGCTGCTTAATACATGGCCTTGCTACAGATTTTTAATGAGGTATTAGTCACAGAAATATTAAAAAACTCCTGACATTACTATGTAAATTAGAAAAAATATATTCTGAGCTGGTTCTTAGCACTGATTTGGTTGCATTTATTTAGAAATAAACAATTCTTAAAGAATAAGTTATTCAGGTAAAGTACAGTTTTTAACAATAATTTAAAATTAGGTCTACCTCCCACTTCCAAACAATCATTCTGCATTTCAGATAATCTATAAACATCACCAATCGCTTCACATCTGATTATTTTACAAACCATTAACTGCTGTAAAACTAAACTGAAAACAGTACCTAATAAGGAAAACAGACAAGAAAAAAACAAACGTAATACAGCACACGTACATTATTTAATAGATCTTAACAAAAACAAATTTTTAAATCTCAATTTAAGGTAAAATATCCAAATTAATCAAGTAGTTTAAGAACCATGAACTTAGAAAAATTATGCATATGGTGAAAATTCAAAGTGTAGACTGGGAGCATATATGGTGGTAATACAAAGGAAATTTGAAGCTATTTAATGCACCTTGATGAAAGACTGTACTTTGCTCACAGTATACTTTTTACCCATACAGTACATATTTTTCTTTGAATGACAAAAAGACAACTATTTGAATGAAAGTCAACCATTTGAATGCAAGATATGCACACAATTACAACATCACTCAAGTTTATTAAAATCATGGTTTATTTTCAACCACAGGTAGTGTTTCCTTGAAATATATACCTTGAAAGATTTACTACAATCAGCACAATTATATTTTATGCCTTACTATAACAGTCAGCTGCTGAACAACAGCTGAATGACAGCTCATTTGACTTTTTCCACTTACAGAAAATACTACAGAGGTCTTATCTCCCTAGAAAACGTAACAGCTGCATCTTCCTTTCAACAATAAATGACTCATTTCTAACACATAACACCATAAAGGTCTAATGACTCAGACACAGAATCTATTTATGCGCGTGCGTTATCGTCCCTTAAAAAAAAAAAAAAAAAAAAAAAGGCACTGACAAAAAAAAAAAAAAAAAGAGAGGAAAGATAGCCAGATTATAATAAAGTACCTGGAATGATAAGTGAAAAACTTCATAAATGATGAGACATGAAAACTAGTATTTGGTATTGCTTTTTGTCCAAAAGCTGTCAGTAACATAACACTGGCTCAGTGACACAACCAACACAAATACAGAGGGTTATACATTTTGTACATCCATGCTGCTCAGAATGAAACAAATTATGGAAATTTGAATCAATTATATTGGGAAAGTACTTCACTGTGTAAAAATATGTGAATACTTTAAGTTGAGCATAAAACTGCTATTTACTGCATTATCAAAATGATAGAGGTTTTCTTTTCTGACATGCTTCTAGGTAAAACAATGTGGTGGGGCTGTTCCTGGCAGCTGCCAGGTCACAGGGCAGTGTGTAGCCATGTGGGGCACAAAATTGCAGCTAACTGATAGAAACTGATGGCTGAAACAAGAGGATGGACCCTGTGCTTTTACAGGAAGAGGCTCACTGCTCTGGTTCAACCAAAAAAAAAAAATAATCATAAAACCATGACACATGCTAAGAACCACCTGGGGTGTTGGTGTGCCAGCAGCAGCCAGGCAATCACAAAGCAGAACTAAAACATGTACTGCACAGCATTTTAGCATAGTAGTGGTTGTGAGCCATAAAATGGTAGCTGAAATAAAATGGCAGCATCATTCCTGTAGTAACTTCTATACCTTCATGTGTTTTGAATGATCTTTCTCCTATGACATACCCTTAGTTCATATTCTATAACATTTGCCTGTTTGTTTTTGTTTTTTTAAACTTTGGCATGATCTTTTGCTGCCACTCTTGTATTGTTCAATAATCCACAGATCTCACTGAATCAGTAAAGAGTCTTTCATTGGATGGGAAACAAGATGTAACCATCTAAATTAGGTCATTACTTCCCAGAGCCCTTGAAGTGTGAATCCATCCTTTAGCTTCTCTACTGCAAGTCCTAGTTCTTCTGAAAACACAGGCTCCCGATCATATTGCTTTTGAATGTGCAAGACATTAAACAGAAAAATAAAAGAGTATACTTTTAATTATCCAATTTGTAACAACACAAATCTAACAGTATGGAAAAAAAAGATGTTCTTACCTTGTTTTCATCAGCAAAGTAAGCCTATAAAAAAAAAAAAAAAGAAACAACTCACAACCTTGAGAAAAACAACAAAATTTAAATACAAGTTTGCTAGTAATTCTTTGGGTGAAAATTGGTAAGTTTTCTTGAAGAAAACAGATTATATGTTTTTTATTTTTGTTTTATAAAAAGGATCAAAGTAATTCCTATGTTCAAATCAATTACAAAAGAGTTACAACAGAAGTTAGGGACTGTTTTCTTTAAATAACATCAATCTCTGAATTTTCCAACATAATAAATAAAGATTTTATAACCAAAGTTTTCACATTGCATTTGTTACGCTAACAAGTACTTTGTAGGGGATAAAATTTTAGTCAGTAAGCAAGCTAACAGCAATTTAATATTTTCTGCTTCATATGCATCAGCATTATTCAATTTTTAAAAAAAAATGAGACATAAAATGTGTAAAATAGTATTAAAATGCAATGAACATCACCTCAGTATAAGAAATGGACACAGAGTAACTGCACAGTTTATCAGTTTTCTACTCTTTCACGTAGGCCTGTGAAAATTATACTGTCTTTCCAATTCTGTGTGGAGAAATTAAGATTCTAACTCTGAAAATATCTGCAGCTCTGTAAGTGGCTGGACCAGCACGCTACAGATTTTTGCATTTGTGAAGAAGAACGTGAGCTTTAATTCAGGTGACAAAGCCATCAAGAAAACAAGCAAAATCTTCCTTCAAGGAAAAGGTGTTCAACCACACTGAAGACACGGTTATGTTTAGCATGTGAACACCTTCTACCTGTGAAATCAAATGAATCAGGTCTTTCTGGGTTGCAAGTAAATTTGGAAATTCCCAGAAGGAAGATCATTAAGTTCCTGGACAGCCTAATACATTTAAATTTATTTTTATTGTATTCATTTCTGAAATAAAGGGAGAGGGGTACTAATATCATTTTCTAAGCTGGTAGAAACAGGTGTGCAACGCTTGCCAGGACTGGCTCAAAATTATTGTTGCTTTTCTAAAAATCTTCTGAATTTGAATCTCAGGTGAATGTACAAATGTCAACTCTTATTAATCTGTTCCAAAAGGAGAAAGACTTTTTTTATATGATGTATTTGATTGTACTGTGTGGCTAATCATCATCTTAATATGTGGAGAAACTACATACAAGTAGTACTACTATCTACTCCTGTTTGTTTCAAATAATAGTTTGTGCTAAGATTAAAAAAGAAACAACCACGCCCAAAATAAATGCACATAGCAATCAAGATTTTGATTAAAAAGCATGTAAGTGTGCTTAAGTACAGTTTAGTTGCAGCTAATTAAAACTGCATGCCACTTATATTTGAATATAAGCTTCTTTCCCACCCCTCCCCCCCCTCTGCGAAGAAGCTTACCACAAAAGCATCTGTCTGTTCACCAGGTTCTATTTCCACATCATCCTGAACCTGCTCCACTGTTAGGTCTTCAAGAGATTGAGGCTAAAAGTTAAAACGCTGAATAAATTCATATATCCAATACACATTTAATGTATTCTTGTTACTGCTTGCTAACAGAATATTGCATCTAATTTACAACAGATGAGTAGACTACCTTTTCTTCCATTTCATAATCCACTCCAAATATAGGGTTAGCTGAATAAACTTTGTGAAGTGAATTAATTTCTTTCACTGCCTCCTGTAGTTTCTCCACAGGGTCTATTTTAAAGCCAAGTACATATCCTCCACTCTGCGTAACAGAGAAAAAAAGACATTTATTATTCTTTTTATTTAAACAACTGCCTATCATTCCTCTCCCAGTGAGGATTTGTAGTTTAATGACAGTAAATTTAATTCTGATAAAAACATTACCTGTATTTTAGTATCTTAGCCTGCCACTTAAACCAGGAGTGAAACAAAAAACAATGATAATGTTTCTTTATGAGATAACTAAGCTTTAAACTGTTAGCCCATTAGATAATGGAAAACAAATATCTTACGTAGAGAAACAAGATCTAAGAAAGGTGGGAGAAGTTACAAAGTGATACAGTGATTTATTCCTAGCTACTCGGCAAGTGTTTAATCCTTGAGATCATTACTAAATAAGATGTTAAATTAACTTTATATACAAGCTTATCTGTCTATTAAATCACCATTAAAAACATTTTTGACTGAAGTCAAATTGAAGAAAAGTGATTTTATTTCTTAGAGCAAAGCATACATAGTTGAGAAAGATTAAAAATAGTGGTCTTGCTTAATTACAGAATGAGGTTTCAAAGACAATCTGTCAGAAGACACAGTCTCTAACAGCTAAATACTTTAAAGTGTTCAGGCTGGTTTATTGTTGCTCTGCTTAGAGACACTGTAACTCACAACAGCCATATTTACCCCAACATACTGACATTTTCAGAGGTGTGAATAATTGAATTTTTCAATTTTTTTAAAGCTGTCTTTTAATGGTCACACAGAAGGAAATCTATAAATGGCTTAAAAGTAGTACTGTGACATTTTATATACACAGCTATCTAATTCTGAAAACTGCTATTTAAGGGCTATTAAAGCTTCTTACCTGCTGAGAACTCTCTATCACAAGAGCCAAGCCAAACTTTGAGTCTCTTACTTTTATTGAACGCTAGTGGTAAAGAGGTTAAACAAACAAACAAACAACATTATAAACTGTTTTGGAAACACCTGACAACATTTAAATATATATATATATATATATATATATATATATATATATATATATATATATATATTTTTTTTTTTTTAATTTTTTTTTTTAAACACTGTTGTAATTACTGTTATACCTCTTGGAACCTTGGCTACTAGCATTCTCTCTATTTCAATTCTGAAACAGTAAAGCCTCAGGAAAAGTGTTTTATCAAAAATATTAATAGTTCACTCCCGAACATTAGATTTGCAGCTCAGGGCATGCAGCTGACACGGAGCACAAGAGTAAATAGTTTGGAAATTAAAAATAACAAGTCATTCCTCAACATCTCTAATTGCTAATGGAAGCTTCCAATTTATCTGGACAGAAAAGAAATCCACCTTGTAGTTAATGCTGGCAAGACCAGATTTCTCCTTGACGTGGGGACATGAAATACTAAGTCAGTGTGAGATGGGAGCATTAACTGAATACCAGAAGTTATCCCATTTCATTTTGAAAATGGCTGCTTTAAAATACTTACAATTTGTAGATACGGTATGCTGACATTAAAGCTGTCATTCATATTTGCATGCCAAACTATTCTCACATTAGTAATAAAAAATGTTCCCAGATTTCCCTATTAAAGAAAAGGTATACGTTAGAGCTGCTTTGAAATACTGAGCCTTTCTCCCCCTTGACATTATGATTACTGATACCTGTTTATCACTAGTAGGGTATAGCTTTTCAATTAATTCAATAAAGGCCTGATCCTTTCCCACAGAAACCAGTGGAAATGCTATTAATGTCTGTTAGGAAGCAAGATCCAATCTTTAAAGGATACAACACCCAAGTTGAAAATCACTTGAGAGTTCCTATGGCTGCAGCAAAGCAGTATCAAATCACAGCACAGCAGACCTGGTGAGAGTGCATGGAGTGTCTGAGAGTGTGCTTAACTGTACAGATCTGGAATTGGCATACAGAGTAAGTATAATGGCATGTGGGTTAAACTTAGGCAATTGTGTAGATGTGTGCCAAGGAAACGAAGGGGAAAGAACTTTTTAACTTGTCAGGATAAATCCTGTTTCCATTCTGGACTAAAGCTACACAGACAAAAATAACAGCTCCCATTTTGTTTCCCAGCTCTGGATAATACTTGTAAGTAGTTCCATGTGTGATAATGGAAATAGTTTCCGTTAGAGTCTTTATCAATGCACATTTCAAGACCTAGATCCCCATTCCTATATTTTCAATTTCCAGTAATCTAAAGACAACATAGTCTTACAAAGTAGTCAAGACTGCAAGTAAACATACAAACATGCAGCAGAGCACTTTGGAAAGAGCAAGATTGTCTTTCAGGATGATACAGAGCTTCACACTCATAAATATCTTTTATTAACAGAAGCTGCGTATCTAGTTCCTTGCACATTAGCTGAGTCACGTAGACTTTGGTCTGCCAAGAAGAGAACTTCATTGTGCTGAATGGTAAATATATGAAGTCAGCTTTTCTGCGTGCAATAGCTAATGAGCTGAACTAAGGGGATTGCCTCTGAGGTTACAAAACTGTAGTACAGTTGCTACATGAAAGCCAAAACATTTTAACTTTGCTGCAGTCAAACACAGTCTCACTTTTAACTTTACCTGGTCACTTGATAAATTCCACACTCCGTTGATTTTATCATATATTTGTTCTTGAGGCAATAATCTCAGTTGCTTGTTCTGAATCAATGCACTTCTCAGCTTCAGATCGCGATACATTTTCGAAGTTTCATAAGCTCTGAAAAAGTAAAAAACACCATGTTAAAATTTCAGTATTTATTCTCTATTACCTTTCAGTGCTTGTTTTAGCCACAATGTGAAATGTTACATTTTCAACTTTTCTTGTTGTACAGAAACAAGAGTGCTATTTAATCATCAACGTAAACGGTTGTGTTTCAGTTCTCCTTAATCAAATTAAACTTAGAAGAGGTTTTTTTTTGTTACTGTTTTGGTTTCTTGTATCATCTATTTGAACTCCTATATTGTTCATGTTAAGATGTCTCTTTTTCTTAAGATTGTCATATCCAAGCCTGTACTGCAAAGCATAAATTGCTCTCATGTTATACATAGCATGGATACCAAAAATGGCATTGCTAGTTAAGTCAAAAACATCTAATTATATGTACTTACAACACCAACATCTAACAACATGTACTATTATCTGTACTTCATAGCTCTTCAATAGAAAGCAACACTAGTGTACTATGCAGACAGTAGGTCAGGCGGTTTACCTTTAGGTAGGAAAGAAACATCCATCTCAAGTCAGAGTTTTAGTCAGAGTTAAATTACCTTTGAACTCCCATTTCCACTACATGGTCAACAATCACAGACATGGGTTATAGACATAAATGACCAATCAAAACTGCATGATTAGTTTTTGGGGTTTTTTTTGTAATTTAATTTATTCAGTTGATATTCAAAGGGTGAATGCTTTAATCCATGACCATTATTGGCATACATTAATTCTCTTTATGTACAGTTATCTAGTAGAATCTGTGAGCATTCTCTCTCCTCTTTCTAAAGATTGTGTTGTCCTCTTTTGGAAAGGTTTTGTCGATGTTAAATATGGATAATCCACCAATAGTAGTAATCCCATGTAATTAATCCACTGAATTTCGTAAATGAACAAACGCTATTTTAAGCATGATACCTGTGCACAGCAATAACTGAAGTGAAGAGTCTGGGACTCCCAGGAACAACATTGGTAAATATGAACTCAAATCGTGTATTATTACATTTAGTCAATATATACAGAGCTTCTGTCTGTCCCCGTAATTTCTGTAAGGAAAATTTGAAATTTAATATTTTGACAGCATTGTAGCTCACACATCCAGTGGTTTAATCCTGATTCTACCACTTATCTACTGTTGTCTAGCGATTTACTGTTGTCTTTCATTTCTTTCTTTTGCCACCTCCACTGGGAGCTAGCATTTCCATCAGTAGAACTAATGAAGCCTGGCTGCCGTACATTTGTAGTATTTGCTTCTTATCATCCAGAGTTACCATCCTTCTTTTTGCTCCCAAAATGCCCTGGCTCTGCATGCAGTCCATTACCTACTTCAGTAGCCAGGGGAATGGGAGAGTTGTGCCAGCCAAGGGTGATGAGTGTGCTGAGCAGCCAAGCCATACACAGACCAGTTGGTGAGCTGGCATCTACCATGTGGCTACCTGAGGAACCTACAAAATCTCCCTGCTACTTCTTTGCTGCTTGCCAAACAAATGACTTCACAGTTGCATGCAATCAGGCTACACATTTGAGAGCTTTCTTGCACAAAGTTACTGTTTCTACATCTTTGTTAGTAGTAGACACAACAAACCAACAGGCATTTCACTTATCAAGAACAGAGAAAAATCACCAGACAGTGTGATTAGATGAGTTTTACTACTTTGGGAACCAAGTATATAAATATGTAAAACTCTCCCAAACTAAATTCCTGTATTGCTTTTTCTGCAAGTAAACACACTGCAATAAATAAAAATAACTAATAACACCTTTTTTCAATATTTTAAAAAGTATTTTTTGAAACTTACTGAGTTGGCAGTTCTTGTAGTTATATTTATAATGCAGTTGTAACCAACAGCTAAATGGGAAGAAAAAAAATAGTTTTGAAAAAAAAACGTAGTCAAAATTATGAAGCACAATACTGAATTTTGTAGCTTTGGGTGCTGTTCTCAAGAATTCCATACTGTGGTTAACCACCTGGGCTCTCATCATAAAGTCAAAGACCTCAGGAGCTCATCTGCTCCAACGCTCTTCTCAAAGCAGAACTAATTCCATCTGGATGCTCAAGGTAGTGTTCAGCTCAGTTTTGAGCATCTCCAAAGAAGTAAAGAGGTATTTCCAAATCTGAATATTTCCAGTCACTCTGGAAGCTTGTACCACTGTCAGTCTGCTACTGTGGTGAACATTTTTCTCCTAATATCTAATCAGTTTCTCTTGTTTCATCTGTTTATTGCTGCCTCTCATCCTGTCAGTCATACACTACAAGGCAGCCCATTTCATCATTAAGTCACACTTAAATTTTACCCTTAGAAATAAACATTTAAATAAACTGCAATATAATACTTTGTGGGGAAAAAAAAGAATTAAGGAGGTGACAAAGAAAAAACAGCAGCAAACTAGAAAGTGTAAGAGAATAAATAAGAAGAGAGAAAACAAGGTATAAATTTCATTTTGCATCTTCTACAGCAGTGTTCTGATACAAAATAGGAATAAAGAACTCATCCTTGACATTCAACATAAAATTGAAGCCATAAAGTGGTACTGGGCTAAATCTATAGATACCAATTATTACAATTTACCACAAATTTGCCCAGCCAGATTCTGAAAAAAAGAGAGAAAGAAACGGGATTTGCTTCTGCAAGATTTTGCAACTCTAAAAACACAGTTCTGGCAGCATGTTTGTGTGCACTTGTGAATGTGCACATCTATGAGAGAGCACATACAGAAGAACAAGCAGTCAGAGCCATAATTCGCACTGCTTAGGAGCAGAACAGATTTCATTACTGACTGGCTTTCAGGAACTGAGCCCTGGAAATGATCTGGGTACTGAGTAAGGGCATCTTGGCCCTACTTCAGCAAACTAAATTCCAGTAAACTAGCTGGCTACTCACACAGTTAAAATTAGAAGCTTATTCACAGCTCACAATAGTGGATTTGGGAAGGAAGGTACTTCTGGGGAATAAAAACTGTATGTGAATTAAACAGGCGGCAATGTGAGGTTTAAGTGATGCAAATGATGAAGAAATTCAAACTTACGTTTCTTTTTAGGAAAAAACAAGTTACAGACAGGTTAAACAAAAGATACATCTAAAATACTCTTCAATTTCTGTCCTTATAAATTGCCACTGAATATTAACATTTCACTATGAATTAGAGTAACAGTTTCCATACTACAGATTCATCGTAACAGTTTATTTCAGACTGTATAGAAACAGCAGGCCAAGCTTTTACTATTCTGTAGTGCAATCTATGGTATCATGAACACGTAGCATGCCGCTACAAAGGAAACAGCGTATTTTCAATCGTTTAATAGAAGATAATACTTACAGAGATTAACTCTGGGCAGTGACAATGAGCGCCAAATAATCCTCAAATTTGTCACGAGCAGCCTACCTGGAAATAAAGGGTGTAAATAGTTTTAATCTGAATAGCTACCATTAAAGTAAACATTCAATTCTGTGGTAAATATTTACCTCTAGTTTTGCAACACCATAATATTCCTTCCTCTTGACAGGAAGAAGAAAAAGAGGATATCCCTGCAGGACAATCTCTATTTGTCTTCCTTCCACTGCCCTAATTTTTTTTAATACCAGGAGAAGAAATCCAGCAAGAAGGAACAAATGAAAGAACCTCTACGTATACCAGCATTCCTCACAACCAAACACCAAACAGTAATTGATTCCATATCCACCTGACTGGTAAAAAAGCAGAGACACAATTAGCACACAGCTGCTCTGGGAGGGGAGACAGCGCGTTAAGAGCCCAGCTGACTTCATGAATAACCTTGCCTCTTTATGTCACATGCAAACTTCTTCAATTCAGCAGCACATCCAGCCACTGGAAGGGTCGCTGAGCACGCTGGCAGCCCTACACACTTACACCCCCTGTAACCGAACAAGATACTATTTGAAAATACTCCCAGCAGAAACAGACCTGTGAAACAGGAGGGTTCATTTTCTGAAACAGATGTAGATTAACTATCAGGAAGGTTACAGTTTCTCTGAGCAAGTAGGTACCTCTGTCTCCATTGTTTCCTTTGGTATCTTCAATGGACTCCAGGCAGTCTATAAGGACTTCTCCAGATCTCATTTTCATTTGCCTAAAAAAGGAAAATAAAAATTAAAAAGAAAACACGCACAAAAAACAAAAACACAAAAAACAAAAACAAAACCTAATGAAAGACTGCATTTATCCTC
The DNA here is from genome assembly GCF_023343835.1 of Lagopus muta. NCBI lineage: Eukaryota > Metazoa > Chordata > Aves > Galliformes > Phasianidae > Lagopus > Lagopus muta. Next base: position 18,246,656 of record NC_064440.1, on the reverse strand, counting down.
GCAGGGAGGGCCATTTATAGTTCCTCACTCACCTCCCTTACAGCAAATGCACATCTACACACACACAAATCAACCACGTATACCTGAAGTCGTCACTGCCACATAGAACACGTGGAAAATACCAATGTCTTTATTCTTAAATTGTAACAGTAAATAACTGTGTAGGAAGCATGATAAGCAAACTGCACCCAAACACTGGGAGGAAGCATGTGAGGGCAAGGCAGAAAAGCTAACAACTCTCGTGGATCTCAATGTCTCCTTCCGTACCTTTGGCCCCACCACACAGACGTTACAAAAACAAAAGCATTCCCGGGACGTGAATTCCCTTTTTATTTTGATTTCCCGACTCCAGAAAACAAACAACTCCCCCCCCCCTCCATAGCTACATTTGGGTATGTGTGTTTTAAACAGACAATAGCGCCACCTAGCGGCGCCTCAGCGGCACGGCACGGCACAGCCCACCCCACCGCCTCTTCCCGTCCCTCCGCGTCACGTGACGGAGCAGCCATCACAACGAGGGCGTTCCGGCACGCACCGCGCCGCTCAGTGCGGCCTCAACCCAGTTCACCGACAGGCATCGATAACTGCGACCGTCCGGTCGAGTCCCCACAGCCCCGCTGTAAGGGCGGGGCAGGCAAGCAGACAGGCACTCACTGCGGGGAGATGTCGAAGCGGACATCTCTGTCCTCCCACAGCACGTCAAGCATGGCGCTCATGGCTGTCCGCTGCTTCGCTTCCCTCCGGCAACACCTCGCGCCGCCCTAGCAACGGAGGTGCTACAACGCGCTCCCTCAGCGCTCGGGATTGGCTGCCGCCCTGGGGGGGGCGGTGCCCGTTCTCCCGCCCCGCCCCGAGCCCCGTGAGGCGGCGGCCGGAAGGGCGCAGGGGCTTTTTGGCGGGAACGGCGCGCGTGGGCGTTGTGTGAAGGACGGCCGGGCGCCTCGGGTGGCTGGGTGTGGCTTTTCCTCGTGCCTTAGATGTGTCTGATACAAGGTAACGGTCACACTGTGAGTGAACATTAGATCAAGCAAAAAGGACCCTGTGAAGCTGGTAGATGTAAAATGTACTTCTAATTTAGAATATCTCAAAAAAGTGTACCCGGATGAATGTACTTCAGTTGTATAAGGGTACTTCTTACCATTCACTCCTTCCCCTCACAAATAAACAAACTGCTTCCAAAACCATGTTGTGCATCAGGGCTGGCCTGCCAAATGGCATCTCTGTGGAGAAGGACCTGGGGCTGGTCCTGTGCTATGGCCTTGTGCTCCTGTGTGTGAAGGAGACCTGGAGCACAGTCAGGAGAGGGCTAAAAATGATAAAGGGACCTGAGCACCTCTTCTGTGGGGAAAGTGGGAGAGCCAGGCCTGTTCAGCCTGCAGAAGAGAAGGCCCAGGGGGGAATGTGATCAGTGTGCGTATGTCGGAAGGGACAGCATTAAGAGAATGGGGTAATGGTGCCATACGAGAGGCAGTAGGCACAAATTGTGTAAACGATGTTTGACTGTGGTGAACACAAGAAAAAACTTTTTTATTGCAAGTGCTGGCTCAGGTTGCCCAGAGAGGTTGTAGAGTCAAAAGCAGTCCAGACTCAGTCCTGGGCAATGTGGGTTAGGGGACCCTAAATGTGCTTCAGGGGTTGGAGATATAGCCATTTCTTGGATGTGCCTTAAAATTTTTATGGAAGTTGTTGAGAAACCAGATGTCATTCTTGAGGCCTAATTCAAATTTCCAATTTCTGTTTGTTCAGGAAAAGAAAAAAAAATAAACATTATGGCTTCATATGCAGGAGTGCCTAATCCATGGCAATTCCATAACAGGACTGTGGTAGAAATCCAGATGTATAATCAGGAACACATCTAGCTGTAACTCAGTAGTGAGATCAGTTTTCAGTTCTGTAAAGGTACTGCTTATCCACACTCTATTCTAGCAGTAAAACCAGAAACAGTTTATTAGAAACAAGCTTTTAAGTATACAATTCAAATAAAAAGAGACAGATCAAGTAAAAAGCCATAGGGCAGTGACAGGCAACAAAGAATATACTCTGCTTAGTCTGATGTTTCGAAGATAAGTTAAAGGATTTTTAAGAAACAGTAAAATAATAAAACACATTTAAAAGTCAGGGCTTTTAGAATAGAAACATATGACAAGAACCATTTTAGGCATGAATTAGCCTAACTTGTTGATGTCAGCTACTGGTGTAGTCACTTATATGCATTTGTGGAAGTGTTTAATTTAGTTTGTCATGTACCTTGATAGTTACTGGAAACTGAGGAGAGCTGCTAGATTAAAGGTCTGCATCTAAGAAGGATGTCATTGAGAGAGTTGCGTAGCTCAGCTACCTTCCTGTCTTGTGACCTGGATAGCATGTAGGGAACAAGCTGTTGCATTTGCTGTGTTTATCTGGTAACCCCTGAATAGCAGTTGCATGCAATTCGGAAGTTGATATTCTGTGCTTGAAATATTAAAGTAGGATTTGTGAGAACACTTCCTTAAAGAAAATGAAGACTTCTTCACAGAATCTATGACAATATGACAACTGTCAGGTTTCTGTAACAGAGAGGAAAGAAGTTATGTGACTTTTTATGACCAAAGATTGCTTTCCAAAGCCGTATGTATAATTTAAAATGAAGTCAGTGATTGTATAACAGTATTATTTAGAAGAAACTATGATTGCTACAAGAGCTATGCTGGTCTTTATGGAAGGAAGTTATGAATTCCTGATACTGCTAGAAATGTGTTGCTTTGTTACATAGGGACTAAATCATAAAATATGCACAAAAGAAATTAAAGCATGCTTGCACAGGTAGATGTTTTTAAAATTAATGAATGTATGACTTCACAATGTTAACGTTCTTTAAGTAAGTGGGTTCAGTTTTACATACCATACTTGATACTTCATGACTAACCTGAACAAGCAAGGTCTTCATCTTGCTAGTTATTAATGTAGAGATAGATGCGAATTCTTACCTCCAGAAGAAAATACACAAGTCTCTCTACATTCCTCTTCATTCTCAAAACGATTTGCATTTCCATCACAGCCACCATACCAAAACTGAGCACATGCATTGGCTTGTTGATCATAATACCATTTTATGATATAAACACGGCACGGCCCTTGATCCAGCCTTAACTTGCATCGGAGGTCCAGAACACTTCCTTAAAAAAACAAAACAAAAAAAAAAAAAAAGAAAAAGGAGTGGACGCAATTATGTGCAAAAATCAATCATGACATGCTACTTTCACTAACTCTAATGATGCGGTAAGATAGAAAATACTTTCTCTTAAAGTTTAACATTGGGACATCAATATTCTATATGTATCATTGGCAACTAGTATCTGGAAACTTAACATAATAGAGTATTAGGCAGCTATCTTAGTCATGTCCATGTTCCCAGGAGGCATGCTCTTTATATGTTGTTGTTCCATCACAGTATGTTGCTACTGGAATCCACGAGTGTGAAATTATGAAAAGAACACATTCAGATTTTTCATATGAAAAGAATGAATTGTTTCAACAGTCAGCTTATTACTATACTTTCCTTCAAATGACTAAACACTTTTTTCCTGTTTCTCTTCTGAAAGAGAAGTCTGTCTAATTCTGAAATCACTACGTATTCTTCTCTCCTTAATGAGGTCTCCCATCTCCTGATGGGAGACTGACCCTTTCTGGCCAAAGAACTCTCTGCTCACTGGCCCACCTCACCTGGCACTGCATTCTCTCTTTGGTGCCATTTATCAGCTCTTCCTCAAGTTATAGCTGACCTTGTTCTGCTCTGAGATGAGCAGTGGGATTTGCAACTTGCAAAGAAAATAACTGGTTAATAGTCTGGCCAAGAAGTAGATTTATCAGGTAGATTTTATAAAATCCTGAAATGTTGTCTTTCCCACAGCATGGGCTCATGAAATCTTCAGAAATGGATGGATTCAACAGATTGACTCTGATTTAAAGCATTATAAAAGTCAGTATTAAGGCAAGAGAGAAGAAATTGACACCCTGGGTGTTATTTATTACCTGGCCTTGGTGTGAGCCTTGCAGTTGAAAGCACTTTGTCTGAAGATGATGGTGGCAACGATGATGTCACAGCTGTGGGTAAAAACAACAGAATGAAGCAGTGATTTATTATCAGCCAAAAGTAACTAGAAGTTGAAAAAAATAATGGTGACAAAAATACCTCTAGTGTCCACTGTTACCAATGGTGACTGTTCCTTTTCCTCTAGATTATCTTCATAGGCTTCGTTAACTACCACAGTAGGTACATCAGTCTGAAATAAGCATTTTATTTTCTTTTCAAATATCGTTAAGTGTCTCAAACTGAACAAGCCTATTAACATTGACAGGTTTCCTAACACTTTTCCTTCCCATCTACCTTGACTGCATTGCTAAGAATCAAGATTTTAACCTCACCAGATTAGTTTACCAGGACGGTTGTCAATCCCAAACCCGCTGTATTAAACCCAGTATCAGTAACAGTATCGAGACTAAACTGTGGCCATTAAAGAATTGCATGCACGCAATACGTGAACTTTTATTCAGAACACCAGCACTGAGCATAGCAAATTAAAGGACCTATTGCAGTACCTGCCTGCAGAAATGAAGTTAGATGTTGCTTCAGGCAACAGGGAAGAAAATAGGTAAAAAACAACCTTCATTCATAAAACACGCTGAATTTTCATACCAGAACCAATGGCTGAGGAAGATCACCAAGATCCAGAGGACTTTCTATTGTAGATACCCCAGGTGTCTGTGCTGACAGTGCTTGCCCATTAATACTGTTGTTCTGAAGCATGCGATATGAAGGACTTGAAGATACTGAATGGAAAGATGGTCCACTTATGCTTGCAACATTTCCGTTACGATTGTAAATGAAAGTACCATGCTCATCTTCACAAAATTGGTTGACTAATTTGGACTCCAGAGCTGTTCAAAAGAAGTTAAAATTCATCATATTGATAAATTCAATGGATTTTTCAAATTTGGATTATTTACACACATGAATAATACACACATAATCCAGTACGCCTTTAGAATATTTACACATATCTGAGATCATTCCAGGCTCTCTGAACTGTTTTTTATCATCACAGATTTACCCGCCTATAGGTCCGCCAGATGATACACATTTCCACTCCAGCAGTTCTGCAGTGAGTGAGCACTCCCTCTGCTCAGGAAGCCAGTTTAAATGACTGCTTTCATAGCCTGTAGCTGACATCTTTGGTTGGCACAATGTGCTCTCTTTTGTGTCACGGCTTATACCACAACTCCTTAAAAGAAGGCAATTTTATCTCTAGGTTCTCAAAATTTCGCACCTTGTAGATAAACCTGATCATATCAAAACATAATTTACACAAACATAATGCATTCTTTCCTCTATTCTGAGAATCATCAGATATAACACAGAATAAAACCACAGCAAACGCACCTGGGAGAGTATTAAAGTCATCGATAAGATACATATGCTCGCTGTCTGGGTCTGAAGCGATCAGATTGAGTTCATGCACAAACTCAGCCTGCGCTGGATCGGAAGTATTTACGATTCCTATTGCATACATTTCGATGTTTGCTGCATGAGCCTCTCGAACGACAACATCCAGTTTCACCGCTTCTCTCTTGTCCGCTTGGCCGTCGGTGAGCACAATGGCTACTTTGCGCACTCCTGCTCGAGCACCTAAAAACCCTTCCTGGGTTGCTTTACGGATAGCAGTTCCTGTGTAAGTGCCTTCTCCCATGTACTGCATTTTTCTAATTGCTCGTTTAACATCCTGTTGAGTTGTATGCTTGTTGAGACCAAATTCTAGCTGAACTTCTAGACTGTACAGTACAAGGCCAATTCTGGTAGCATTTCTGCCTACAGTTACTCTGTCTACTAATGCAGTTACAAAGTCTTTGATAATCTCAAAATTCTCCGGTCCCACGCTCTCAGAGCTGTCAATCACAAATACAAGCTCCATAGGAATTTCCTTGCATTTAATACCACAACCTGCAAAGGAAAAATGAAAAAAAAGAACCCAAACAGATCACAATGACTACTGGATGTTCTTTTGGAAAGGAGGAAAACAGAAATTTTATGAAGAAATCCTAAATACTTACCACATATCTCTTTAATTAATTTAATTATATCTTCTCTCTGGATATGAAAAAAAAAAAAAATATTTTACCATTTGTCTCTTTCAAATGAAGTATAAACTTGACCCTATCAAAGTTTTTGTTTACTAACTGCAAAAGAAGATGTAGAAGAGGAATATGTCAAATCATCAGGAATTTTAAGTTCCTTGTCAGCATGAAATAGATGAGAATAAGCCTTTAAGGTTTCTTTCTATATTATTACTGCCAGAAAACTCTTTCCAGAATAACTTACATAGGATTTCAAATGATAGTACCTTGGACTTTGTTTATAATCACATTTTAATGAGTTTTAAATGATGGAACTTGCTTACTGTTAAGCCTTGCTCTCCCTTTGGTCCAGTTTTGCCCTGTAACAATGATCATTAATTAATCTATGCAATTAGTAACACTGTAATTCAGAATATGACTTCATCAGTACCATTATTAAAATAATACTTAGCTAATAAGAACTTTCGCTAGAAGAAATAGTTTTCCGGTGATACTAGCTTGTACCCACCATATCTGCAACTTTTTAAGGTGGCAAGGCTTGTACGGGTAGTGGATGACCTCAAGTCTCCTGTTGAATCACTGATTTTCAGTTTTCATGTACTGAATAGCAAGTCAATGCCAGAACAGAACAGTGCATTTTATTTTCTAGCTTTTGGAAACCAGCAGGAATTACAAGTTTTCCTCCCTAAGTCATTCATTAGCATTGATGTTAAGTCTGATCTACCACTACTTGGCAGCCATGTAATAGGACTGCACAGCCCTATCTTCTTACAACCTGACTGTTGGCTTTCACTGCCCTGACAAGGACCCACATCTGTGTTTTGTAATTGAGGTACTTAACACAGAAGTGTCTTCCTTTTAAATACCTTCATATTTTCAATTTCTTAAGCATTTCAGATTATGAGTAGTTAAATAGCAACAAAAACACACACCAGCTTTAGTGTTAAGCAGTGTAAAAAACCAGATGTGATAAAACTGAATTACTCACAGGTTCTCCAGATAAACCAGGATCACCCACATTGCCCTTTTCTCCTTTTTTCCCTTTTTCCCCTGTTGCTCCTCGATCTCCCTTTGTAGTTGTGTAGATAAGCAGACAGAAAGCATAAGTCAATTTTTATTATATTTTTTACATTTGTTTCTAGCTGCCTTTGTTGAAATCACCTTTAGCTTCTGACAAGAGTTAGAAATGTTCATTAGAGATCATTTAAATGAATTAGTACCTATGAATTTTTGTGAATAATTTGTACTATTAAGTATTTCTATGGAGAAAAACAGCTCAAGCAGTTTGAAAAATGAACTGTCCCAGACAAGTATGTGGAGACAGGGGTGTTTCTTAGGATACTGCATGATGGAAATGAATGTGTTTGAGGAAAATAAGATAACAGTAGGGAAACTGAGAAGAAGGGACCGGGTGGACTTGGATTGGGTGATGGAAATGTTCTGAGAAACCTTTTGGCCTAGAAAAGGTGTTCAGAATAGCAAACAAAGCAAGTAGTGCCTTCTGATTTGATTTCCATTAGGCTGTGGGAATTTGCATCTTCGTTATGAACCGATGCGAGCGCATCCAGAAAACTGATTTCAACACACCTTTCTTTTAGTACTGATGTACTCCTGAAATTTTGCTTAACTGTGGGTAAATGAAAGGCAACAATGTTAAAAACAATATCTGTATTTCTTCTGACTAGAAGATAAGCCTGGTGTGACACTAAAATATGCAATGCAGAGAGATGCTGCTGTAAAACATTAAGAGGACCATGCGAAAGGCTGAAGTTTTACTCAATCCTGAGTCCCTTTTTCAAAAAATTCACATCCTCAGTGAGAGCTGAGCAGACTGAGCATTTTCAGTACGTTGGCTTGGGTCTCAGGCATTCTGTCCAATTTCGATATCATACCTTCTGTCCCAAAAGCCCTTCTCCAGGGGGGCCTCGTGGTCCTGGCATTCCTTGAATTCCTGGTTCCCCCTAATGATAATCCAGGTAGTGATGTTAACCCTTTGTAGTCATTCATTATGCATTAATTTTGAATGGTTAAGCAAAGTGTTTCAGCTGGATTTTAACAACTATCTTGATACACTTGAGGCACTGTAATGGCTTGCTTATATTTCTCAAATACTTCAGTAGTACGTTTACTCTAAGATGATATTTGAAAACTGCTTTTTACCTAATTCTCCTGTTCCCTCTTAACAACCTACTTTGCTCCTTCTCATCCCTCCTTTCTTTCTTCCATCTCTTGCATCTCTTTAATATGTTTCATGTAGAAGTATAAAGTAAGGGGAAAATGGGGTATTACACCCGAGTCCAGGATAAAGAATATTCTTCTACCATAAGTGGTAATTCATGTAACTATTTCAAGGTGTTTATAAGGGCACGAGAGACTGAGAAAGGGGGAATGCTGTTTTCCATTTTGGCTCATTCTGGGAGTCTATCTTTCTCTGAAAATTCTTCCTCCCTCAGTCCATACACCCTTGGGCTTTTTGTTGTTAACAGCAGCAGACAGAGAACAATTTGTAGATGCTCATATTAAATTTCTCATTGTCCAACCTCTGGCTCTCTTATCATAAGAGAACATAAAGAGCACATATCATAAGAAACAACAATGTGAGGTTTTTTAATTCCTAAATACCGTGGTGGTCAGATTGAACACTCAGAGTCATCTTACCTTAATTCCTTGAATGCCTTCACCAGGAGGTCCCAAAGGGCCAGGCAGCCCTGGGCGCCCTGCAGCTCCCTGGAAAGAAACCCAGCATGTGTTAAATTCACTTCTTGCAATGCAAATGCACAGCGTATTGTTGTATGACTGCGTGATTTCCTGTCAGTCCTCTGCCACATTCAGTATCTTTTTGAAAGTAACGAGGACAAGATTTCTCTGGCTGACAACTTTTTATCCTTTATCAAAATATTCAAATCCAGTTGATTCTTCGAAACAAGTCACTCAGGACTTTACAGCTGGTGACCTTAAATCACTTTGGTGACAGAGATGACTGTTGTCTGAAGGATGGATTGTGTTAGTGGGACACTGGACATTGAATTAAGGTTTAAGAGAGGCTTATTATTTCCTAAATGCTATGCTATCATTCATCACTGCTGAGCTTACACAGTAAGACTTGTAAAGACACATAAGAATGTGGCACAGTAAATAATCCCTTGCTGCTAATGTACAAGCTGGTTTTTAAAAGAACTCTTGAGAAAATATAACAGTTTAAGTTTTTCGTAAGTAATCAAAACATAGACAGTACGATACTAATTTTATACCTATATTGCTATTCTAGTATCCTTGTGTGAAACTCTCAGTTCCTTCCATTTGTAAAGATCACTTGTATAGTAAAACAGGTGGGATTAGTGCTTCCCCACTGCTTAGCCATGCACCTAGCCACATGGGTGGGGAATAAAGTCACACTACATGTTTGATACATTATGATGTTGCAAAATTCTCACTTTTATCATGTTTTAGTTCTTTTACGTTAATGTTCACATTCGGAAACAGTTCTTTTGTATTAATAGACTTCTAAAGTTGAGCTGTAGAAGCAAAAAAATTCCATTTTGTAAGGAAAATTGTTCATTTTCAGGTATTTTTCATGGTGTATATTCTGAATATGTTTACATTGGAATATTATTGATTTACTTTATTGAGTGGGGAAAAAAAGGGGGGGTGGGAATTCTAGAATAGCTCAGCAGTTTGCCCGTGGCTTTAAAAATAGGATAGGCACTGATAAGTGCTTGCCAGACCAGTAATCCTAGGTCAGGACAAACGCTAGAAGTGTTTGCTACCAAATTGGAGCTACTGTCTGCAGGACCTAATGTTTTGTTGCTGATCTTTGTGCAAGATTATCACCCTATAATTCCTCACCTGCAGTAGGAAAAATGCCATGGTTTAGGGCTGGTTAGCAGAAATGTTTCTGATCTTCTACAAAATGAAGACACTGTATTTCTCAGTTACCTGTCAGATTACTTGTTTCTAGTGTAGTGTGAAGACAAAACATACGTATCTATACACATTTTTATACTGTATTTTTCTTTTCTAGAAAATAGAAGATAAAAGATGTGTTTAAATGGCTTACTTTTGGTCCTGGCAGCCCTTCTCCTGGGGGACCTGGGAGACCGACTGGTCCTCTACTACCAGGAGCACCCTGAAAACAGATACTTTAAAATATAACTAGTGAATACAAAGTTTGATTTGTCTCTAGAATTTGCTGTACTCAAACAGGACAAGGCAAGGAAAATTGTTGAACAGATCATTGTAAATATAAACAGTGCTAAACCATGAATAGTACAGGCAGAATAAGGATATTAGGGTTTATCAGTGACTAGTGTTCTAAACATATCAAGACATGCACAGTCAGTTATGCAATAGTTAGAGAGGCATTACAATTCCCATATCACAAAATAAACTCCAGTTCCTGCAAGTCAGCAAAAATCTTTTTGCCTTCCTGCCTGTCAGACTGTGTTCACACTGGCATATCTCTAGCATATTTTTCTTGTTAGTGCCTTCAGACAGTTAGCAGATTGATGAGAGTGAAAACAAGATGCACATTCTTTTAAGAGACATTAGGTGTGCTTAAGTAGCTGCAGTCAATCTATCAATTACTTGTATTCATGTAAGCCTGCAGTCAGCATCAAGATGAGTTCTGAACTGAAGCTTGAAGATCTTCTGTGGAATCTACCTTTTATTTACTGACAAGTAAATTAAAGCTGTATGAAAAAGATAATCTGCCTGTGATCTGTGGGTAGGAAATATATGTATGTGGAGTATATGCATGCATTTACTTTTCTTGCAGTTAAGATCTGTACCTTAGGTCCCGGTAATCCAACTCCCTCAGGGCCTTGCTCACCAGGAAGTCCAGGAAGGCCTGGCAAGCCCTGAAAATTTGTGCAGAGATAGAATATTAATTTTACTTCAAGTTGTGTTGACTACATTAATTTGTTAACAATATGTCTCATAGCTTGAATATGTTGACTCTTTGTGGGGTCACTTGTGGTCTGTGGTTAAATTCCACTCAGATAAGCTAGAAGTTGTGTCAGTAGTGGTTGTATGGGTGTTCTACCTCAAGCAAGAGACCTGCATGTGTCAGGAGTCTGATTCAGAGTAGTTGGTACAAAAGCAGATATAGGATTGGATTGCACCGAAATGTCAAAAAGTACTGTAAATGCTTCAGCGTCAAACTTCCTCTGTGATGTTCATTAATTTTTTACTCCTAATGTTTGTATACATTTATAAAGATGTCTTTTGCACAAATGAATGCTAGCATGTAACCAAAGTCCCCTGACTCCAGCCAGCATGACAAACCAGGACTGGTGGAACTGGCTATGTGGGGCCACCGCTGCATATGCATGCTCTCTTGAAGGGGAAACAGTGAGCATTTTCTCTTTGTATCCTTTTCTGCAGATGTTTTTTCTGTCTAGCAGTACTGATTTCTGGCTGTGAAGTAGGTCAGCCAGTTCCTTGTGCCACCCTCAGCAGCCCTATGAATAGAACTGAGGACAGATTGCTCTTCTGACTCTGGACAGTAGTTGCTTTTTCAGTAGTTCTGGAAGATTAACAGGTCACCCAGAGTTCATACCTGTGTATGTGGACACAGCTGTTCAGCTGGGTTATGTTCCTCTGTTTGGGCTTAAAATTCTGTGTGGCTGGGCAGAAGACAGTAACCTACGTTAAGATTTTGAAGGAACTGACTGAAACCTCAGTACTACTATAAAAAAATTCTCCTACTGGAATATGTTGCATTGTGTAATAAGAGGAGTCAGGGACTTGTAAGGTCTTGCACTAATACAGAGGAAGATTTCTTTTCTCCTTCCATGCTAGAATGCATTACCACAGTTGAAGAGCCTAAAATACAAGCAAATCTTTCCTGGCATGTCAGCCACGGAGGCTAATCACTTTGTTTTACCTATTTGTTCCCATTTCACATTAAAAAGAAACATCTGTAAACTTACAGGTGGACCGGGGTAACCATCTCCTTTTGCCCCGTAGGGCCCAGGGAGTCCTGGAAGGCCTCGGTCACCCTGACAAAAGCAGGAAAAACAGATGAGATGACTGCCAATGCAATTGCTAGCAGGAAATATTCCATGAGCATGAAATTTCTTTATCAGAGATACTGTAAGTTGATTTTTATCTCTGCATGTATATTACTGTAAATTATTGTGGTTAATTAGTACTAGACAATACCAGATTAAAACTGGAATACTTGATAACACTGAGGATGTACAAGACCTTTCACTTCTAAGTCAGTAATCTGAATCTTTTTTAGAGCTCTGTCCGCTGTTATTATGACTGACATTTAATAAGGAATGGCTTCAGTTGCATTATTTTCTTATCCTAATTACTATTATTCTAGTTCTGAACGCACAAACCCATCCTGACAAACAGCTGAAAGCTGCTCTGAATTGCACCTGAATGGATGATACGGGCAGATGACTGTGTTTGTCTCCGCAGCTGCCCAAAATACAGGCATGCATAGCAATGCCAAGAAAATGCCCATGCAGAAATTTTGTAAGAAAAATGAAACTGTAGAAGGTTTCACCCTGTACAGCTCAGCACAGATATCTGACAGTGAAGCAAAAGCACAAATACTGATAGCAAGCAAAACTTAGTAATGGAAAAATACTGAGAGCAGCCAAAATTCAGGATTTTTTCGGGCTTAACATCGGTCAGAGGATAAGGGGCAGGATCTACACTCCAGAATATTGCCAAATTCGCTTAGTTAAAGCCTGAGGAAAAGTTGAATCTAACTAACACTGAGACAGTGCTATAGAAGTGCTAGAGAAAAGTCCTTCGAGATTAGCTACTCTTTCATGTTCTTTCACTACTTAAGGAACCTCTTCTCTGGATTGGCTCATGTCCTGATGTCTGTTTGGAACTTACGTATTACTCTGTGCCATACTTAGAAATGAAGCTTCTTACCTAAAAACTGCTCAGAAAAAAACAGCTGTGTTTAACAGATATGCTGTTGTAAGCACATAAATCATGTGTTCTCACTGTATTCACTCACTGTGATTTAAAAATAAGTTTTTTTTTTTTTCCTGGTTCTCTGCCATCTGAAAGCTTATGATTCATGGAGTCTGAAAGATTGACTGTCCACAGTCATCTGACTCTACAAATCCTTATACTGTACCAATGCAGTACAATGTATACAGTAAGTGTTGTGTAACACCTTGCCACCCTCAGTGATCAGCTGTTGCTTCACCAACATCTTGCCTTATTTTACAGTTCTATCAGAAATTAGTTCATCAATTCAGGAGCTACCTTTGCTCCAGGAAGCCCAAAACCTGGTTCTCCAATTGGTCCAGCAAGACCAGGTAGGCCAATGTCACCCTGCAATGAAGAAAACATGTACCCTACTTGCATATATTATTAAACACCAACCAGTAATTGTTTTTTGTTAATTTTGCTATACATACAATATATATAAACGCAGGTATTTAAGATAAATGCTAAGAGCAGATAAAGAAAAGTATTTTGATACTAAGGCTCTCAAAGACAAATACAAGAACATACATTGCCTACAGCTCAAGCTGGCACGTAGTTAATACCAGGCCATGGTGGTAACTAGAGTGGATACAATCTATAGAACTCTATTGGTAGGAAATAAGTTTCATGTAAACTCTTATGGCTGAAATAATTTACATGAACAGTAGCATGGCCTACTTCGTAGTTCTCACACTGTGTTTAGAAGTACTAGGAAGTACTAGGATTTAAAAATATTTCGAAGATGTTACCTTTGGTCCAGGCACAGCTCTTCCAGGAGGGCCTGGCATTCCAAGACGTCCTGGTACACCAGGCTCTCCCTGCAGTGAAGGAAGGAGAGGGAAAACAGTGCTTTTTTTTTTTTCCCTCTGAAAGTAGCACGAGCATCTCTTGGAGAAAACATTTCCGCGTATTTCAAAGTCTGTTAGAAGTTTTATTATTTTATTTATATTCTATTTTATTTAGATTAAATTGGTATTAAGTGAAATCTAGCCATTTAAGAACTGATAATCACTATAGTTTTGATTTCTCAAGGGAAATGATATTCCTCTCAGTCCCTGAATAAATACGCATTCCGAAAAATCCTTTTCTTAGTATATTCTAGACTCAGTTCAGCACACCCAGTACTCAAAGCCTCCTGCCCAGCTGTGTAGCTATACAAGTGCATTTTTTCTGTCACAACAGATTGGTTTTTTCCAAATAGTCCTTCCAGTGTACTTTATTACCTCTTCTGATTTTTTTTATCTTATGCTGAAATACTGTTGTATGAATTAATAGCAAAAGACTTCAGAAACTGGACGATAAACTTGGGGTAGCCTCTCTTTCACTTTCAGTGAGAATTCAAACTGCAAATCAGTAGAAGAATACCATCCATGAGTCTGATCAGTGCAAGGAAAAAATGAAGTTGTGGTCCATGTGTGTATGCCACACACTGTATTGTCTTCCCAAATATTTCAGCATAGAACGCCACTATTATTATCCTCTAACTTTTTTCAAGTCAATTCTTCCCTTCTAAAGGAAGCAACACAGTGAATATGAAGTTTTTAAAGAATGTTTCTGGATGTTTATAATGACTGTGGTGTGTCTTGCTTAGGAAAACCCTAGCTGAACTTGGGGTTTTTTTGGTAGTTATTCTTTGAGAAGTTCATTTCACACAGGTTATTTCTGAAATCTAGGATAAAGCACAGTTCTGGAGGGCTGTTTTACACACACAGTGTGATAATGAACATACTTTAGCTCCTGCAGGCCCAGGCATTCCTGTTGGTCCTGTTAATCCACGTATTCCTCTCTGACCTTGATCTCCCTAATAAAACAGAGAAGTCACACATACCAAAATATCAAGAGTGTGTTATCTGAAATTAATTGTGAATATCAGTGAAACATGGTGAAGTTCTATATTGCAGCTGGTGCACATGGGCTCTTTCCATAGCTTCCATCAACAAGCCAGTTAATTCTGCTCAATAATTGTCCAGTTTGGGATTCTTGAAGTTAAAAACAAATAGATTCCAACTGAAATTAAATTAACTGAATTACTCATGAATATTACAAAAAAAAAAAAAAAGAAAACCCAAAAGTCTTAAAGATCATATATAGCCTTGCAGCTGAAAAATTGAGTAATTACGTGGAAAAAAATATTGTTCAAGAGAACTAATCAAAACAGAAAAACAGACTTTTTTTACATTAAAAAAAATAAGGCCATTCTGCCCTCTCTAACTTATCAGCTCACGGTTTCAGGCAGAAAAAGCCAAGAATACATGATTTGTTAAGTGGTAAATGGCTTTAATCTTTATTAAGCTATAATAGTTATACCAAAAATGAGTTAAGTCACCCTGAAATATTCAAACAGTTAATAATTTTGTTGATAGATGTACTTATTGGTACATGACATCTGCGTGTGTTCCCTAAGTATTCTGAAAACAGATGTCTTGATTTTTCTTTTTCCTCCCGAGCTGTTTTTCAGCTTTTTTTTATTATTTCTGGCTCTTTACAATTATAATACTATGTTTATTTTCCTTCTGTGATATTTATTCTGTCTAGTGTTTTGGACAATGACGATATTTCTCAGGATAAAGATGCTGATGTGAGAAACCAGGATTACTTCCCCATTTATTGATGAGCACAGAAGACCAGCACAAGAAGCAAAACCCAGAGAGTCTTGCCAGTTATTCTTACTAAGAGAAGCAGTAGACCCAACAAAGGTAAACCTACCTCTTTGTAAGACTTCTTGTACCAAGCATTGTAACAGGTACTGAGCCACTGAACTGTTTTACTATTATTAAAAAAAATTATGAAAATGGTGTTCTGGACAGTATTTTATTAACTTCACTATTTTAAAAGTTGTTGTTTCAGGCTGAAACAAACTTTACAGCTAGCTACTTCTACAAACAATTATTAACCTATTTCTTGACATTTATTTTTTAATTACTTACATTGGACCGTAGAAGAAAAGATCTGGACAAACCTACTCCTAGAGCTTTAGAATGCTTCCTTTCAGAGTGATTCCTTTAGTAAAATGTTCTTACCTTCTCCCCCTGTATTCCAATGCCTGGAGCACCTTCAGGACCTCTAAGACCAGGTAATCCTGGTTCACCCTAGAATGAAAAAAATCAAAGCACTGTTTTTCAGAGAACTACACAGACAATAGTGCAAGATCAACCCTAAAATTACTTGAATAACCTCATTAAAATCATAGACTTCTTAAAGTCATTGGGACAATTCTCGCTGATGCAGTAGGCTCAGGATTTTCTTCCCATATTCAGAAGCAACTATTGTAAAGCTCTGGGTGGAAATACATAAAGTAGCATATTTCCTAATCAATGATGGAACACTGAGTGCATAATGTAAAAATACATGGAGTTTTCCATTCATCATCAGAAAGCTACTAAATTTTGCCTGCAGCCATTTTAATGGTCTTCCTTCTAAGCAGGGAATTTGATGGGTTGAAAAAAGCCAGCTGTAAATAAGATAACACAACTACCAACACCCCTAAAATTGAAGAAGTTTCCCTGGAAAACATTTTTGAGGTTTTTCTTTTTCATGTGCTACTTTTCCCCTTGTCCATGAAGATCCTCTCTTTTAAGTTTGAATATCAGCACAGAGCAAACAGCAAGAATGCATGAAGGGAAGCAGGTGGGCTGCAGAGAGAAATAAACCAACCTTTTGTCCAGGGGCTCCATCTTCTCCTGGAAGGCCAGGCAGACCTGCCAGTCCTGAAAGGCCTGGCTCACCCTGACATCAATAAAAGTAAGTCTTACTATTAAATTCAGACTCCAAATCAAGTAAATCTATTTTTAAAAGACGAGTAAACTGTATGTACATTTATAGAAAACATTTATGCATATGAACTCAAGTCTTGTAGTTCTTTCTTTATAATGACAACTCCCACGTATCACAAAAAAAGGAAAGTAGTGTCTAATTGTTTAACAGTCTGTTTCTAGAGTTATTCTTACATGCTTACAGAAAGAACACACAAGAAGCACAAATTTTCAAATTCAAATTAATAAATAAATGAATTCATCTATTAATAATATACCTTAGAACCAGGCTCTCCAATACCTCTTTCTCCTGGCACTCCAGTCTCTCCTGGCAAGCCTTGCTCACCCTTAAGTAGAAATTAAGAGCTTTGTAATGGAAAAATACAAAGCAAATTCTTTGTTTATTATATTTACAGAAAAGATTAGTGTGATATTATCTTTAGTATAATTTGTTAAACACTTGGTCACAAAGATTAAGAATCTCAAGATTCCTGGGCACCTTTTGAGCTGTCACCAAAAAGTAGCTGGTAGAAATGATTAATGATGTAAATCTGTAATTATGTGTGGCCATTAATGTTTCCTACCAACAGTTCAGCAGTATATCTGAGCTCCTCAAGCAGTTTACCTTCTCTTTCTTTGTACCAGTAGTAAAACACGTTCCTGTGTAATCACTTCAGATGAAAGTTACTGATGTCATTTACCTGGACTTGAGCAAGGCCTCTGACACAGTCCCGCACCACATCCTTGTCTCCAAATTGGAGGGATGTGGATTTGATGGGTGGACCACTGGATGGACAAGAAACTGGTCAAAGGGCAGCAGACAGAGGGTGGTCATCAATGGCTCTATGTCCAGGTGGAGGCTGGTAACAAGCCGCATCCCCCAGGGGTCTGTCTTCTGACCGGTGCTCTGTAACATCTTTCTCAGTGACATCGAAGACAGAATCGAATGCACCCTCAGCAAGTTTGCTGACGACACCAAGCTGAGTGATGCGGTTGAAGCAAGGGATGCCATTCAGAGGGACCTCGACAGGCTAGAAAGGTGGGCTCGGGTGAACCTGATGAGGTTCAACATGGCAAAGTGCAGAGTTTTGCACTTGGGCTGGAGGAATCCCAGACATCCATACAGACTGGAAGGAGCGGTCCTTGAGAGCAGCCCTGTGGAGAAGGACCTGGGGGTCTTGATGGATGAAAAGCTTAACATGAGCCAGCAGTGTGCTCTTGCAGCTTGGAAGGCAAATGGTATCCTGGGCTCCATCAAAAGAGGGGTGGCCAGCAGGGACAGGGAGGTGATTGACCACCTCTACTCTGCTCTTGTGAGGCCCCATCTGGAATACCGCATCCAGGTCTGGAGCCCCCAATACAAAAAAGACAGGGAGCTGCTGGAGAGGGTCCAGAGAAGGGCCACAAAGATGATCAGAAGACTGGAGCACCTCCCCTATGAAGACAGGCTGAGGGAGCTGGGCTTGTTCAGCCTGGAGAAAAGAAGGCTGCAGGGGGGCCTCATTGCAGCCTTTTAATACCTAAAGGGAACCTACAAAGAGGAGCGGAATCAACTCTTTGAGAAGCTTGATAACTGCAGGACGAGGGGAAATGGTTTTAAGTTGAGGAGGGGAGATTTAGGTTGGATGTCAGGGGG
Source organism: Lagopus muta (assembly GCF_023343835.1). NCBI lineage: Eukaryota > Metazoa > Chordata > Aves > Galliformes > Phasianidae > Lagopus > Lagopus muta. The sequence continues at coordinate 18,228,194 of NC_064440.1, read as the reverse complement.
AAATTCTTTACAGAGAGAGTGGTGAGGTGTTGGAACAGGCTGCCCAGAGAGGTTGTGGATGCCCCATCCCTGGAGGTGTTCAAGGTCAGATTGGATGGGGCCCTGGTCTGCTGGTCTAGTATTAAATGGGGAGGTTGATGGCCCTGCATGTGGCAGGAGGGTTGGAGATTCATGATCCTTGAGTTCCCTTTCAACCCTGTGATTCTGTGAAAGAGGCAATGCTCTCTGATGCTCCAAAATGCTTTACCTGGTGTGGATCTTAGACCCACTTTGCATCTTCAGTTCTTTATACTATTCTTAAATAGCCTGCAGGCATTCAGAACTTTATCTTATGCTTCTTTTCAGAAAATCACTCTGAATCTCCATTCCAAACACTTTAAGGTTGAACTCTTCTATTAACAGTTCTGGATTGTGCAAATTAGTCAAGGCTAGATTACTGTGATAATTTTCCTTCATCAGTTGTGATCTTCATCTAATCTTGGACCATTCTTAACTCCTAGATATAGTAAATTCACAAAATCAGGTGAGAAAACAGGCAGCAGAATTAACAAGGCAGCTAATATCTAAGCTATATATATATATATTTTTCTCCTGGAAAATAAACACTGCACTGAGAATAAAAGATTTTTGAAATGTTGATATTCTTTTATGTCTAGTGCATAACTTTTTGGAATTGATTTACTGCACCTGCCTACAACATGATGAAATTGCAAGACCAGATAAGACCTCTCTTGCTGTGGAAAAATACCAGAAAAAGTAGTTTACTGGCTGATATTTGGTACCTCAAAAGATTTTGTGGCAAGCTAAGACAAAACAGAGTAATGTCATAGGTTCATTAGGGCTTTTCAGTGGAGTGGGAACTGCTGTACAGTTTAATAATGTTAATAAAGGAAGTAATTTCCTGCAACTAAGTTAGATGTTGAGCCCTTCAACAAGCATATAGTTAGAGACAGACCACTTCTTATTCAGAGAACACAAGAAAGGCTTTTTACTTCATAAAATTCTCTAACCTTTGGTCCAGGTAGTCCCTGTCCTGGAAACCCTCTAGAGCCCGGAGGTCCTTTGGGGCCTTCCACTCCCTGAAAATATTATCTAATTACTTCCTAAAAATAAACAATATTCTGTTATTAGACATTTAGCTGTGGAGTGAGGGGAAAGAGAAGACCATACCTTCTCTCCTTGGATTCCAATTCCAGGTAATCCTATTGGTCCAGGTAAACCAGGTGGACCAAATTCACCCTGGCAAAGTGCATTTGATTAGTTGCGTAAAGATACAGAAACAATCTGAGACAGTTCCCATGATACTCATGTTGACTTAACTCCTTAAATCAGCAAAGCTGAGGACGTGACCTTATATCTTACATATATATACTTATTCCCTCCTGATTCTGTGGCTGCTACCAACTGATAGTCATTTTTTCCCATTCTAAACCTTAACTTTTGAAGAGAGTCAGTTTTTCGTTAACATTTCTATTTTAATATGAAGACACATTCAAAAAGGTCAGGAGAACTTACTGAGCATAAGTTTGTTGTATAGGGCCTTTTTTGAGTGACAAAGTGGATTTTTGCAAATCCCTTTGTGTATGTTCTACTCACCTTTTCACCTTTTATGCTGATTCCTGGAAGTCCACGAGGGCCTTTTGGTCCATCAAAACCACGGTCTCCCTACATGAAAAAATAATATGTTAGCTATAGAAAAACACAGCTGTTCCCTCTGAAATAACTAGAGACACTGTTTGCTGTGTCATCTCAAAAGTCAAAATGAAAAGGACCAGAAAGTAGTTTCTGGATTTGTTTTCTAGGATACCAAAGAGATCATCTTTTCAAATGAGCTTGCTCTGCTGTTTGAAATTATTGATGAAAGAGCTGAACAAGCTTTTTAAAAAAAAAAAATCTTTTTTTTAAATCTTTTTACTCACTTTGATTGTTCTGAGTCCTGTTCTGCTTCCCTTCAAATCAATGGCAAAGCCACAGGTGATTTGAATGTCAGCAGGACTGAGTTCTGAGTCTAAATTGATTCCTCTAATTGCTCATGGATTATTCTCATTCAAGTGTGGCAGTGAGGATCTAGATCTAAGAATTTTTCCAGAATAAAGACCAGACCAAGTTGCATTATCATAGAAATGCATATATATAAATATAATTGTCCTTCTAAACATTCATTTATAGTACAGCAGTCTTCGGGAAAATGTAGATTAGTAAGGAAAAAAATACTGCAATTTCTTGTATTTCTGTTAATACAACATGTAGAGACAGATCATTAGGTTGTGCAAATAGCTTCAGAATCACCCAAGGCAATGAACCTATGCCCCAGATGGGCTTTTTCTCCCCCTTTCAACCAGTTTCAACCTTTTTACTTTTGACTAAAAAACATCACGTGAACTTTTGCTTAAAAGAACATTCCTTAACCTGATGCTTTGGAACACTTGCTTATATTTCTCATTTCACTGAACTGTGTTGTGAGTTTCCAGCAAAAACATTCTGCTGAAAGAAAGCAACTGTACAATTTCCTTTAAATTAAGAAATTGCCTGCTTAAAATGCATTTTAAACTGTAGGTCTGACTTGGCAGCCATAAATAGAATTAGAGATACGTGTATAGACTCTGTTTATACATGCTTGTCTTCAGGTCAGATTTGGCAGTCAAAACTGTGCTTTTTTTTTTTTTTCCAAATCAAGTGTTCCAGTAATACTGGCAGAACTCCCCTTTGGCTACTTTATTCTGCTTAACTCAAGTGCTCAATAGTTTCAGTAAGATTATGCATTATTCCGTAATTTTTCCCGCTGTGCATTGTTGCTGTGCAATACTTGTTAGTTGCACTGTTTCTCCCCACATGAATTGATATTTCAGCAGCAATGCAGTGATTTCTAAATATATTTTCTTCAAATTATGTTTTCATGGATAAGATCTGTTAAGTGAAAATAAGCCATCAGCAATGAGGCTAGGCAATTGATATAATTCATCATAAAATAAGTACTGCATCATATTTTAAGAGATGCTAGCAGAAGTCAGATTTTAACCCAGCTGAGTACAGTATTGTGTGCAAAAACGGTAAGATTCTTAGTAAAGGAACAATTGATGCCTGCATCTATGAAACATATTTGTTTCAAAACATATTTCAAAATGCTTCAAAACATTGTTTCAAAACATATTTGTTTTCTCAACCAAAACTGATTTGGTGGATGAATAAAAAAATGACCCTATAGCACAGATGTACAGGAGAAAGGAACTCCTTGCTTTGCAGGGTTGGGGCTGTATCTCATAAAACTTAAAACTATATTTAAATGTAAGAACTCACCACCACATTAGTGTTAACAAGCCCACCAGAAGGCTTTTGTACAATGTAGTGAAGTTTACTACTTTAGAATCTTTCTTTTTTCCACTATAATAAACACTCAACTAGTGCATTTCCCAGGGAAACAGTTAAGAAATGAGTTCCATTTGAAGTATTACTCAAGTCAAAAACACATAAAAGGCCTTGAGAGTATCTGTTTCACAACAGCCCTGCCACTTGTAACCAAAAGTCAAAATGAAAGCCAAGACTGAGAGCTGGTTTTCAGCAGACAGCAAAAGCAGCTTACAGTGTATCTAGTGTCCATCCATGTGCAAGTGCAACTACTATTGTCATTACCTTCCACTGTATCTGAAAAACAGCAACAGCAGTTTTTTTTTTTACCCACAAACTGAATCCAGCCATTTGCTAAAAAACATTAGCCAGTGGCTGAGCTATTTGAGCTTAGCAGCCTGTCATTAGTGAGAACAAGGGTCCCTGTATATAAGGATGTAGAAAAAAAAAAAAAAAGCAACCAAAAGGTGAAATTTTCATCTAAGGAATCACTTTTATAATAACTCATGTAAAGTCACATACTAGAAGCTCTTTTACAACTATAGCTTCTTCCTAGGCTTAGGTTCTGCAAATAAAGTTTAAGGGGAATTAAATAGCCTCTTGGACCTCTAAGGGTGATATCTGTGCCTTGATATTTTGTTTAGACCAACTGAATTCTGAAATTTTAATTGAAGCCATATTTTATTATTTATTTAAAAGCTAATTTATCAGGTTCTTTAGTCCGCTGTGAACTTGTTTTGGCATGTACTCATGTAGCAGTGATGCTCTGCTCCTAGAGTACTTCAACTGCAGTACCTTTGCTCCTGGAAGCCCTTCTCCTGGTAAACCCCGTTCCCCTTGTACACCTTGTGGTCCTTGAGGCCCCTGTTAACGTAAGTATAAAATGGTCAAAATATGTTAATCAGGCAAATCAAGAGCAGCACATGCTATGTCATTGTAGGCTATAAGCATGTCTTTAGATGTTTGTATGTAGTTATAACCTGTTAAAAATAGAGTAATATAATATTCACAATGAGTCAGTGATGAGCATTTTGGCCTGCAGCAGTAACAAGGCAGACAGTATTACTTTTCTAGTTACTTATTAATCACAGTATGTAGTAGTGATTCCTTTTTTTTTCTCTAAAGTTTTTACTCTCTAAACTTTAGTTTGCAAATTGTTACTAATCTTTATTAATGTATCAGTATAATCACAAGAGGAGGGGAACCGCATTAAAGTCCATGCAGAATGAAACTGAGGAAAATGTATCCATACAGAGATTTAATGGCAGTTGGCAAAAAGAACAATAGCATGCTTTTTCTCTTTCTGAAAGCAGAGCTCATAGGAACACAAGGGGCAAGTAAGACAACCAAACTTCTTTATTAAATGCAGTTCAAAACCTGCATGTATTCCACCTACTTCACAATGCTTTCCTGAATCTGTTTTGCTTTTCTGTTTTACTCCTTGAGACTGCACATACATCACAGAATGGCAGTAAGTTAGTCTTAGCGTACTCTGTAGTAAATAGGCTTGAAAATAGTTCTGTATGCAGCTTCAGAATTATATCTTGTTTTAAGGCAAAGCTAACTGCATGGCATAAATAGAACACTTTTGTGACAAGCATATTTGCAAGTAGATTTTCTTAAAAATGTGAACTTAAAAAAAAAAACAGTTTTTCTTATCACATTAGTATAGGTGTCATGGCTAACAAAGGTGCACATCACAGGCTCCTGTTCTCCCACAGAGCAGCTCTTTCCTCTGTACTGTTATTGAAAAAGTCAGAAAAATGTAAGACATGGATTTTAATCTCTTGGGACAGATTTATTAAAGTATTTGTCTTGTTTTGCATAAGGTGCTATTTATCACAGTTTGGAGACTAAGACAATTAGAAAAGTCAAGGAATTTGAAACATTACAATTTACTGAGGAAATTCAAGGTCAGACAAAATACTACGTATGATAGAGGGAGCTAGTTGAAGGAAGAAGAGTATCATTTAAAATACATATGTCTCTTAAATTATGAAAGCACTGAGAAGTCTTCCTTTCTTTCCCACTTCCCCCTCTCCAAATGAGAAACAGACATACCAGAACTCCTGGCTCACCAACTCCAGGTGGGCCAACTGGGCCTGGTCTTCCTGTCAAACCAGTGTCGCCCTTCAAACAGATATATTTTGAAAATGCCTTATTTAATTATTTGTACATGTGGCACATAAATACTCATCACATATTCTGTGCTTGCAATATATGGTGTAGTTGAATATAGTGGCAGAGAACATCTGAGTATCCTCAGATTTGCACAGCCCAACAGACACTGAACTAGTGCATTTCACTGCATTACAGGACAGTTTCATTCTACTTCTACAGTACTATGAAAAAAATTTGGGGGCTTGAAATTTCTCATGTACTGTAAAGTATATTATCTCAGCTGTCTCAGTCTTTGTTCTTAGCCTATAATACAATTAATATGGAAGACACATGCTTGTACCTTTGGGCCTGGCAGTCCTATTCCAGTCTCTCCAGGCAAGCCAGGTGGTCCGGGAAGACCTCTTTCACCCTTTCAAAAGAATGGAAAAATAAACAATCCTGCATAAAAGTTAGAGTCTAAAGAAATAGGTTTAACTGTTTGTTGTTGAAGAACAGATTTTGAAATTTGTTTTTTGTATATCCTGAATTTCAACCAACTGGTATTATCTTAACTATTGCTTCATCTTCGCTCTTTCACTGTTCAAAATTCCCTTTATTAAGAGCATAGATGTTTTCTGTACAAAGTGATGCCAGCCAGAAATGGACAAATGTTTTGTTTCGTGTGTGATAAAATGGTTTTCATTCACATCTAGCTGGCATACGATTAACTGTAGGCCAGTAGGCACTCTAAACATGGTGCAAAAGGAGATAGCAAAAGAGATAAAGTAGAGGTAGAGCTAAGTAGCACAAAAATTGGTGCATTTTGCATTATCAGGTAATGTGATATTTAATTTTAAAACAAAGAACGGCATTCATTTTCCAGTTTTTCTCCACATTCTTCTTCAGTAGCTGGAGCATCCATCAGCCTTGACTAATTTATTTTTTTTCTGAGAAGCAAAGCATGTCTCTAATCTCTCTTAATGAAGTTAAAATGGACCCAGTAATTGTCTGTAATACCCTGTGATATCTGTGCTTTTTGTTAAACTAAAATAACAGATATCACATAATCACAGAATAACTGCATGAAAATTTTCAAGGAGGAAAAATAGGAAGTACACCAAGCAAATCTTAATGATTTAGTAGATTTTTATAATATGGTTTTAAGACAAACAGAAAAAAGTTTTCTTGTTTACAGAGGGGACTAGATCTTATAGTAAGCACTGGGTGATTTCTGCAGCCCACCTCCAAAAGGCCCACTACAAGACTATGTCCTGAGTTGTATTAATCCTAGTGACTTTCAGATATCTTCTGCTGAATATCAGTAGACAGGACTAGTAATTGTCAACAACTAAATTATTTTTTGGGAGTGTGCAGTTTGAAGAACAGTTTGTATTGGAGATCCCAAACAGAATTCCTGCTTTGCGCTTATGGAAAAAATAGTTGTAAATTGAAAACTGAACAAATGTGATACTGCACTGCTACTACATTTTATTCTGTGGTGCTGCTGTATTTTGTCTGTTTGTGACAGAACAGAACTTGATTTGGATCTGAACACAATATAAAGAGCAAATACCTTCCTTAGTAACCTCTTAGAATGCAGAGTATATGCAACATCACATTCAACTGCATTCTCCACAAAAATGGTAGAGGTTGCATTGACACATTTCAAAATCAATAAAGAGGAGAAATAAATACAATTCTTGCCTTTGATCCTGGCAGACCTTCAGGCCCCTGATCTCCAGATTGTCCTTGTGGACCCTATTAAAACAGGTGCAGTTTTAATGAGATTTTTCAAGGTTTCAGAATGATGGAAGTTTGAAAAAGTCTCTAATTAGCTATAGCCTATGTGAAAATACAAGTTAGGAGCATTTCAGAACAGAATTTATGCTTTCTGGTGCACATATAGATTCAGCTACTCGAGGTGTTGGGGAGAAATTTTGGTTGTCCCTTTATTTAAATATAATAAAAGGTAATCTAGTCAAATCTACTGAAGTATCTATTACGGGCTAAATTTCTCAGCCTTCAGTCACAATATTGAGAGGAAAAGAGAATAAAGTGTTTCTACGTACCTCTGCAAGATAGTTTAATAGACACCATGAATGGGAAATGAGTGATTTTAATTTTAACAGAGCTACGTCCACTGTGATCTTTGAGATGAAACCTATTGTAGGAGTAATTTAGTTGTCTAGAGTGCTCCTCCAAATTCTTGTTTACGTTGCTTTTTAATACAATTTTGTATGCCTTGAACTCAAGTGGCTCAAGAATTCCAAGAAAGTTGTGTCATGGTATTATTTCAGAGCTTGGGACCCTAGGTAACAAGGCCATCTTGTTTTTATAGCTTCATAATCTTTTTTTAATGTTTATCTATTTATTTTACCTGCAGTCCTCTTGCACCTTTGGGGCCAACTGGGCCTTCAGGACCCTGAAAGAAAAGTGGGGGGGAAAAAAGGACACGTATATTTAAGTTTAGTCAAAATCACTTATGCAACTTTATTAAGGTACCCAATTCAGATCTCATATCACTAAAACTAAAAAAAAAAAATCAGGAGAGGCTCATTAGGCAGTAGCAAATAGAGACAAAGTATCTTTTAAATGGACTGCAAAAACCGTAATTCAGAGGAAGAATTACACACCGATATTAAAGAGTAATGGTGGAGTTACAAATCTTTGTTTCGTTTTCACCTCTCATTGCCTCCAAATACTACTACTACTCTGAATACTGACTTCTCCTACCCACTAAAGTCAATTAGAATTCTACTACTATTACAAGCAAGATCAGGGTTGGGCCTTAAGAGTCATCTCAGTGAAATACAGAAAGAAATGAGAAAGTTACTGGAAGTGGTATCCTTACTCACTTCAGTTTTAAAAACTCAAGTTTCTAAATTTCTTCAGCTTAAGAATTAACATTTGCCTTACTTCTATCATTATGGTTGTTCAGGGAATTGTAGTTTTTCTACATTTCAGCTATTTCCAGGAAGCCTAACAATTTCACAGCTACTTACTCTGTCTCCTTTTATCCCTGGGATTCCACATTCACCTCTTTCACCCTTAAAAAAATGGAGATAAATATTTATGATGCATATTGAGCATATCATCCTGAACAGTCAACAAAGTACATTTGGATAAAGTACCATAGCGAGGTAGCAAAGGACCAAACAGAAAAAGAAGGCTCACCCATTCCCAAAATTCAGACTCACAATGAAAAGCTCCACAAAAGAGAAATCTCTAAAAACAGATCCTTCCCTAGCAGCAGTCAGCCCTTAAATGGGTTCTTAGAGTGGTGGAGCCAGGTTCCACCCCTGCTGGTCACTACAGCTGAATTGCCTTCAGCTGTGCTCCCAAGGCTGATCCAGTCCTTGCCTCAGATGATCAATCAGTGGTTCAGGCCATGACTCAAAGTTCCGTATGCATCCTTATTCATTCAGTACTTAAGGTGAAAATGGCCTGTTATTGCATAATGTTTAATGCTATTATCTTCATGACATACGGTAGCAATTGTGCTGTAAGGGAAGGGAAACATACTCAGCGAGAGCTTGTGCAATACCTAGTAAGGAGATGTTGTGTAGGAACTCTTGATCACAGCTGGAACCTCTGATTGACCACCTGAGGCAAGCAATGAGTCAGCCACAGGAGCACAGGTGAAGGCAATTCAGCTGTGCTACCGAAAGGGGTGGAGCCTGGCTGCACCTCTCCTAGATCCCATTTAAGGGCTGAGCCCCTTAGGGGAAAGATCACTTTCTGGATGTTGCTCCTTGTGAAGTTTGTTGCAAGCTTATGATATTGGTGAGCATTTTTCATTTATTATCTTTCCATTGCTGTAATCCTACTTAGCTTAATCTCTGTATGCTTATTGATGGTTGTCATTGTTCATCACTAATATTTACTAGAATTGTAGCAATGAGCATAGTTAATAGTAGCCTCAAATTCTAATACATATTCAGAATTTTTTTTACTGAAAGTAAGTACCTTTTCTCCTTTGTACCCAGATTTTCCCTGGGAAAAGAAAAAAGTAAAGTAGTTTGTAAGGATGTATGACCAAATGAGACTAGTAGTTTGCAGCCTATAGAAATACAGCATCTCAGCTTCTAATGAATGAATACAGGAGCTTTAGTAAATATTACAACATGATTGTAAATACTGTACTTATTGGTCACAATGGATGCTTTTATATGCATGGACAAATCTGAAAATATCACTTAAGTCTGTGATTTTGATTGTATAAAAGCAGATCAACTGGAGTTTATGCTTTCATCATAGTAAGCAGCATTCTAGATCAAGAAAACAAGAAAAAAGTCACAATAATAAATATATACTGATTAAACAAGAATGAGCAAAGCAGAGTAATTCATATGTGAATAAATTCAGAGTTAGGGATGTTAGAACCTGTGTTTGCCAAATGCAAAAGTGAAACAGGTCTGTAAAGGTGTAGGCAAAGGATTAATTTTTGTAATGTTCTTAGGTTATTATGTCAAAGATTTTATCACTTTCTAGGATGCCTATGTATTATTAAATATTATTTTTCTAGTTTACTCTTATAGGAAGGCATATTCACTTCATTTTAGCAATCATAGTGTTTTCATTTTTTCTAGTGTTAATGAATCATTAATGGTAAGGTAGAATTCTTTACTATTCTGAAAGTTTTTTTTCATGTGTTATTTTTTGTCTTGAAGTAAATCAATACTGCTCACTAGACAAAAAGGAGATTTCTTTTTTTTTTACCTCTATTCCGTCTCGTCCTGGAATTCCACTAAGGCCTGGTTCCCCCTATGAATAATCCAAAATCAGGATCAGTGAAAACAGAAGAAATGTTTTCTGGGCAAGCTGAGTAGCTAGCACAGTGGAAGCATGCCAACTCCCTCTTCTAGCACTCTGGTGGTTATATGTTAGGTATAAGATTTAATTGTTTTAAAGGATCTTAGTCATTACTATAGCAAAGAGGAGTATGCTGAGTTTTAAAAAAAGTCATAGATGGAAAATACATGAGCACTGTTAAGATAGTCTTTCTGTATTAACAGGGTAACAAATCTTTTTCCCAAATCTGAAAAATCAGACCACCTTTGCTCCTTTCAGGCCTGGAGTTCCATCATCCCCAGTGCGACCCTTTTTTCCCTGAAAAGCAACAAAATTAAGTTCTTATTTTGTTGTCAAATAAAATTACATTAAAAATAATGACTTTTTATTTGACAACATATAGACAATGTATTTTCCTATATTTATTTGCTTCCTATATATATATTTTTAAATATCTATATTGAATTTCTGAAAGCGTAAAGACTGGCTCAATAGATAGCCATTTTCTCCTTTATCTTTGTTGTAAATGAAGCTTGATTCTCCTCTGGACACAGGTGATAACATGCTTTTCTAGCTACTTAGATTGTTAGGTAGATATATAGTTTTCCTCTGGCCCCTGCATGGATTTTTTGTAAAAGGAACTTGGATTCTCCAAGTAAAGACAAAATAATAACTAAATAAGACTACAGCTTGTGCATTACTGACTATATTTTCAATTAAAGTGTGCTGTACAGTGCAGGATAAAACAAGTGTGTATTTATGCAGGTCAAAAGACAATGGACAGATCTCCATTGTTCTGCTTCAAGCTCTCTCCCTGTCTCTTCATTTTGGGTAAGGAATGTGAATTGCTATGGTGCCTTAGTTTAATGTTAGGGATACCTTATCAGTCTGTCCAACTTAAAGGTAGCATTTGAAACATAAACCCTTTTGAAAGCAGTATTGTCTGTTTTACTCTCCTCATTAGTCTCAACTGGCTGTTCCTATTATTTGAGCCTCTTGCTCTCTCTTGCTTTCAGAGACTGTTTCTGTTACTAATGGTACTGAGTTGGGTCATTTAGCTCCACCAGATGTAGTTTTCTGATTGTAACAGGTGAATTATTGTTCTACTTGGGAAGGTTGCTCCTTCCTGCCTTTTAAACTTCTCTAACTAATAGGAGGGTCTCACCAGACCACACTATACTTTTTTCAGAGGGAGCACTTCATGTCAATGGAATCTTTCTGTATGTTTCTGGCTGCTGTGACATTGCCATGCAGTGGATCTATGGATGACTGTGTACTGAAGCTTTAACTTTTATTTTTGTAGGATTTGGGTTCAAATACTTTCCTAAAAAATACCAATAATAAAATAAATCTTGATTTATATTGTACATCAGTTATTCAATAATAGGAAAATGAGAAATGACAACTACTTACAGCAGGGCCAGGAAGGCCCCTCTCCCCCTTCTCACACTTACATATGGTAGCCTTGGGGCACTATGAATGAAAATGGTAAATTCAGATCAGTATGCTTTAGTAAAGAGAGAAAACATGTTAATTCCCGAATGGCTACTGTGAACACACCAAAAATGATCAGAAAGTTGTTATATTTAAATGTTTTTCAGAAATCTTTCTGATGATGGTTTACAAATCAACTGTGGCCTCCATACTCCATCCCAAAATCTGTATCATTCTTACTTCTTAGATTGCATCTTGATAATGGCTTTACCCCCAGATGCCTCACAAGATCAGTTTATTTGCATGCTGAGTGTCTGTGATTAGTGATCTGTTTTGATTACTAGCCTGTGTAAATATAGCCTAGACAATGGAGTAAGGAAATATATACCTTTTTTTCCTCTCTTGCTTCGCTGCACTCCTATGTATGTAGGATAGATCATAGTCTAGCTTGATCTGTACACAAAAGACATTATTGCTATATGCTTTCATTTACTTAAGTTTCTAATCTTCATTTTCTTTCATCTGTATAGTCATGTGTTCTAATCAGACATCACTGTGGTACACAGTTACGAGATTTTTTTGATCTCTCTGAGACGTCAAAATTATTACTTGGTACAGAATTTGTACAACTCATGGGCTTATTTTGGGAGGAATAGTGTTTTTATTTTTGGTTGTATTATTTATGAACCTCCACTCAGCTTGACAGCATCTGTAAATGAAATTCTTTAAGCATCATTCTTGTATGAATATCGCAATTATTAGTAATGTGTCCTCCAATGATAACACTTAATGGCTTGCTAATTCAGGATTTATTTTTTCAGAGAAAAATCAACACATCGGTAGAAATGAGTGAAAATTGGAATGTTTTAAGTTTTGCAAACACTCAAAAAATACTTAAGTTTCCTTGAACTGCTCATCAGACTGGACTTTGCTTGAGATAACTGTACTTTAAGTGGGACTAAAATCTTTAGCAGGAAAGTTGGCCTCATTCACCACAAAATGGCCACACCTACCAATGCCTGCAGTCAGAGTAACACAGTGTGGAGAAATGGGAAAGTGCAATGGTGAAACCTTGGTTTCTTTTCTTTGTCTCTTTGTCACAGAAAGCTAGTTAAGGGATAGAACTGCAATGCATTCAACTTGGTGTCATATTTTCTTATCCACTAAGTCTGGATGTTTGGATGACTTTCTGAGATACATCAGCAAATTCTCACTAGCCTCATGCACTGTTATTTTTCAAATACAAGAATAAGGAGAAAAAGCAAATGAAATTAGGATAGCAAAATAAAGCTTTGTTGTGATCATACAAAATCACTTATACTTGAGGACAATCCTGCTGGAGTTCATATTACCAATTATGCTATCAGTTTTGTTGAATTTTGTGTTCCCATGCAACAGTAAAAGTCTACGGGAATATATTAAGCAGGAATGCTGTGTGGGGGGAAAAACAACTTACTTGTTCCTCAGACAGATCTTTCTGCAAAAACAAATATTGGAAACAGCATTAGAAACTTAATGTCATAACCCACTCAAGAATATCAATAGATGTAAAAAAATATTTCAGCAGTTATGTAAAAAATTAAGCAACTAACATATTAAACAGAATTAAGCTTTAATGAGAAACGTATTAGCAATCTCTCCTTTCTAAAAACAAAAAAAGTAACTTCAATAATTTCGTTTCCTATTACAGATAGTTAACTGCGCCAATCACTGACTGCCAGCCCAACTTGCTACAATTACAATGGTAAACAGATCTAAACCAATGGAGTTAGCTAGGTAGATGGGACAACACACTTGGGACTACACTGCTGTATTTTGAAGTGCTGAATAGCAGCAGCCTCCTAGTATGAATGAAACGTATTCTGCACTTGAGAAAATCAGATGTCTTTCTGATGTGTGCCTAACAATATGCATACAGAATGAGAGCAGTAAGACCGCCTTAGAAAAGATTTAACTTGGAGTTTATTTCTCTTTGGTAGTCATCATCAAATTAGCTCAGAAAAAAATATCATTTGTAACAGGTCTTCTTGGGTCTAATTCAGTTGAGGCTTCAACATTTTGACAGACAAGACCTGAATGTTGTGGAGAAAAAAGAAACCTGTGCTTTGGTACAGTGGTTTTATTAATAAGGGTACGTGAACCCATATGTGGGCCTCTTTGAATTGTAAAAAAGTACAGATTTCTTTAATATCGTAAGCATTCCAAATTATTGGGAATAAGGCATTTTTTTCACATTTCTCTAAATGTTTGCAGACATTTGTGTACGTACCATTTCTGTGAGAACTTTCTCCACAGTTCCTTTCTCCTGGAGGTTGGAAACAAATCTGGATGCTGGGACACTGGCCAGGAGCCGGAGCTTGGCAGCATTGCTAACCTCCTCAGCCACTCTGGTCATTCCCATTGTGAACAATACAATTCCTTGGTTTTTAGCATCAGCTGTAGCTGCGAAAATATCTGGGTTTCTTGGATGGTCAACTCCATCAGTGAAGAGTACAGCTAGTTTCAAACTACCTGGAGTCCCTTCTCTCATGTAGAGTTGTGTAAGGTTAGTAATAGCATAAGTTGTGTAGGTACCATGACCTATGTAGGTGATAGGAGCAATGTGGGATTTGAATGCTTCAGGACCTTTCCAGTCATGAAAAGTTTGCTCTGTGGAAACAGTGCTGCTGTACTGAAGTAAGGCCATCCTCCAGCTGAGGGTCCGTCCAGAACTAAGCTGCAGACCTTTCATTTGGTCTACCACTTCTAAAACAAATTTTTTTTGCTGTTCATGATTATAATGCTTAGCACTTTCAGAGCTGTCCAGTAAAAAAGCGATCTCCAGAATGCAGTCTTCATCTAGAATAAATAGGTAGGTAAGTGAGTGGCGGGTTTTAATAATAAATCTCATTCTATCCTTACCCTTATATGTATTTTTCAGCTTTGAAGTTGAGAGTTAAATTATGGAAATTGTGATCTCAGGAAAACACCTGAGATCACAAGTGTGAAACTCTTGTGAATGTAGGACATAAAGAGGTTGATGAATTTGCTCCAGAGCAGACACTTCAGGAAATAAGAAACTGAAAGTAAGGATATGTCACAGAATGAGGAATGTTGCTGTGATATTTACACACGTTCTGTCTTCATGCTAGTTACCAAAATGGGGGCTGGAAAGATGAGAGTCATCAACAGGAAAATGAGTGTTGCAGAATGAGACACTGGTATGTGATTTAATAGAGCTATGTTGTGTCACTTAACTGACTCTTGTGCCTAATGACATAAAATTCTAAAAGCAGGCTCTGCACTGGTGTACACTAGAGAGTAATAATTTTCTGAACTACTTCTATAAAAATATATAGACTATTTTTGAAGTGACAATAGCAGGCTACCAATCATATTAAAACACAACAAAATCAAAAAAGATACAAGTAATCTCCTTTTATAAAATAAGAAGGAGAGGAGAGAGAAAGGAGTAAAAAGATTGTAGTGCAAAAATACAGCATGTTAACATGTAGAACAAGGTGAACTATAGATAGTATCTTAGAGAGAAGCTAGCCATGTAGATCTGGGTAAAGGAATCAAGAAGAAAAAAAGTTTTAAAATAACAGTCACCTTGATCACTGTGGCTAGGATATTTTTCTACAGTGTTTGACAGAATGTGTTTAACTGTGGGTCTTCTCAGTCTGTATCTTTTTTCTTCATTGAGATTTTCTGCTAAAAATTCATGTTGTTCAAGTATCCACAAAAGCCACCAGAATTTGAAGAACATAATTTATTTGGTTTCTGTTTCCTAAACAACACAGATAAGACAGTAATGTAGTACAGCAGTACAAGGACAATAAAATGTTCAGTTTTGCTTGACAAGTTGCTTAACAGGATGTATTTTCCAGTATAGTCCCTGAAAGTGAGCTGGCTTTTTTTTTTTTTTTTTTTTTTTAGGTAAGAGCTTCTTCAAAAAATGTAATGAATAACAAACATATATTAGAGAGGTTTTCAGGTATAGTGCATATAGTTATTGCATTTTACGTACTGGAGACAGGCATTCTACAAGCATACTTCATTTCTCTCTTGCTTCCTGGTAGTGCTTGTACAACCAGCACTCTTCAGAAACCTTAACATTGGCTGTGCCCATGTGGGTGTAGAGTGAATACCAAGTGAAATTCACAGATATTTTTAAAACCTGCTTTGTCCTGAGCTGGCACACAAATACAGAGTGAGACCAAGTTTTCCCCTATTCTCTCCAGTCAGGAACCCTCTATACTGAGGGTCACCTTGCTCAGACAATGCTCCTCTCTTTACTTGTACTACAGAGCAACAGTCACCTCTGGGGCTGCTGTCCCAGCATGCACATACCTGCTGTGGGCACAGAGTGCTGTGCTACCTATAAACAGGGGGACTTGTTTGTCCTGGGTTCATAGGCACACCTAGGACTCATAGACTGCTTAGGGCTGATAAGTCAGTCCTGCCCTGCTGCCATCTCCTTGCAAGCTCTTCCCAGCACATAGCAAAAGGATAGCGCAGTGTCAAGAATAAACCTGCCAGGGTATGATCATCTGAGAGAAGTCCCTAACATAGCCAGGACTTTTCAGCTTCTTTTCAGGACTTGTGGTGTCCTTACCTTGATGCTCCAAAGCATGAGGCTCTGCAGATATGCAGGGTGCTGTCCTGGATGCTCTGCCAGCTGTGTTGTCCTGCCTGTGTTGGATGCTCTGTGAAGAAAGGAGGGAGAAGTAGGGTTGCGAGCTCCTGTGAGAATTGGTGTCTTGTGTCAGGAGAAGCCAGCAGAGGCAAGGAGAAAGGGGAAGAACAATAATCTTCACTCCCCTTTCTAAGTACCCACCCCCTTTTCTCTTCCTCCCCAGGCTATGCACATGTCTCTCAGGCTTACACCTCACATACTCCAGCATCCCTGCAGCTTTTTAAATATACAAAAAGTTCCTGTGCGTACTCACAAACTTATGGATGAGGAGTGCTCTCACTCCAATGTATTTTCCTACCTACCAGCCTATGTCATTTGTGATGAGATTATCCATCATGAGGAAATAAAAAGACAAGCCAATTAGAAAGCAGTGCAATTGCTTCAGGCTTGTCTGCCACACCTGTCCTTTCAAAAACTGTAGAGGAGACCTAGGATTCTGACATAATGTAATGGCTTCAAAATTTAAGCTAGGTGGCTGTGCCTCCTGAAAGCACTCACTTCTACTAGGGATAGGAGTTTGTCACCTAATTCTTCAAATACCCCCTGAAAGCTTTTACAATATGAACAAATTTATCAAACGAGTAGCTCTTTTACATATAATAATTTTTTTCTTTGTGAGCCCATAATGTTCCACTTGTATGCACACAAAGACTACTTGATTCTAACCATTGCCCTCTCCTTTAGAGTCCACCAGTTCAGCCCATTTTCTGTATGACAGCTACAAGCAAGGAGTCTGAGGGGATTTCCCCTGTTTGTACTGACATTTTTAGGTTTTGGTTAAAGCAAGAAATGGAAAGACAATTTTTTGCCCTTTAGGGAATACAAATAATATGGTGTTTAACTGAAATAGATATAATAAATCTCGCGTAGCTCCTAAATCTTAATGAGGAAAAAATCTAATTCTAGCAAGAAAAAGCATGTTAACTATGGTTGGGATTGTGTGTCTCCTATAAGCATAACATTGTCATTCCTTCATTTTCACTGCTAATTTTTACCTCTAAACATAACTGGCAAATAATTTCTGAATTATATAACTATTCTACTTGTATGTTTTGTAGCAAGTTCTTGCCTTCAGGGTATTTCCTTTTATTAATGAATAATGTTTAACCTGAGGACTTTTTTCTTTTTCTTTTTTTTTTTGCCAGGTGCAACTTCAAAAGCTTAGTGGGGCCTCCACATTTTATAGCTGGTTGTGTAGGATGCATGGTATTAGTCTGTCAGAATTCCAGGTATGTGACATATCATACAGTACGTTTCTAGACTTGCAGTCTTCTGAAATTGAACGTTCTCAATACACGCATTATTCTTAGGATGACATTTTATCAGAACCTAAATGATGCAAATGTAAAGTATGTATGCACTGATGCAATTAGACAACTCTTAAAAAATGAACAGTAAGGTTTTTTGCCTCATTTACTACAAATTTTACCAAGTTTAATGTTTACCAGTTTTGCTGCTTCATGTCATTACAATATAAATATTTTTAAAATAGAATAAATGTCTTAAAAGCTATGATTAGGAACCATAAAAGGGAAACCTAAGTAATATTATGCCTTTTTTTGTTTGTTTGTTTGTTTCCATTACCACTGTATAGGCGATAGAAGCAGATAGAACATAATCACTTCTTACCTCTGCTCTTATGGAAGCATTTTGTCTCAAAGAGCTTGACATGATGCTTCTGAAATGTGTTCCATTTTTTTTTTTTACCATCTCAGTGTGAATGACATACATTTCTCGTCTGCTGTGAACTGTTAAAAATCTGCATGTTTCACACCATCATCTAGTGTTTCATGGCCTCAAGACAGTCTTGTCCATTTAACCTGCCTGGATCATGCTGTAGTAGTATTCCAGGAGTATTTATTTCATTTCACTATACCTGTAAGTACATGACCACTATGCTACCTAACTTTAACTAGTAAAATAATGAAAGCATGTCATTTACAATATTTTGAATTCTGATATTAAACATCAATGTACAAAGAATGTGGTTCGCAGTCCCTTAACTTGTATCACAAGTGTGAATTTTAAGAAAAATAGTTGAAACATTCAAATATTCAAAGTGAATGTAAAAAACTAAAACCACCTTCATTGAAGGTTGTATGTGAAGAAAGATAAAATGGAAACCTGTATTTGGCTTTCCAACTGTAAAATATGTTTCAGCAGATTTGGCAGCCCAAGATGCAGGCTGAGGACATTAAGTCTTGATAAATCAAATTGTAGTTGTGGCTGCAGTTTTTAGACATTTTTCATTTGGATATACATTTGTGACAAAAGCTGATTGTTCTATATGAAAAATTATGTTATAATGGCATAGCCTTATAAAAACCTGTTATGAAATCCTGGCTGATTGGAGGTAATGGCAGAACTATTGATTCCATTAGAGCCAGGATTTATCTTTGCTTTGTGGTACGAATCTTGAGCATGCAGTGAGCAAGACAGCTGTATTGTGTTTTCATCTGGATTCATTGCCACAGAAAATGCTGTAAGAAAGGTTTTTGATGTCAAAGAATTAATCTTTGTTCAGCTTCCAACAAATTCGAATGACTCTTTGTGCCAAGTGTGGTAAGCACAGCCGTCTCTTTTACAGGTGGTATTTACCTGTCTCTCCATTTTCTCCTTTTTTAATATTATACTGGAATTTTCAGATGGAGCCAGGGAACTTACTACTCTAATAAGACATAGGAGAGAGGGTGCTGTCTTCAATATTTTCAAATTTTATCTCTATGTAGTATGGCCAAAAAGTCACTCTGGGCATAATCTACTTGTAATATCAATATGATAGTGTTTTGAATATTTTCCTTTCGTTTTTAGTTTCCCTAAGAGATACTTTCTGCCTTACAGCCTGAATAAGTAAACTCATGTATATGTGAGCAATGCTCACCTTCAAGATCTGTGGCATTCAGCCTTACAAGGGAATGAAAGCATATCTATAAAACAGGACTGATACATTTTTAACATACTGGATGTTGACTGAACACTTACAAATACTGATCATTTAACTAGATCAAGGATACTCTTAAAATGGAAGCAAAAGGAAAATCTTAAATATTTGATTTGCTGTTTTGGTACCAATGGCAAAGCTCCTAGGGAAGTAATTATTTTGAATTGGCTGCTGCATTTGTTACTTATAACTTGCTGGAGTGTTCCACCTGCCTAACACTCAGCAGCACAGTAACTGCAGCAATACCCAGCTGCTACACTACTCCTTACACGCTTCAGGATGGAAGCTCGGATGGAGCTGTAGTAGAAAGCAGATGCTTTAATCTCACCCAGCACATCGAGAAGACATCATCTGGCATGTGGGAAAAGAATTAGTCTGCTGGAAAAATGCCTTGTTAGTTACAGCATGTTGCTGTACTTAGCACACAGTATTTTGCACTGAACACGATACAGATTTAGCCAGTGTTTTCAGTATAAACCTGTGTGTCACAATTGGCATTTGCAGGATTTTTGAAGCGATTATGAAAGCACGCTAGACCCTCCGCGCACTGCGGTGCTCGTGTTTGCGGGCAGACCTCGCAGCTGTGAGCGCGCCCCGTGCGCTGGCGCTGCCCCGCTCCCCTCAGGCACGGCTGCAGCCCGCCGGCCCCGCGCCCTCCTGCCCCCTCAGCCGTGCGCGGGAGCGGCTCGCGGCTCCGGCTGCCGCTCGGCCCGAGAGGCGGTAACAAGGAGGTTTAACATCAGACCCGGCTGTCTCTTGCTGCCTAAGCTCGGTTTTATTGCGGAGCTGACACGGCTGCGGCACCTGTGTGCGCACGTGGCTCAGCGGGAAGGCCTCCCGAGCTCCGGCCATTTAATCCGAGGACACCATTCTTACGAGTGGAGACGAATGGTGTGAGGGGTGAAATGGCTGATGGCTTTCTGAAGCCTAGCAAGGATCTGAGTGGATCTCTGTTTCTGGCCCTGAGAACTGCTGTAGAAATCGAGATGTTAATGATGGTGGGTTTTGTTTCAGCAATATTTTTGTTTCAGTGAGATTTTTATGTCCTTCATTTGTAGCTGTCAAAGAGTTGTGTTATGTAAGTTGTGTACTTTTAGTCCTGTGCACCAGAGAAGAAAAAATTGGCAAGGCTCTTTCCTATGGTAAAATAATGTATTCTGTTCTTTTAACAGTGCATAAAAACATAAATGTTGGCTTAAGTGAAATTTGTAATGGGATATCATGGCTTTACTGGTGCTTAAATTAAACCTTAATAATATATGCAAACACAACTAGAAGAAAAAAGTCTCAGTTTTCTGTTTCATGGTAAGAAATTAAACATACTGAGAAATCTGAAGGTTAATATTGACTTCAGATACTCTGCTTGCTGCCTGAACCACAGATATTTAAGGTCAACCATAGCCTAAATAGTATTTACTTAACTGGAAGGCCTTACCTTCCAGTGAAACTCTGCTGCTTTATCTCTGAAATACTTTCTTAGATACTTTTTGTGCAAATAAGCAGAACAGCACTCTGAAAGCTTTCTTTCCTCAGTTCAAGCTGCGAGAGTTCTTGTTGGATACTAAAAGGAAAGGAGGGGATGCTCCCCGTTTCCAGAGCTGTTGAGAGATTAGCTCAGGGGTAGTTAGTCTCCAGACTTCTTTTTAAAGCCTTTATTCTGTAGTACTGTGCACGTGTACTTAACAGCTGATTGGTTAGTCACTTTTAAGAAAACAAATGTATATATTGTACAAGTTTTTAGCTGATTTGTTTTTTTATTTTGAATGATATAGATCATTTGAAGATTTTTCAAGTGGATTTCAGAGGAGAACGCTGACAGTCTGAAATGGAATCTCTGGATTCTCATTTCTTCAGAAGCAGGCAGGTATGCAAAGAATCAGTTAGAAGATATGGCCACTGGGGGTCAGTCTTAAGTCAAGCATGAATGATTGTGGGCCTTGCTGACTGCAGTGGCATGGTTTGAGGTGTCTGGCTGAGCTAGTTGTTGATATTACTGCTCGAATCTGCATACTTGTTTTCCATAAACATCAGGAAATTAAGCTGTAACACACAGCTTAATGTATGTGATGTAAAAGCTCTATGATTGCAGTCAGT
Organism: Lagopus muta; assembly: GCF_023343835.1. Lineage (NCBI taxonomy): Eukaryota > Metazoa > Chordata > Aves > Galliformes > Phasianidae > Lagopus > Lagopus muta. Next base: position 18,206,811 of record NC_064440.1, on the reverse strand, counting down.
TTCTTTCAGAAATCAACCAAAATATGTCAAAGGGTGGCTTTGTTGTGGTGGTGTTCTATCGAATGCTGAGTTTGGGCATTGTACTTGACTTATGGATTGGAAAGATGTAAATTTTCTTCCTTCTTGACCTGTGGAATGCTATCATAAATCATAAATTAGTCTGTAATGGCGAGTGGGCTACTGGAAGTGTCCCTGCATTGGACAAAAAAAGAGCAAGAAATGTTTTCTGTGTGAATAGCATTTCCTCCTGGAATGACTGAAATATAGGCTTTGTTAGCAAAGCCCAATTAGTGTGTTTACTGACCAATGCATGACAGTTTTCTTTGTATAATAATTTAGACAATTCTAGAGTTAATCTCACATTGTAAACCTTCATCTTTCACTTCTAAAAATGACTTGAAAAGCATAGGTAGTTCTGTTGCGTCCCAGAAAATAAAGTGGTTTTTGTTGTTGTTGCTTATTTGGGACACAGTTCCTGTACTCTCTCCACAAATGTATCCTTAATTGAGCTTTGTGTAAGGGTCGGTTGCATTTTCTTGTATTGTGCATATCTCTATCTGACAAATAAGGAGACTGGAAAAAAAACTGCCACAGGAGACCTCAAAAACTAGTACATGAGCTCTGCTAATCCCTGTTGGTGAATGGGGTTTGGATTACTGGTGATTCAGCTAAAATTAGTGTTGATTCAAAATATTCTGTGATGTTATCATGGCTAAAGTAGATCTTGAATAATCTCAAAATATTAAGATTTTTAGAAAAGTATAATTTAAGTTCTTAAGGAAGAATACGTAAGGATATTTAAATTAATTTCAGAAGGTTTTCAAAATGAGCAAATTACAATGTTATTTTTCCTGTTTTAAGGAGATCCAAAGGTAGCCTAACTGCTTGCTCCTTGCCCCAGTTTTTTAAATCACCTGAATTTATTGCTTAAACTTTCAGGAATTTTTTTTGTCCTGGTTAAACCACTTTTGAATAGCGATGTGATGATAGTGGCAAAGCTGACAGGACTGGGAAGGAATGTTCCTCACAGTTAAAATGTAATGAACTTCCGAGTGCTGATTTCTTATATTTTTGATACTATATGTTGAACTGAGATAACTTCACATACATGCTGACTGAGTATTAAAATGGCAAGGTACTTTCCATGGGCAGCATCTCAAATAATCTTCATTGTATCTTTTATGTTCTAGCTAGGCAGTTTATTATGTAGACATGTCAGCTGCAGATATATATCTTATAAACAATGGTGTTCTATTTTTATTATTTTATTTTTATGGAGCGTATTTGACTAGTATGTGTTGATTTATAGAAACCAGAGATGCTGGGAGGCTGTGGGACAGAATTGCCCCCAACAGTCTCGAAACTCACTTCCATAACTGAGGTAATGACATCTTCTCCTGTGCCTGTGAAGCTTGTTGTATTATGAGGTGATGCTTTTAGGCTGTAGTTGGGAGGCCTGGGAGGAGATGTGTGCTGTAGTAATGTTAGGTTGAAGAGAACAGTGGTACGTTTTCTGCATGCTTGTGAAGCCTGACCTAGTCAAAGCAGTAGCCACTTACAGCATCTAGGCTTGTGGTGTAGCATAAACCGGTGGATTTTGGACCCTTTTACCCCAGGAACATCTAAGGTATATTAATTTCAAACTGAGTTGGCCTTTTTGGAAGGTCTTTAATGTAGGGTCAACAATATGACAAGGAAAAATAAGAAGCTGGTATATGGGCAGAGAATGGTGGTGTGAAAATTTTAGCTAAGGAAACAGGCCACAGATGGAATTAAAACTGTAGTCAAAGCTGCTGAGCATGCAGCTGTTGCTGTGGGTGAAGGGCCGGCTAAATCTTGGATTCATCCATAATGTAAGCCTCTGAGAAACAACCAGTGATTTGTCTTAGTTGCTCTTGCCATAGGCTTCTTGTATTCCTTTTCTGATGTTACTAGTTAGTTTTATTGGCCTGAAGTAGAACTTCTTAGAATTTCATATACTTAGTGTGCTATTAGAAGGATTTAAAAATAAAACGGGGAGGGAGGAAACTGAAATTGCCTAGCAAGAAGTGGTTGCTCCTTGTTCTGACCATTATATATTACAAAGCATGCTGTTATGTAGTTAGGATGGTTATTCTGCCAAATGAAAGCAAGAGGAATTTAGAGAGTTTATAAGGATTTCAATGATAATTGGTTGGTTGCTGTCTTTTTTTTTTTTTAATATTGAGCACTTCTTTCCGACAGTCTTCACTGTCAGCTATTTAGCCCATCTCAGCCCTGTCAGTAATGGCTACTATCAAAAAGAAGATAAAGTCAAGAAGAAAGTTCTTTGTCAAAGACTGAGACATTAGGTGTATGGGATACGTGACTATTTTAAATGCTTAGTCACTCATGCCATAGGCCTTTCTGAGTAGGCTCTTGCTGTCCATGTCTGTTGTTCAGATCTGTTAAATGTCACCTGAGAGAGCAGGAAAAATTTCTTCTCCTCCCCTCAAGCCCTGTTAGCCATGGATGGCTGAAGTAAAGACCACTTCAAAGGCAAAGGATGGTTTTTATTTCCTTACTGAGCACTGCAGGGGCAGCAGGCAGTATCCCTAATTTTCCCATTTCAGTTAAATGTTATGACTTAAGCCTGGTACTCTTCATACTCGTACGTATCAGGGAACATCTCTTGTAAAAATGCTGGAATTGCTGTAGCTTAAAATCGGTGTTGTGGAAATAGGATCATTCCCCGTGCACATTAACTCCAAGGCAGAAAACACATGTGACTCAACATCCCTTATCTTTAGCTCTAACTCCTTTCAGGAGTGCTTAGATAAGATTAAAAGAAGCAGACTTCCTTCCAAACATCTCCCACTTTTTCACCTGAAGAAATTTGCTGAGAAAGGAGCAGAGTCAGCTGCCAGCATGTCACAATGCAGATTGAAATTCAAGGAAAACAGGGCTCATTTCTGCAAATGTGCATGTGAAACTGAGCTCTTTTTCTGATGTTGCAATCAAATTGACAGAAAAAGTTTTTATTAACTCCTTTTTGTAATTCATTTTCAGTGAAAAATAGTGTAGAACAAATATTAACTCCGAAATTAAAAAGGATTCTGACAGGCAGTTAAAATAAACTAAAACTGAATTCAGCAAACTATTTGAGCTGCAAAGATAGGTAGTCTGAAAATGTGAATGTGACATTGCCCACAGGACTTTACCCCTGTATTTTCTTTTTGTATCTTGGGGAATCAGATCTCTGCCTTTCTGGCAGATAGAAAAATGTAGGCATAAAGATGAAAATGACATTAAAACTAAATTAAACAGGAATATTCAATAAACTTATCAGGTAAAGCCACTGAACAAAATATTTAGGGTAATCAAATTGTTTTTAATTGTTTGTGTTTATTTTTGACCACTCTGTTCTGAGTGTAAATTTCAAACCAAGGAATGAGTTACACAACAAGCTGCAACAAGAGTGTGAAGACTACCCTACAAATCCTGTTTTGTACAGAGGACTGAACACAGTCTACTGTCAACTTATTTTTTGCTTCTGCAGGAAAGCGTTCAAACATATCAAAAATGTAATGAGTATTGTTGTAGGTTTTGAAACCACAGTCATAGATTCTGCTTAGGAGTCTGGCATGAGAGCTTGTGTTACAGCATTTTTAGACTGAGTGTAGTTGGAAGCATGGGCAGCGGATTAGAAGCTTGAAAGTGCGCACCGATACTTTTCTCACTCATTTCTCTTCCTAAATCATTTAAAATAAAACCAGATTAGTCTGGTGCTCTTTTCTATGTGATTAAGTGATATAATTGAACTTGTACATTGAGTTAACATCTTATCCTTCATAAGTACGGAATAGATCAAACGTAGTGAATGTTCTCAATAAAACTGCATGTGTTCTATGTTCCTGGGTTGTCCCTAGCCTGTGCGTGGTAAAGGGTCCTTGCGATTGTGTCTTGCCCTACAACTGGGTGAAAGAATGCTGTGGAAAAGAAGCAGCAAAAGGAAGGAAAGGGAAAAGGACTTGGACTCCTGTAGCCCCTCTAAGTCTTCCTAATATCTTGTAGGCTTGTCTGAGGCTAGTTTTCTGCCAGTGATTTGAAACCAGAATTAAATAGTGGAATCCTCACTGGATTTTTCCTTTTCCTAGAAATGTTTATATGCTCTTTAGAGACTTAAAGAAATTCTTTAAAATGTAGAGCTAGCTTTGGAATTTTTGAAATCAATAGCTAGAACTTAACTAGCTGACAATTGGTGGAATAGAAAGAATGAGTTTATAATTGTGTAAGTAGGTTACAAGAATCAGTTAATATATTACTGTGCATTCCTGAGCAGGAGATGCGAACTTTAAATGCTATCTAGAATCAGTGCAAATCCATACATAAAAATCAAAGTATTTGTTCAGGTCTGGACTACTTAAAAATAGTGGAAACACTGTTATTTGCAGTTATTATTCAGCTGTTGGGGTAAAACAGCTATGAGTATTTTTTCATGTTTATTTGATAGTAGCACCCAGAGGTCCTATTAGGATTGAGATAATTGGATGGGCAGTGTAAAAAAAAAAATATATATATATATGATTAGGCACCAAGATAGTAAGTTTTAATGAAAATATTGCTTGAAATAACCTTGTTTCTATATTTAGGAAAAAAATGTAAGGTGAGCAGGGATGATAGCAAATTCTGTAGCTTGAATTAGGAAATAATTTATGGAAAGCTACCTTTCATTACAAGAAGAAAGACCAGTCATCTCCTTCCTTGAAGCATCTGATTGAGAACACATAATGCGATTGTCTCTCTTTGGATAGGGGTTAGATGTGATAGCAGCATTATTTTTAGATTAAAGACCTATTTGTTATTCTAGAATATGGAAAACTCAGTATTCTTATTGTTAACCATTAGCAGAATCTCAGGAAGAATGGGACTTCGTGTAGCTTTTTCTTCAAATTGATTGATTGACCTGATTATTATACTATTAAAGCCTAAAGGTCGAACTCAAATGGAAAGCTGCCCCCAAATCCTTTGTCTTTCACTGTCTTTAACTCGGAATGTGTGCGAGATGATGACAGGTGGCTTTAAAGTACCTTTTGCCCTTCCCTAATCCTGGTTTAGGGGGATTTAAACATCACAGACATAGTAAGTAGTCAGCAAACTGCTCTATCTCATACCTAGTTGCCCAGGGATCACTAGAAGCTAGCAAAATACAGGAACTGTATTGTTTTAGCTTCACCTCTTTCTGGTGTACATTCTCGTGGTCGGGAGTAGAATCTGCTCTGATGACCCTAGTCTACATTCAGTTTCAATGAGGTTTTTATAGTGGTAAATTGGTTCAAGCCACCTACTTCATAGTTGTTAATCTGATCTTTTATCTTGTATTCCAACTTGATCAACGTGTGAGTTTACATAAGAAGTATGTTGTACTATAAAAAGAGCAATAAAAACTGCTGCAGTTATTGATTACATTCTTTTTGTTTGAGGTGCTATTTGCTGTCTCTTGTAACCTTATCTTTAAAGAAGAAAATTAGCGTCTGCAAGGAGAAATAAGAAAAACAAGAAGGGGAGGGAGAGCAGGGAGAGGAAATAGCAATTTAAAAGAACGTGATCCATAATGGAATAACTGAAGATATGGCAGCAGAAATAGAGAAGAATGGGGTGCTCATTAAGAAAATGGAAAATGGTTCTTGGTGTCATAGCCCTACTAGTAACATTTGGTTTTAATGTTCTTTCGTCAAAAAGAGCTTGGTGTAGAAATAGAAGAATGCGGACAAGAGGTTATATAATTTCTTAATTTGTTTGCATTATTGATTGTAGTCAATGCTTCAGTAATTAAAATAATCTGATGGGAATTGGAAAAGTTGGATGATAAAAAAAAAAAAACCATGAGAAAAGTTTCATGTATCTTGATTGTGTCATAAGTTTTATTGAGGCTCACTTACATGAATTAACAGATGAAAAAGCTTCTCTAAAGCTAATATTTTACAAGATACATCAAACTTGACAAAGCCCAAGGTAAATGGAATCAACAGTGATTATTGGCAGTGAGATGCATACAGGAATAGGCATGACTAGTTTGCCTTACCAAGGATGGTGACAGCGTTTATTGATGAGAATGTAAATGTTTGTCTGGAATTTTCACTAGGTATCATGCTGGAAAGAGAGAGAGAGATATCTCTATTTCTGCTGGAAAATGTAAACATGAGTCAGCAAAGTTTCTCTTTGTTATCATCATGTAGGATCATATAATCATATCTGTAGGATGATGACAGCTTTTAAAATAACACCTTTACCTTTGATACATGTACTCTTGCTCTTCGTTATGCTCAAGAGGTAACAAGCCTTGAAGACTCTTCAGAAACAACAGCTAATCAGATTTCAGGATGCTGTCTGAGAAGTTGATGAATAAACTATTTACTGACTGCAGTGACTTTCTGCTTGCATCTAAAACAACTAGATACCTGGTTTCTAAAATCATGCCTTTTTTTTTTGTCTCCTTCTGAAAAATACCTTTTTTTTCTTCCTGCAGTCGATGGCTTTAGGGAGCTGGTCATTGCTGATTAATCTTAGCTGACTACTGAACTTTGGAGCTTTCCCCTTTTGGTATAATAGAGCCAGAGTTTAATCTTATGTCCTCCCCTTTTTTTTTTTTTTTAATCCAGGAAAAAAAAAAAAAACTTTTAACTGCAACTTGTGAAAATAATCTGAATGTTTTGAGAATTGAAGACAATCTTAGCAGTGTGTTCCTGATCATCCATCAGCTTTTCATAGGTATATGGAAATGGATAATTTATCAGAACTACTGAATCCTCTCTTTTTTTCTACTGTGCAATAATTAACTGGTTATCTAGCTTCATAATTCAAAGGTCTAAGATTTGATGCTTGTCCTCTTAATTATTTCTGGAGTTTTGACTACAACACTCCTATATGAATAAAACATTACTTTCAGGTCAATATGAGGTTCCAGGCTCATAGCCTTCCAATTAATGAAACAACACTTCTTCTGTACCTAATCAGCCACAAAGGATTATGGGGACCTAGGGCATTTTCATTGGTATCTCTTAAAGTGCCTGACACAAAGTGATGCAGCTTCAGTTTTTCTGGGAAATTGAGATGTTAAACAGTCATTTCTAAGGAATGAAAGGATGTGTTTAATGTCCAGGGGAATACAGTAAGAAACCTGCTATTTCTTTGAATGGCTCGTAGCTCTGACTTAAAATGACATTTAAGGACAACTGTTTTTCTTAAAACAAGCCAACCAATAAAACAAAAAAGGACCTTCTGTGCTGCTGAAAACAACAGTAATTACAATGGATACATCACATAGCTTTGTTTGTAAACATTTTATTCTTCAAACTCGAAGTGCGGATCCAGTAGGAATGTAAGCACTGAATGTGTTCCAGTTTCTTGACTCTGCCCTTCACCATGTGATGTAGTGCAGCTGCACTAGAAACTCAAGTGTTGCAGATCCAAATTTTTTAAGCTCACCACCAGAGCTGTAACTTAGTGGTTTGAGGATCGTATTCTGAATAATGTTGATCAGTCTGTCTTCAAAACAGTAGGAGGTACCCCTTACTCTGATGGGTTCTTTGCAAGTCTCTTAATGAGGAAAAGATCTTAAATTCTGGAACTGTGAATTATACAAGAATAACTTCTGTATGCAAGAATAGATGCTGACAAGGAGAAATTCAGTTAAATACCTTGCAAAATACAAAACGCACCATTATACTGTTCTTGATGGTAGACTTTCACCTCAATTCTCATTCTGTGATGTGGCTATAAAAAATAACATTGCATGCTCTCTTGCTGGTAGCTTAAGTGACTCTAGCTTCTCCAGACATAGAATTTCCACTTTCTCCTGGCTATTAAGGTGCAGTCTGATGAGATGTTCACATGGATGCTGAAGTCAGTTCGAGTGCTGTGTTCCTTAGTAGCATTTGCAGCGTGCTCCTGCATTTGTGGAACTGTGCTGTAAAGCAGGCACAGCAGTCCCTCTCTCTTAAGAACCCAAATAACTGAAGGGACAAGGGATGATGATTTGCAATGCTGCAGCTCAGAAGGATGATAGATAAATGAGGAATTGTGAACTTCTCTAGGCAGTTACCTTGCTTACCAAAGTCTTTGCTCACTGAACTGTTCTGTATCTTGTTCCTGCAAACAAGTACCCCCAAGGAGAAGAGCAAAGTTTGTTTGTTTGTTTTAAATTATTGTAATCCTTTTTACCTTGCGCATTCATGAGTTTGGTCTCTTCTTGTCAAAGCAGTTTTGCAGGTTGGCTGAATCAGGTATTATTTTCAAAGCAAGAGACTTGGGTACAGTTCTTTAGCAGTAAGCTAAGAATGGCTAAAAATGTAGCAATTATCTTGAATTAATGTTTAGTTTGTTTTTCCATTTTATGTTACAAAAAATATACTGTAAATACCTTACAGCTCAATGGTTGGTATACATAGGGTGTTGCAGGGCAGCTGTATTTTGGTCGTACACTGAATATCTTTGCTTTCAGAAAGATTCTTTCATAGGCCTACTGATGTCATCTTTTTCAGCGAGCACAAAACTTGCTCACAAAATTTATGGAATAGTACTATATTTTCTGCTTTTCTTAAGTAGGAAGTGTTTAATCTCTAGCTGTCTGAAATATGTAGCAAAACTATAAAAGTCTGTCATCTACAATCTCCTGTACTGCTAAACCATGTTCTCTTTTGCTCGGTGTTGTTTGTTTCTTCTTTGGTCCTTTTCTTTGGATGCCTTTGGGAACTCTGGAGCATTTGATCCTGGCTATTGGAAAAACATCACATAGCACTTCTTAGCATGTGAGAAATCTATTTTTGAAGTTCATCCTGAACATCCCTGAATTCTTTGATTAATAGGGACGTATGGTAAAGAAAATAATTTAAGATACTGGCACACAGTTCGTACTGTTGTCTATTTGGTAATTAAGTTTTGAAACCAGCTCTGTGGGAAATGACAAAAGTAATTTGTGAGACATTCCAGCTTGTATGCTACATTAGCGAACAGTAACCTTACCTCTTACTAGGTCTACTCTGCCTATTGCAGATTCATATCTGCATTTACTTATACCATTTGCTGAGGTGGATATTGCACAGTTTTATCCTCTTTTGTACAACGTATTTTTCTCCGAGAAGACAACTGATTTTTTTTATTTTTTTTTAATGTTCCTAGTTCTCATCTATAAAGTGCCTAGGAGATTCACCTAGTTTTACATCAGAAAATTGAGGCACAGAAAAGTTCTGTTTAAACATACCATTTGATTTTTTGAGTATCTCAGTTAGGACATCAAGGACTTGGTTTCAGTGTACTGCGTATATGTTAAAAGCACAGCTCCCATCAATTTTGTTTACAGTACTGAGTACTCCCAGTTCTGTTGGACAGGCCCAGGTGTCTCAAACCAGAAATGAATGCTGAAGTGACTTCTTACACAGTAGGCTGTTGCCTGGGCAGAACTAGAGTAATGTTCTCTAGTGTGGTATACTTCTTTCCTTTCTTGTTTCATTTGTTGTATTTACATTTATGTAATATATGGGACAGTGTACTTCCTTCACTACTTTGTCTTCATTAGCGATGATACCTGCTGGCATATTGGATGAGGCAGCATCCTATGGAAAACAGCAGGTCTGGGCTTCAGAAATGAAAATGCTTTGGCTTTTATTTTGAAAGATGTGCTATGCGTTTCTCTCTTTCATGGAATATGATGTTGAGGTGCATAACCTTGAAAGTGGATTGTATCATAAAGGGCACCTAAATTAACGTGGAAAAGACTAATATTTCTGTTATACAGGGAAACCTGAGGTAGATGCTCACTGAGTAATTATTTTCTACTATATGAGCGCTCTACTATATTCACTTATGGTTTTGCAGTGCTGCCTGGACTTCTAAGAATGAAGTCTGTTTTCAGGGAAAATATCAAGACAAGGATTCCAGTCTTGAGCTTTCTCAGCATAGCTCAGTTTGCTCTCATAGAATGTCTTCAGAGTTATTCCATAGTACCCTACTTCCCTTGTGAGTATCCTAATAAATTTTTAGAATGTAAGTTGTTTGGAAATACCTCTTTACTCTGTTCCTTCTCAGCAACAAATTCTGTGTGTTGCTTCTTTGCATGGCAGAGATGTTGCTGAATGGTCAGTGAACCTGAGCAAAAGTAAGGACTCCATTCCTTAGACGAAGTGCCAAAGAAGCCTGCTTGCAATAAGACAGGTACCAGGAGCTTTAATAACTAGAGCTAAACCAGGGGGAACGCACGCCTATCCTTGTTTTGTGACTGTCTCCAGGGCTCAGGGACTTGCAGTTTGAACCAAACAGTGCCAGCTGAGGGGGGGGAGGAGGGAGGAAGGACAGGATTGGGAGTATTTAATCTTTCTCTGTTTTCTACATCTCAGGTAAAGAAACCCCCTCATCTCTATACTGTTACTGTTAAAATCCTTCACAGGCCCAGTGCTGCAAAACAAAAACAAAACAAAACAAAAACCCACAAAACAAACAAAAAACCAACAACAGCAAACAGGGCTGTTTGGTTCTTGATGTTGTGAATGTCTTTGCAAGTCTCACTTGTTCAGCGGCAGTTTTCAGAAAGGTGCACAGTTTCCATGAGCTTCTTTCTGTTCCAGGGAGAATAATTCCGGATTGCAAGAGAAGTTGTAATGTGTTACTAACCAGGAGACCTTGAGAACTTCACAGCACTGGCTGCACTGAGTTGTCCTGACTTAATGGGTTCTGTTCTGGCCTGATTCACAGCTCCTGGGTTGAATGTTTTTTGTGTTCATGGGGACTGTATATCCACCTTCGATCCAGTGTGTTTGTCTTCTGGAAATTCTGTGCTTTAGTGATGAATATGCATTAGATGCTTGAGAACAATGTCAAGTAAGGCCCTCTTTTTATTATTTCAAACTTAGATGGTTTATTTTTGCCTTTCAAAAAAAGTTTTGAGAAAAATACCTCCCAGGCAAGTAAGTGCCATTATTTTAGGTATTGTGAAATGTGATGTAGCTGATATCAGAAACTAGGTGAATACAAGGGCTGTTTTCTGCTGTTGTGTTAAATAAGTGTGACACTTCACATTATAAAGCAGCAAAGATGGATGGAATCTGAACAATGAACTTGCTGCTGTTGGGTTGTTACGCTATCACTGGGTAGAGATCGAGTCATTTTTAGTTTAGATTTGTATGATTTTTCATACCAGTATTCTTAGCACGGCCGCAGGTAGCCTTGCTTTAGTATGATTAAACAAAAATAATGAAGTAGCTTATAATACCAAAGGCATGTGATTTCATGATGAAACTTGCATGTGAAATTCAAAACACTGTTAGTGACATAAGATGTTTTCTATTTGGAAAAACTTAGGTTTATTCAAGGACAAATTGGCTACAAGATTACCAAATGCCAGAGACAATTACATTACCCAGTAAAGCACTGGATAATGCACGAGGTAGATCCTGAGCCTCTGTAAACTGTCCTGAGAAGTTCAGAATAGACAAGAAATTTGTCTGACCTGCTGCTGCTTTGAGTGGATCTCTCCCCTCCTCCTTTAACCATCAGCTTTGTGTCTTTATCTAGTCATACATCAACCCTGGTGTTTTTGTCTATTTGTTAAGAACTGGATGAGCTTGGATACTGCAAATTAGAACTGAACTTTGGTCAGAAATCAGGCCTTTCAATTTTTAACTTCAAGTGCTTAGCATGCACCTTTCATGTGTAAGCAACATGGCTGTTTGCTCTAAATTATAATGTTAAGAGCTTTTTCAATTGCTTGCTTACAGCACAAACTAGGCAAACAAACGTGTCCCAAACTATATTTCGAATTTGTAACAGATGTAATACGCATCTTAAATCTCAAATAATGCATTAAGAAACCCTAGATCTAGCTCAGTCAGAAAGTGTTCAACTGACAGTCAACAAGAAGCTAAGAGGGAGAGCTGCACTGTATTGATACAGTTTTGGATGTAGTTACAGGAAAGCCTGGATGTGTTTCATCTTGCAGCTCAGCTCTGCTGAAGTGCTGCTTGATGGTGTCCAGCAGAATAGTGTCCCTTTGTTGAGTGATTAGGTTAAGTGAGAGGAGAAAATGTGTGGTTTTTTTTTTTTTTTTTTTTTTAAGTAAACTGAAAACAGCATGATCTTGTGCTGGCTTCTTAGTGACTCATTCTTCTTCAGCAAAGTAACTGGGTAATTTCTGTTTGAGTGCTAGGAATAATGGTGAGGAAGGCTGACCCAGGAGCTCAAAACAGGGCTTGCCCTCACTGTTTGTGGTGTCTCCATTCATTCCTGTTTGAGAATAGTTATTTCCCTCAGCCCTCTGGGAAATGGTAAAGCCAATGGAGGCAGGAGTGTGCTTTCAGTGTGCCAGCTGTGTGAAACAGGTGCTTCCCAAACCTTGCATCCAGGCCAGCCAAAGAAGCAGTGACCAAGGGTGCACATAGCTCACAGTCTGGGGTTGCAGCTCTCAGGCCCTGTCTGTGCATTGCTGGGGTGTGAGCAGCTTTAAATCATTCCCCTTCTAATTAAAAAGTGTTGGTGTATTGGCTTTTCAGGTACCCATCTGTACTGAGCGGATCTGCCCGTGCCCCTTCGAGGATCCCTCCGTCCCTCCCCATCGGCGTTGTTGGGGGATTAAAGCGGCGGCGGCCCCATACACAAACGCAGCTGGTTCCGTTTGGTCAGCCTGAGCCTTGCTGTGAAACCACGACAAGAATTCCAGTAAGTTGGCAACACTGAAACACAAAGAAAACAACAATAGGAAAAGTCCTTCCGTGCAGAAAGGAATGTTTCAAGCGCCGTTCTCCTACGGTGAAAGGAAAGCGGGTGGGAGGGAGCAGGGAGATTTGAAGAGGGCAGGTCCCCTCCCCCGGCAGCTCTGGATCTTGTGATGGAGAGATCTTATCCTCTCTTTGTGATTCAGAGGTGCCAGGAAGCTAATTGAATATTCTGATCTGCCCCCTGTGTTTCTTGTGGCTTGACCCCGGTGCTGTGTCGTACCACTACACCAAACAGCCCCGAACCTGCATAAATCACAACCTTGCAAAAGCCCACGCTCCACATCTTCTCCCCTCCTCTCTTCCCCCCCCCCACCGCCCCGTTTCCTTTTCTAGCCCGATAGATAGAAAACCTTAGGAAAGAGTTTGGAGGATTAGCGTCCTGCGGGACCTAGAGAAAAATCTCAGTCTGCCAATAAACAACAACGCATTCCTTTAAAACTCCTGCAAGTGTAATGCAGGTCTCCCCCCCAACCTGAAATTATTACAAGCAAAAAGAGGTGTTTGGTTTTAAATAACACTTTTCAAAATCACTTTAAATTCTGTTGCTATCAAGCACCCATTGTAATGAGTGCGATGTGAAACAAACAAGTGATATAGAGACTTTCTAAGGGTGGTGTCATTAGAATTCATCTGCCCAAATTTCCTGCAGGACAAACAGACCCATCTCCTTCCCACCGTGCGTATGCACAGCAGTCTCTTTTTCACATGCAGGTCTGTGTGAACACGCACAGAAAGGAGCAGCTTGGCATATCTCCATTTTCTATACTGAAGCCTACTCCTGATGAGTGCAAACGAAGTAATTCAACTTCACTTAGTGTATCTATAACATTTCTGAACTTGTGCAGAAAGCATCCCAAGTGCGTGCCCTTTTCCCAGGCCCATGTTTTGTCCTGAAGCACCTGGCTATCTGTATCTTTCCCTGTGCCCCTCTGTACTGCTCCAGCTTCATTTGTAGGTGTGTGATTCCTGTGACAGCAGCGATAAAACACAAGCAGGTGCCTCACCTGTGCTGTAGGTAGAACCAGAGGAAAGTGCCCAGCTGGTGTTTTCAGCATTCTCAGCCGAAGTGTTTTTCATCCTGATTATATCTCCTAAGAAAGAAGTAGTACTGTTTATGCTTTTCCTTTTGCAATACTAATGTGAGGAACGGTAATGACCAAATTATAAGCTTTATCCCTTGCGTTTGCTAACTGGGTATTTCCAAGTTGTCGGATACACTTCCCTCGTTCGGAGCGTGCCGTTGGGACGCTAAAAGCAGGGACACTTACCGCTTGCAGACGGACGGTGCCCCGCTCTGCCCCAGCGCGCAGCGCTGCGAGCTGGGACACGGCGCCCGCTGCCCCGCGGAGGGAGGGGCGGGCAGTGCGGCCACAGGGCCCGCTCCGCGCCTCATTCTCTCATGCTAGTTCCGGGGCCGCGGGGTATAAAGAGCTTTATGCAATGTCTGGAGGGTGGGAGTTTATAGAGAACGCGATGTCTCAACAGGGGAGCGCGCCTTTCTTCTGTAACTAGCGGGATAGGAAAAAGATCCCGAATTCTCTGTGCGGAGCGGCATCCGAAGCGGAGCAGCCGGCCCGGAGGGAGCTGGAGCATCCCAGCCCAGATGGGAGCTCGGCAGCAGACGGGTAGACGAGCAGCAACTGCCTGCAGAGTGCTGCTGTTGCTCGCTGCGTGCATCCTGCAAGGCAGTTGCCAAGGTAAGTGCTGCTCCCGTTGCCCGGGAGGCTGCGAGGAGAGCCCAGAGCCGGCCGCTGGGGCAGCGCAGCCGGTGCGGGTTAGCAGGGAGCTGGCCGTCCCCAGGGCCGTGTGTTGGGAGTTCATTCTGCCTTAAAAGAGCCTGCAACCCCCATCAGCTCTTCGCTTTCCCTTATCTTGGTACTAAGTAGTTATCCCGGGATGGCTTTTCTGCTTTATACAAACTTTTCTCGCGCTGCTGGGCGCAGAGGGGCCGCTTCGGCCGTGCAGCACTGCGGTCTGCCCTCCCCGTGCCCGGGCACCCGTTCTGGCTCTGGGCGAGATGAAGCCCGACAGAACCTCGCAGAGCCTTGTTCCTCGTGGTCCCTGCTCCCTTCTCACTAGCGAAGCGCGTTCTGCGGCACAGAGCGTCCCGTGCCCGGGAGCGCCTTCCGGAGCTGTGCCGAGTGCCGGTGTCGGCGGGCAGCGGGTCCCGCACGTAGCCCGAGGCGGCAGCGCCTTGCAGCTCCTCGCGGGGGGCGGCCCCGCCGGTGCCGGTCACAGCTCGCGGCGGAGCGCCGTGGCTGGGCTTTGCCGTTGCTAGGCGACCGGCAGCATGTGACTGGGCGCGGGCCGGCTCTCGGGGCTGGCGGGACCGGGACGGATGCGCTCCCCCGGCTGCGGCGGGGTGAGGGGCCGCAGCTTGCCCCTGGGCCTGGCTGTGGGGCCTAGAGCCGCCGGCCGTGCGTGTTGGTGCGCTGCGTGTGCGCCCAAATGGTTAATCTTCTTGCCTTGCTCAACTCTTAGCTTAAGCTCCTTAGACAGAATCAAGCAAGTAATTATGCAGCAACTGCTGCTAGCAGTTCCCTCTTAGAAGTGGAGAAAGAGGAGATGGCTAATGTGCAGCAGGAGTCCTGCAAAGGCCCTGGCAGGGAGGTCACACTGGGAGGCCAGCTAATCCCTTGTGCTACTGCACGCTGCGTGCAAATGGGGGCTGCAGTGCTGACCTCAAAGTGTGTTTTCTTGCTCGGCCACTTTTAGCTGTTTGGGACATGCCCTGCAAAAGGTGTGATGGGAGAGGAGTGCAGGCTCTGGAACGTGAATCTGCTCGCAATAGAAGCAGAGTATTCCTGATTCCTCCCCGCAGTGCCTACTAAGGAAGTAAAATAAATAACTGCATAAATGAGGCTGTCTAGTATTAGTTGAAGCGTAACTGATCTTAATAAAAAATCTGGGTGACAATCCTGGCCGCATGGTGATTGTTCTTGTAAAGTATTTGATATCCTTAAACTGAGCTCCTTGAATCCTGAGACGTCAGACTCTGATTTAAAAAAAAATAAAATAAAATTAGGTGAATTTTGAAACCAAACTGAGGCTTAAAAAGAAATTGGGGAAAATCATGTTATCATGCCTAATCCTCTTCTCAAGGAAGGCTTGAGATTAGCAATATCTGAGTGTTCCCAGTATGTGCTGGATGTTTCTAGAATGAGCTTCACCTGTGCACTTGCTCGGATGATAATATCACAGTTCTCCCTGTTAATTTAGTTCTGGATTTACTAGACCTCAACATAGCACTTAAAAGCTGAATAAAAAAAAAAAAACTGAATAAAAATCCCCTTCTGTTCCTTGTCATGCAGTGCCTGGTTCTGTAGGCCTCTCTAGGCCTCATTGCCCCTAAGGTAGCAAATGTTGCAGCTGGAATCTGAAAAACTAACGGACTAACTCCAAGAAGGAGGGTCATGGGACTGATGTTAATGTTTGTTTTGAGGAATTTGGAAGGCCATCATGCTCATAGTCACAGACGCAGGATGGTTATTGCACTCTCAGCAGCTTTGCAGAGGGCACATGAGCTCACTAGGGCAACTTCTCAGGCAAACAATGAGTTCTTTAATCTTTCTGCAAAGCATACCAGGTCTGTATGTTCATGCAGTGCTCCATGTACTGTCTGTTATTGGCCTCACCTTATCTAGCGTGGAAGGCCTGCTGGACTTCTGTTGAGGGAAGGATTTAGTACCTGAAAGTGGTTAGAGATTTTTTTGTTTCTAATGGTTTGGGGCCAGTGGAGCTGTTTGTTTCTTTATAACATCATTCATATATGTGAAAATCACATATAAATCATTCATAAAAACCGGTTTTTCTTTATAAAAAAAGAACTCTTCTCACTAAATCTAAAATATTAAGAACATTCTTTCTAAACTTACTATATTTATTATCTCTGGAGCCCATGTGTCTTTAATTTAATTAAACTTCCATTTTTATTTTTTTATTTTTTTTAGTGCACCTTAGGTCTTGATGAACTATTTCAATACAGATGATGTAAATCAATAATTAAATATTTTAACTTTAGTGCTTTTTCTTGTAATCAATGCTCTTAAATTAGTGCATGTTGTAAAACGTTACCATCCTTCTGTTTTTCAGAATTACACATACTTGCACTTGCACAGAAGCTTTGGCTTTGCTGTAATTTATTGCAAAGTACTAAGTTGCTTTTTAAGGCCAGACCTTCACTGTACTATGTAGTTTACAACATCTGAATTGGGGTTCACTACTCAACACTCCCTCTTCTCTGCTTCTGATGGATCTTTTTATTTCTTCAGCACTCCTCATATGTGGAGGGCAGATTCACGCTGCTGTGAATTATATGAAATAAATGATTTCTTAACCAGGCAGGTAATCATAGTTTTAGTGTAAACTTACAAATTCTTGGAAATGTGGCTGGAAACCTAAGCGTTCCTATTGGTGGTCTTTCTTATTACATACGTGCTAGTTTTTTAATTTTTTGCATTCTATATTGAGCTAAGAGCCCAGAAGATTGCAGCTAGGTTGACTTTCAAGATGTATTTTTCCTCCTTTTTTCTTCAATAATTCATTATTTTTTTAAAAGTTACTGTTGTAATCAAGTCCAGAATATAATTTTTTAAAAGCTTTTTTTTTTTTTTTTTTTTTAAGGAAAACCAGTTACCTGTATTCTAGGCATCTTGTCAAGATGTGATTTGCACAGCTTTGCCATTACATGAAGTTTGTGCATCACATTTGATTTACATCTTAAATCTCCAGTGCGAAATTGTTGGTTTAAACACAACTCAGACTTAAAATTTGTTCTGCTAAAAGATCTTCATTTGTCTATGGGAATGAAGACCTGTTTTAAGACCAAATCTGTTATGATGTTATATCAGTCACAAAGAATGGTTGCATGAAGTGAGGCCAGTGATGCTTAGAACGTGTATGGTAAGCAGGGAGAAGAATAGCTTGGAGAAACACGCTTTTCCATCAAGCATTGTAAGAATTCAATCTCCAGATTAATAATTCAGTGTGTTTACAGACACTATCTTGATTCAAATCTGTTTGATGTCTGTAAGATGACGTATAATGACATTGCTGTAGGTGACAGGCCAGAGCCAGTGCTGGTACACCGTTGTATGGCACAGTGTATGTTTCTGTGACAGAACAGCTTGTCTGTGAGATTATGTCTCTGCCAAGACTCACTGTTAAAAGACCTTGAATGAGGCTTTCCTCAGGGACTAGGAATTTGGGAGTAATGAGGAGGAAGAAAGGATGGCAAAGAAAATGACTGTGCCAGTGCAAACCTTATGTACAGTTTAATAGGTATTGTAAATGATCTCTGGGTTGCAGCATTCTTCATATTCCTGCACTTGGGTTATTTTTTTGGTTTCTCTTGGTGATGCACTTGGAAAGCATCAGGAGCAAAGCTTGGTGTCTGACTAGTTCTGAACTTTTTCCTGAGGGCTGAAAATTTGAATGTGTATCTTGATAAAACATATTGTAATCTTCTGGCATGTTAATTAATGAGTTGTAGTTCTGTGCTCTGACAGTCTTTTTTTTTTTTTTTTTTTTTTAAAGGCTCTTTTTAATAACTAGCCTTCTTTTAATACATATCTTGACTTTTCTTAATAATTTACTCTTTCTGTATACTGTTCAGCAAAGCATAGCAGGAATTTGCTAAGTAATCAGCTAAAGTGAAGAATGGGACAACCCCCAAAATTTTAGTTAAAAATTGAAGGCAGTAATAGGCTGACACCTGGTTAGATTGTTAGACTTAGGTTCTATGCCAAATGCTAGAGTTGCAGTAAATAATTAAGCTACAGAAGTCGAGGCATAGAGGCAGAGCATCTAAGGAGATTTTAGCTAAGATAAATGTGTGATGCTTGTGTTGCTTCAATTTCCCTGTAAGACAAACCAAAATCTTCTTTCATATATTGAGCTGATTGGAAATTTGAGCAATGAAATCCCACTTTAATCCAGATTTACTTTCCATGTGTTTTGCAGGAAATCAGCAAAGATTCATTTGGGGGAAAGGTAGAATGCAATTTCATTAAAGCCTATTAATTTCCTTTTTGGGCTTCCTGGATTGATATGAAATCAGTAAGAGTTTTTGGAGCTTTTTCCGCTTGCCATCTTGCAGTGTTAGATTATTGTCATATTGAAGTACAGTGATGTTTGCTTTTAACTTCTCAGTATTTAGTATGTAAACTGGGGGTTCATTTGTCAAGACTTTTCTTGCTTAATACTCATATTCTTAACTACTCAGTAATTGAACATTATAGCAGTTGGGGGTATTGGGTTAAATGCAATTGCCTACATAGTTTGTTCTGAGACCTTGTGAAAACATTTTGGATGGGCAGATACCATGGCACTTTGAATCTTCCTGTGTGATCACATTTTTTAAGAGTGTTTGTTTCTCCTGTTTTAAAGCTTTGTTTAGTAAGTAGGGAAGTCATATAGCATTTTGGATGTGAAGGTGTCATTGATGGAAAAACATTAAAGGTCTCTTCTAATTAATGATCTACAGATTGACATGTAAATAAAGAGAAGTTGATGCTTTTATGCCAGATTAGGTCACTGTGGTTAATTAGCTATGATAATCAGATAATTTGTTGGTGTGTTTTAATAGTTTACGCTGAGTATGGCAAATAAAAGTCAACTTCTTTTCAAATTACTCTGAAGTGCTTCTGCATATAATTCAATAACTGTACTTTGTTCATAAAATATCTTTAAGTGTTATAGATTAAGAAAAAGTAAGGGCTCTTCTCAGTCAAGCCAGTGCAGCTTCTTTGATTTCAAGGAAAATACCCCTGAGTTGTACTGATCTTCGAGATGGAAAATAGGATTTGGTGGAGAGTAAACATCTCTTTTAATAGCTTATTATTGCTTGAGATCCACTTTAAAGTTTACTTTCTTATGGTAATGTTCTATTAACTGTTGTTCTTTTGTGTGTGTGTGTGTGTGTGTGTTCCCTGAACTCAGCACATTTTTAGAACAGTTGAAGAAAATTAAGTTTAATGAGTAAGCATAGAAATGTTTAATGGAATGGGTTGCCTCTAGTGGGTTCTATAAGCTTCTACTGTTGGTTTTGAGCCCTTTAATGTTTTCTTTGTTTTGCAATGCTTGAAGTGGATTAGAGATCTAAGGATCACTGTTACAGAGTTTGCTGGGGATTAATAAAATGGCATAAAAGAGTTAACTGAAATTGTTCTTCCTTTATGCCCTGTTATATTCTAAGCTTTTAATATGAATAAATTGCCTTTGTTTTGCACTCAAGAAGTCAGATCTTCAGCAGAAGACACTGTAAATCAGCACTGTGTTTATCCAGTTATTTTCTTATGCAAGCAGGTCATGTTGCCACATCCTGTTGTGTGGAGTCCAAGAAAGAGTCCACTGCAACAGGGACTTCTGTGGCTGATGACTGCAGGCTCACACTTTGGTAGATCAAGGTGAGGGATGGGGTTTTTAGTTAAGTTCTGTGGCATCTTTACTAAAAACAAAGACGCGTAGTACTTAAGATATCCCAGGAATTTCCATATTCACATTTACAATCTAGGTGATGGGTTTCATCTTTGGAAACCACTCAGATGTGCATACCAGGGGGTTTGATTTGGTTTAGTTTAGTTTGAAGGAGTATAGCGTTGGCAGAATTGAAGTGCCTGCATGGATAAGTAGTCCTCCACAGGCCTGTCCAGAAGCAGGAAGTTGGCTGCGAACTTCACATCGATCACCAGTGGCGGGATGCCCCGCTTTGGGCTATCTAGGCCCTCTCATACCATGTCACCTAAGGGTATTTTTTACAGAGCTGATAAGCCAATTTAGCAGCTACTGCTACTGGGAGCAGGGGACTGTTCTTCTCCCTCTTGCAATGACATGTTCCCGTGTTACTGCCTGTGTTCCTGCTTACTTTATGTTAGTGCTTCTATCAGACCTCTCAGTGAGTGACTTTCATGTACAAATCTGGTGGAAAACTAAACCAGGTCTGATGAATTGAGTACTTTCTTGATGGCTTAGTGAATTAGGACAATGCAGAGAAAGGTCTGGTAGTCACTAGAGGCTGGAAAAGCAAGTGAACCTCAGCATTAAGTGGGAGAAGGAGTGGTTTTGGAAAGGGGAAAAAAGAGACCCTTTGTCTATGGTAGTGAGTCAGTGGGTTGGCTCAGTTGGCCATGCAATCACTGCTTAATGCTACTGTAAGGAAATTTAGGAAATGGTTGGCTAGCATGCTAGTTAGAAGAATGGTCCCATCAGTGCTGTAATGGTTAGCATTGCTGGAAACTCTTTTGAAAAGTTGTCTGGTGTAAACAGATGGCTTGACTTGAATGGGACTGCTCACGTGTTCACTTTTGAGCAAGATTGTAGGGCTGTTCTAAACCTGCAGTACAGTAAATGAGTTGGACAATAACCAAGCGCTTGGAACGCTGCAGCAATTTTATTGGTCTTCTGGCTGAATGAATAAACCTGATTTTTACTACTGAGAGATATAGCAGGTTTTAAACCATTTCACTTGAAACAAATGAACTGTAGTTAGTGTCTGAAACTAGCGACAGTTTGTGGCGTCTTCCATACCTGTACAAGAGCTGTTCTGTTAGCTTTGCAGTTTTTCTCTTCTGTGTATGAATGAAGTCAGCCACAGAATGCACTTTAAAGCCTGATGACTCTCACCAGAAGTGAATTTTAGTCTCTAATGTTCTGTTAATGTACTCAAGTACTAAAATTCCTTTTGTTACCTCTGCAGTATGTGGAAGATGTTTAGTAGTGTAATTAAACTGAGCCTACTTAGTTAATAATCTGAGCTTGACAAGTAGCAGTTGGCTGAACCAAGAGGGAGATCTGACTAGTCTCAGACATAGCTCAATCATGCCGTCGCCTTGCTGGGGCCGGCTCGCCATCTGCCTCGCTGGGAGCTTTGCCTGTTAGCAGCAAAAACAAACTCTGCCTTCATTGCTGGCATGACAATCGGCATATCTCCCTTGTAAAAGTATTTGTTTCCTCAACTAAAGCAGCACAGAGCATAGCTGCACCAATATTGTTTGTTTTTGCATCTACGTAGGCAAAGCTCTCGCTGGGAGCTTTGCCTGAGCAAAGGATGCAGCAATGACAGCCGGGCTTCTTTGGCAAGTGCAGTAGAAGTGGTGATGTTTCATGAGATTTGTGTTGTAATTGCAGACAATTGGGAAAAAAAAAAGACAATTTAACAGTGAAAATATAGAAATGATATTATTAGTCTTCATTATTCTTGCACTTCTGAATTTTTAACCAGCCAGCTGCAGAAGGCACTTTGAAATGATTATCTTATAGTACAAATATTAAAAAAAAACAAAACTGCACTCAAAATCATTTCGAAATTTGGGCATCTCTTCAATTCATTTAAGGAAAAACTAAAAGACAAATAGTGAAATTTAGTGAAGTAATAACTAAGAGTGAAGTGAAAGCTGTGGTCTTGCTGAAGTACTTTATCCATACTAAGATCTTATTACCTGTTAGATAACAGCTACCATTCTTCCCTATTTCTTGTTTGGTTTTCTGAATGTTTTAACAGTAAAGAGCTCTCTTTTTAGATATGTAGACTTTCTAATTTGTTGACCTACTCAACTTTTTTCATGGAGTTGAGAATTCTCTTAAGAAGTCACTTAAATCCCAAGAAATTTCATGAGGTAGCAGAGCGGGGGAGAGGGGTACCCCGAGTTATTGCCCCACTGAGGGAAAATCTCAGCCATTATATGTTCTTCATAGAATGCTGACTTTTTGACCAGCAATATACCTGGTATGGTTGGGGCCCTCTTCCTAGCACGTATTTGGAAAGACTGATGGGAGCTACTGCTATGAGGAAGGGATTATGATTTAAAGATTGCAAATGTGTATGCAAACTCAGAGGGCTGTAGCACTTCTCCTATAAAGAAAGGCTGAGAGAGCTGGGATTGTTCAGCCTGGTGAATAGAAGGCTCCAGGCAGACGTGAAGTGTCCTCCCAGTGCCTTCAGGGAGCCTGTGGAAAAGTTGGAGAGGAGCCCTTCTTCAGAAGACTGTAGTGAGAGGACAAGGGGGAATGGCTTTAAATTAAAAGAGGGGTGATTTAGATTAAATACTAGGAGGAAATTTGTTACTCAATGGGCAGTGAGGCCCTGGCACAGCTGCCCAGAGGAGCTGTGAGTGCCCCATCCCTGAAGGTGCTCAAGGACAGGTTGTATGGGGCCGTGGGCAGCCTGAGCGGGTGGGGGCAACCAGCCTGCAGCAGGGGGGGGACTGGGTGGGCTGCAAGGTCCCTTCCACCCCCAGCCATTCTGTGATTCTGTGCTGTGTTTTGCTACCGCTGTGAAACTTGGGAGGGAAGCAATGCCTTTTCTGTTATTTATGATCACATATGATAGGATAGATTTACTGCATTTATCTGCTTTTGATGAACTCAAGGATTTTGACTTTCTACTTTGAGATGGTTATTAGTATTACTATTCCAGTGAAAATATTTGTATGAAAAAAACACATTTAAAATGATGATTTAATTCTTGTTACTGTTTTTCAAGTCTGTTAAGATAAAATTGCATTCTGTGAGAGTATGTTGGACAACGTAACTGCTCTAGTTCAGATGGTCCTTCTTTTCTCCAGGAATTTCTTTTTCAAGAAGCCTGATAGGGAGTGACTAGCTGTAACTATTAGTTGCTAGCTGAAATTGATTACTTCAGAATGAGGGAGAAATGTAGCAATTGCCTGTGCATCAGAAGCAATATCTGTAGTTGTCCTTGACAGCAGTAAGCAGCATTATTATGTCTGTGCACATTACATGCTTGTAGCATATGATATATCTATTCTGCACAGACATTTCAGTTCTTCTGTTTTTCTGAAAATATTTTCTGAAAATATTTAGTCTTCAACAAATCACAATGACTTTCTGGGTTCAAAATGATGATGGGGTACCCTGTGAAACTTTGGTACACAGACTAACATGTCTTTTTTTTTTTCAAGAGACTGAATAAGTAGGATGATACCACTTAAGTTGTGAAGAGTTTTGTTAGGAATATGGGTTCTGTGATGAAAAGAAAAAATACCTTTTGATATGCATGCTTACTGTACTTATTATCTGTAGGGGGAAATAGTTCATTTTTCTAATGACAAGTTTCATTTTTCATTTAATAACCTATGGTATAATACTAGTATTATACCTAGTAAAGTTTATGATTTGGTGAAGTGTTATATATTGCATAGCAATTTTCAGTCTTAACAACAGTGCGTAAGAGAAAATACAAATGACATGATTTGATTGTCACAAGCCAGATTGTAAGGCTATTACTGAGGCAGATTCCTTATACTGTAGTGACTCATCAGCTTTCAGGAGAGCATGACTGAAAGGAATGCAGCTCACCATCTCAGTGTGAGGTTTAATTTTGAGAACAAACAGCACATTGGTTAAAAAATTTATTTAAAAAACAATGCAGGCTCTCAGTATGGGAGTAGCTCCGTGAGCAGGTGATTTTATCATCTGCTACTGCATCTGTCAGATTTTCTCAATGGCATATGCTGTACATGTTCTCTCTTAAATTGTTTGAACACTTTTTTTTTTTCCTTCTCCATTTTCCTTGCACTGTGTAGCTGTAAATACTTCCTATTCTCGAAGGTCCTTCTCATTTGGCTATCTTCTCCCCCTCCTTATCACCGCCTTCTCCCCCCCCTCCCCCCCCCCCGTTTCCCAATTGTTATTCTACAGCAGCCCTCGGGGCCATTAGCAAGGCCCATTCTTACAGAAATGCTTGGGATGCTTCCTTCTGTGAGTAATTGGGGGTGCCTTTTACTTCTCCTGTGTTTGCTTGTTCTTCTTCCTCATCGTGTCATTTGGTCAATTAGAACAGATTTTTGCATATTTAATGTGCCCTTCACGAAAAATAAGCTTCTGGGATTTAGGAGAGCTCTGAAGTGTGCTTCCCTAGGGATCATACTGCTTGCTTCACTTACCCACCTAACACCATCACAGTTGAATTATATGTGGATTTAGACAGCTAATGTCGGGACAACTCGTTAAGGTTATCCAATTTAGGGCAGAACGTGTTCTTTACACGTAATGTACTTGAAAGACATTTTTGTATTTTGGAGGCTAATATTTCAGTACCACAAATACTAGTTTATTTGAATTTGGCCAGACAGTTAATAACTCTCCAAGAAAGGACTACAAATAATTTTTATTAGTCTCACCAATGCAAATACTTCGTATGCAGTCAGGTTAAAGAAAGTGTCAAAGAAAAATTAGTAACAGAGAATCAGATGTCACTGAGATGTGGGAAATGTAACAGTGACTTAAGCTGGAGGAAGAACACTGTTTGGTATAAGAAACACTATCAGTGGAAAGGAGTATCACATCCCCTCTATTAGAATTTAAAGTTTGGGTTGTTGTGGTTTTTTGTTTTTGGTTTGTTTGTTTGTTTTTTACATTTATGTAGTGAATAATTTAAGGCTATTGCGCTTCTTTGTTTTATTTTTTTTCCCCAAACTGAGTAGTTATTAAAGTGATACTGCAGAGACCACAGTTATTTTGTTCTGAATATCAGCTTAAACAGACAATTTATTTTTCCCATGAGGACTGCATGGGACTTAACAGAAAATTCAGAGCTTGTTCTCTGTATTGTTCAGGTTTGTACTTGAAAAAAATAAAATGTTTTCTGTTTTCTATCAGGCTGTTTACATTCATTACTTTTTCAATTAAAAAAGCTAAAGTAAGGTAGAGAGAGGATGAGGATTACAAATATCTTTAACGTTGCTAGGAGGCATTTACAGTGTCATTCCTTTGAACTTGATGCCTGCAGGAGACTTGAAACTTTTTCTTCCTTGCAGGAAAGCTTTCCTGCTTAGTTTCAGTAGATGAAAATGCTGAATGTCTTTAATTCCTGGATTTATGTTGACGCATTAGCAAAAAAGAATCTATAGTCATTTTTGTAACTGTACTAACTGAAAGCAAATAGCTTGATATAGGATACACTAATATTAAGTATTCTTAAAAGAGTTTACGTGTGAGCAAAATGAGTTTCGATGCCTTAGTTTTAGCAAACATTGTAGTTGACAAGTGTATGTGCAAGAGTGTACAGACAATACACAATATACTTTTAGAATACAGAATTCAGTAGTGTAATTCTATTATTTCTTCTTATATCTAAAATGGCATTACTGTTTTACAGCAGAAGAGACTGCTATCTCCAGAATTCATTTTTTTTTGCACTGACAGAACAGTGCTTTTTGGCAACTGATTTTGAAATGGAAACCATACCTCCTTCTATAATGAAACATCATATTTTGAAGTCCACAGTGAAGGACAAAATTTTCACTTTTGTTCTTGAATTTTAAGACGTTTGTTGTTGTGAATTAATGAATAATACTTTAAAAAGCAGTCATTGGGATGTACTCCCACAAGCAAGATTCATTTATAACAGCTTCTGATACTGAACATTCCACTGAGCTCACAACATGGGTTGTTCCCAAGCTCTGCTCCTGTATGGAATATTTAGTTCAGATAGAGATAGAACAGGACTCTGTTTGTCCAGTGAGCTTTATGGAAGAAAATAAACAAAAACTAAAGTTTTCCTTCTGTTTCCATTCTGCCCACCCTCCTTATAAGTTCTATTTATAATCCAGTAATGTTAAAATATGAGTGGATTCCTAGGGAGAGATGGGTTGGAAGTATAATTTTCTGTTAGTTTGTAAAAACAGACAAAGAAACATACAAAAAAACCTGGCTAATTTATTATTGTTAGTGGGTTTCTGCTATATTTTGAAGAATCTACATGATCAGGATTTGGGAGTCAAACCTCATTCCAGTTACTGTTAACAGAAAAACAGATCTATTGCTTTAAGTTCAGTCCTCAGTGCTGTATATACAGAAATATTCTAGTTATATGAATTGAGTGCAGGCTAATTTTGTGCTGTATTTCCTTTCATGCTATCCATTATTTCTTTAACATGATGGTCTTCATGGACATGTAGATAAAAAAATGTTTGATGCTGTGTGGCCTTCATGATCAAAGATAAATCTTGCACTATTTTCAGCAATACCTGTTGATGCTTATGTAATCTGATCATTAGTAATTTCTGAATCTGAATAGTTTGTATTAAATATTGAATATAAAGACATAAATAAATACTATCTTAAGGCAGTGGTGTGAAATACAGCAGAACTTTGACTCCATTCTACTTTGTAGTTTAATCTTTGTTTATTCTCCTATTGTAATTGCTAGCAAAAACCTACTTTTTGGTGTCCTAGAGTGTTTTACAAAAGTATGCAAAGGTCTTTGTCGAATTATGAATTTTATTTTTTTCTTCCTTGGTGTGGGGGAATGGAGCTGGAATTTGCAGATGTTCTGCTTCACCTCCCTGAGCATTCCAAAACATCAGGCTGTTTGAAGTGTAATTAGGCTAGGCAAAAATCTGACATCAAAGTGTATGAAAGGTGCATCTCCAGGACTTTACCTGCAAGGCCACCAGTGAGCTGACATGGTGCTTTTTCTGTTTAGGGGCTGAATAGGAACAAAGAGTACCCTTTGTTGGAAGGTAGAAAGAAAAGAGAACCTGTCAATTACTTTTGTGTTGTAAGATTTATACACAGAGGCTTGTAATGCTGTTTGTTAGCACTTCTAAATTATTTTTTAAATGAAATGCTGATGTATTAAGACTGAACGGTTCAAAGGAAGAAATTACTGCCTTGAAGGATGTTGGTCTTTTAAAACATTAAGAAAGTTGTGAAAGATGATTCCTGAAATGTGAAGTCATCACAGCAATGTAAGTTGCACTTCTGAGTAGACAGTCTGAGTGGTGCAATCTGTTCTGAGTTTAATACATTCTACATTAAGTCTTTCATTACAGCTTAACTGTTAAAAGAGGTATTAGCAGTTCCCAAAGATACAGTGAATGTGGGGAAGAAAGGGCTAGTGATTTCTCTTGTTCTATTCTATGTAGTCAAACAGTCATGATGCCTTAAAAATCTGCGGATGATGTAGTTGATTCAAAACACGTGGAGTCAGAAGTTGAAAGCAATGTTGAAAAGGAAGATGGAGAAATGCTTGGAAAGAATAACGTAAGACTAACAGCCTAGAGAGCAACAGAAAGGAGTCGAGTGTAACTTGTAAAGTTGTACAACAGTATTGTTTCCATTATGAATAAAAAAAATTATTTAAATTCTACTTTTATTAATAGTAAAAAAAAAAAAAAAAAAAAAAAGGATCGAATTTAAGTTTTTTAGTTCTCAATGTAAGTACTTTAACACAAACATGTTGGAGCAAATGAAGCACAAATAAAATTGAGTGGGCATAATGGTAGTCCTATGAATTAGAGCCATTATGCTGTGAAATGTCCGAAGCTATTAACGTCTCTTTCTCCTGATAAAGTTCCATACGACTTAATGTGACATGGAACAACATCCATTAGTGGTGTGAAGATTGGCTACCAACATCTGGGAGCAGTGGAGTTTGTCTTTGGCAGTGGTTTAACTTCATTCTTACGCACTGGTTGTTGCAGAGTACAAAGTTAATTGTAGTTAATTGTGTAATAGAGTTTGTATTGCATTATTTCTGTTGTTCAGCAATACGTACGTGTTTCATCACAAATTGGAAGGCTAACATTGTATTTTTATTAGTGTTTTGTCCTGTCTTTGCTATGACAAAGTCACTATTACATTTCTTTATTTCCTGGGAAAATGGCTACCTGACATGCTGTTTGACCAAGTGGCTTAGCCAGGGCCTGGAGTGTTAGCCTTCATGTTTTTAACTGAGCAAATTCTGAATCTTAAATATCCGCTCAAGAATGGATCCCAGGCACAAAGAAGCACAGAAGAGGCAGTGATAAAATCAGCATAAAGCCCAGAGATTGTTAAGAGTAACAAGAAGGTTAGGAGTTGTGCTCTTGGGATGTATTTTTCCAGTGAGAATTCTGATCTTCGATTTTCATGTTTTGGTACCAGACTGGTTTGTGTTAAATATCATAGTGTTTCCTTGGTGTTTTCATGAATATTGAGCAATTGAAATAGATACTTACCTTTCAAAATTCTTACTATTAATGTCTGTGAATTCTTCATGGGAGGGTTGCTCTGAAAGTACTGCCTCCTATTTTAATACGTTAGCCCGCAGTGTCAGAGGCAGATGTTGGTATTGCAGTAGAGATTAAACCTTCCTGCCAATATTCCATTACATTTTGTTGCAGTGCAACTGATGGAGCAAAGGGACAGTCTGACAGTACGATGTCAGACATGGAAGTGTGCTTGGAGCAAAGGTGTGTCATTGAATTTCTCCATCTGGAAAAAATGGCACCCACTGACATTCATCAGTGCTTGCTGATTATTTATGGTGACCAAACAGTGGATGTGAGCAGAGTGAGGTAATGGGTAGTGTGTGTCTGCAATGGTTACTGTGACAGTGGGTCGTCTCTGCTGGTGCAGATTCTGACCAGAATGGCATACAGGCTGTTGTTCATCATGGTTGAAAATGCAGAGCTAATGGTGGTGACTGTGTTGATGAATTGTGTTTTGTAGCTGAATATCTGTTGTAGTTTCCATGGAGACGAATAGCAGAAATTACTTTCAGAAGGACCTATCTATATGTTCTGGTGTGATTCGTAAAGGCGAAGTCATGTATTTTTTTCAGTCTGTCACAGTCAGAAGACAAAAAAATGCATTATAGTAAAAATAAAGCAAAAGAAAAAAATTGATCCTATCTGAATGTTGAACTTTCAAAAGTCTCCTAGGTACTTTTCTGTTAGTAAATTTTAAGCATGGCAGTAAAGCTTTAAACTTTTAATTGGTTTACTGCTTGTTTTTAAACTCATTGGTTATTTCCTGCAGGAATCATGCTGACAGAATTGTGTTTGCCTGAAAGAGGTGTCTGGTTTTATTAGCATCTGTCAGAGTAAATCAGAATTTCTATGGAAATTACCTCATTAGTATTAATTTTTTTGGCAGTGTCTGATTTATGAGCTGCTTTGCTATTTTTAAAAAAAGTTTCTTATGGAAAGCAAAATTTTTCATAAAATTGCTTATTGCTGATCCTGCAGTGAATCAGGGCTTCAGATAATGGCAGCAAACAAGCAGATGCCCCTTGTCTTCTGACAGTTCCCTGCGGAGCCAGGTGCTGCAGGCCCACCTCGCATAGACTGAAACAATGGAAGCGGTCCTTGTGGACTCTGTGTGTTTGTTCTGCAGATTGTCACTATTCACTGTGAGCACTGTGTGTCATTTATGTCAGATAACTCAAGTCACAGTTGTTCAAACACACGGTTGTTCAAATCTCTTAATTTTCAGGTATTTGTTTCCAGCAGAACGAGTACGTTCAGTTGTAGAGTAAATGGTCTCTGTAGTTGTCTGTAGGAACAAACCTGGTTATTGCTGTTACTGTTGATGTGGTTAATTTTATTTTATCGTGGATATTTCTGCTGAACATTGGTAGTAATAGATTTTGTAATTCATTTTCCCCCCATTTACTGTCTTTGTTAAAAAAAACAATTTTTGGTCAGAGATGAAACACAGGATTTTTAGAGCTTTGATTATGAGTTTTGGAACAACTTTTCACCTTTACTTTTTCTCTATTAGTTTCAAAGGCTGACTTTTTAATGCATTGATGTCATTATTTACTGTGCAATTTTCTTTGTTACAAAGATATTATAGAGCAGCAGTACGTGAAGTGTCAGTTGGTTTTGTATTTTTCTGAAGGTGCATCAGAGCTGCATGCCTGCAGAAAGAAAGCACAGGAGATAACATTTGAAAAGGCTAATGCCATAATTAAATGAATTATAACAGGTCTGCTGAAGAATTGTATAAACAGACATTGATACAGCACTTACTGTATGTAGGTGTGAGCAACTTAAACTGTAATTCTGTGAGGAATTACAGTGCAGGAGAACTGCGTGCTTTGCAGATTTTCTGTTAACATTCAGTTACCATTTCTCATGCTATATGAAGGCAGCTATGTTTATAATGCTTTCTTAAAAGTTTATCAGTGTTATCTCCTCATTTATATGACTATAAGGATATGATTAAATATAAGAACTTAGTACGAGATAAGCAAAATGAATTAGCGGTTGTATGTAATACTTGGAAATTTTTTCCCAGTTATTCTTTACAAATAATATACAAATTACAGTGTAATTACTTGCTTGTTTGTAAATATCTTTTTCACTAGGAACTCCATTTGTGGGTATGGATTTAATTCTGTATTGTAACTTCTTTTTAAGTAAGTGACTATTAATATTCCTGTGGTTTTCAATGGCAATATACGTCAAATATACGAGCCCATTTAGTTTATACTTTTTTTGTAGTAATTCCAACAGAGATGTGGTGTTTTAGGTGTTGTGTTTATTAGAGTTTTAACTGCTAATCTCATATGGAAATGTTGCTTTGGAGGGCAGAATTCAGTGAGAGGGCCTGGGATTCCAGAGTGAACTTGTACATTCCTTCAGGGCATTTTTGCAAGGGAGGTTGTTGTGTTTTAAAGGTAGTTGATAAGAGACCTGCACCACCAACCCCAGACCTGCACCACCAACCACCATCATGCATTAGACTATAGAAGGTATTTGGGTGAACGTACTCCTGTACCACTCTGTACCACCATTTATCCAAGTGAAATTTTTGACCATTTGCAGGATACATTATAAATCAGGATGTCACTACCAGACAATCAGATTTGAGCATTCCTTGCATAAAGTAGCTTGCCTATATCCCTTAAGAATACATCACTTGGATGTGTTTATGTGACTGTGTTGATATGCCTGGTTTTACATAGAAGTTAGGGTAGCATGTTACTTACGTCATCACAAATTCAAAAAGTAGGTGGTGGTATTCAAAGATACTGAGGTTATCTTCTCTGGACAAATCATTCAGAATAATTGAAAGATGTGCTTTTATCCTATGATTAGTAACTAAACCAGGAAACTGTTTTTTCTGCAGAGTTGGGCTTTGCTGCTGCCTTTTTTTTTCTTTTTTTTTTTTTTTTCTTCTCTCTAGACTTCCCTGCTCGGATGTGCTGACAACAGATTAACATGAAACAGAGCGCTGTTGAGCCTAATTATGTTATAGCTCATTGTTCTGGGGACCTATAAAGCTGTTCACTCCTTTTTTACAAGGCTGTAGTCACAACCAAAGGCCATAAACAGTGCATTTTTCTCTCTGCTGCAGGACTGAAGATTTTGTTAGATGAGTCTAATAAATGCCTGATCCAGCTGCATTTACACCTGGGAATGAATGTTTCTTTAATCAGTTCTTAATCCTTAGTAAGTCAAGTGGGATAGAATGACAGCAGGCTAGCTTTTGATCAGCCATAAATGTCTAAAAGCTTAATTTCTTTTAACATTATTTGCTATTTAAATGTTGACATGCTTTCCTATGCTTTAGAGGAAAGACTTTAAAGGTATTATAAAAACAAAACAGAATGGAGGTCTTTTAGACTTTCAAGCTGGTCACCAATACATGGCTTCTAAAACAAGATTTTCACAGCGAATCATAGAATTGATTTGGAAGGGACCCTTTAAGGTCACCTAATCCAACTCCTCTGCAGTGAACAGGGACAGCGACAGCTAAATCAGGTTGCTCAGAGTCCTATCCAGCCTGACCTTGAGTGTCTTCAAAGATGGGGCATACCCCTCATCTCTGGGCAACCTGTTCCAGTGCTTCACTACAATTATTGCAAAACAAACAAACAAAACTCCCAAACTTCCTTATATCCAGTCTGAATCTCCCCTCCTTTAGTTTGAAACCATTTCCCTTTGTCCTATCACAGCAGACCCTGCTAAAGAGTCTGTCTGCTTCTTTTTTACAGCTCCCCTTTAAATAATTAAAAGCTGCTCTGAAGTCTCCCCAGAGGCTTCTCTTCTTCAAGCTGAACAGCACCAGCTCTTTCAGTCTGTCCTCATGGGGAAACTGTTCCATCCCTTGGATCATTCTTGTGGCCCTCCTCTGGATGTACTGTGGCAAGTCCATGTCTCTCTGATAAGGAGGACTCTGCGTCTGGACACAGTACTCCAGGTGAAATCTCACCAGCCCAGAGCAGAGGGGTGGATCACTCTCCTTGCCCTGCTAGCCAACACGCGGTTGGTTTGCTGCCTCTTGCCCAACTTGTCACCCAGCAGTACCTTCAAGATAAAACTGTGCTCTATCTTTATGCTCCCCAACTTCCCCAGCTTGAATTGATAGTGGGTGCAGAGGGGATAATTATTATTATCCTCGCAGGCTTTGGGGAGATCTGCATGTTTAGTAAGTTTAGCCTGTAGAAATCATGTGGAAAATGATCCCCTACTTTTATGTAAGTTTCTACTGTCTGTGAATTTAAAATGGAAGTATCTCCATTAAATAGGCTCCTGTAGTACAGGTGCTCTTCTGAGACTTTTTTTAATCATTTTTGTTGGCATAATAAGTGATTGCATAATAAGTGTATTAAAATTATTCACAACAGACTTACAGCTGTTTATTTTCTTTTCCTTTTTGACTGGGTGTATAGAGCATTGGCCCAATTCTTTTTCATGTAGTCATTTTTTTTTTTTGTACATCATAATGTTCTTCCATTTCTGTGTTGTAGTCATGAACAGAACAGTGATTTGATAGGAATGCACTTTGGTGTCTGCTTTGATTAGCTGGCTCTGCTAACCTGCTTGTTACTTTGTTTTACCACAGGATGTGGAGGCGGGCAGTTTCGCTGTGGAAATGGTCGCTGTATTCCTGCAGACTGGAGATGTGATGGGGCTAGAGATTGCTCAGATGATACAGATGAAGCTGGTTGTCGTAAGTGAAATACCTGTAGAGCAGCTTTTTGATAATATAAAAAGTTCTTAGCTCTCAGTGTGCTCCCAGCTATACCTTGTGATACAAGAATGCACTTTATACAGAGGAAAAAGGGGGAGAAAAATGCTGGTTGTTGGAGATGACTGTAGAATCTGATCAAGAGTCATCTCTTCTCTGTTAGCTTTGGTAGTCAGGAAGTCAAGTAGTGCTTGACTTAGAAGCATGACAGCTTTCTCTTCAAAATCCAAGTCCATCTTGGAATGTCACTTCTTCTAGTGACTAATGGACTGGCTTCTAGGTAGATGTAGAAATGTATTGTGTTCTATTGTTGCGGTAATCCTGAATATACAGGGTACATACACACTAATACTTCCAGCATGACTTGGGCTCAGAAGCTTTGAGAATCCAGACAATGTACCTATAACACCTCAAGAGGAGTCTTTGTTAGTTGTCTAGAGTTGTTGTCTTGTCCCCAGTATGAGCAACTCAGAGGCAAAATTGCATTCAGCCAGGCTGTAAGGTCCATGCACAAAAACTCTTAAGCTAAATATGAAAATGAAAATTTGAAAATGAAGGAATTCCCTCGATGGGCTGTTTTCAGAAACTGGCTTTCATTTTTTCTTCTGGATTCTAGTGTTCTTTGAGGTCTTGTGGGCTGGTGTGGTTGTTAGCCGATTTATAAGTTAGGCCAGCTTTTGCCCCTCGGCTGATAAGGAATGCAGAAGACTATGTTCGCTCTTTTCACGCTGGATTGTTTCTTTGCTGCTTGACTCATATAGTAATTGGAGTTTATTTGCACAGCTTGACAGGCTGATCTGTTGCTTAGCATTTATTTAGCTCCAAAATAATTGCTGTTCTGGTTGAAGGATGCCATGAACTTGCAAAACAGAATGGTCTTTTCCTATATCTTGCTCTAACAACTCAGTTTTGAACTGTGACTGAATAGAAGTGGTTGGGCTTTGAACGAAGGGTAGATTAAATTTGTACGGACTTTATGAAAGCTAACAGAAATCTGACACCTGTGTTTATCACACTTAGAAGCACGAGGCTGAATTGTTCTTCATGGAAAAAAGATGAAAATTAAATTTTACAGGCTTTTTTCCTTCAGTTAACTGTGCTCTCAAAAACAGTGTGTTAATATGCTGTAAGTGATGAGGTACATGCATCTAGGATGATGGTTCTGAGTGGTTTAAAACTGGCCCATGC
The DNA here is from genome assembly GCF_023343835.1 of Lagopus muta. NCBI lineage: Eukaryota > Metazoa > Chordata > Aves > Galliformes > Phasianidae > Lagopus > Lagopus muta. Next base: position 18,172,192 of record NC_064440.1, on the reverse strand, counting down.
TTGAAACTATATTCCAAGATTATTCTTTGATACTCATGTCAGGAATAGAAAAAAACAAAACAAAACAAAACAAAAAAAACCCACCAATTCACATTGTATAGTATGTGATTGATTTTATCTACTTGCTTTACCTGTGATATAATTTTTTACTTCTCAGTGCTAAATCTGTGAAGTTTTTTCATTTTCTGCCTTGAATGTTTAGATTATGTTGATAGTTGTGCTTACATTTCATTCCATGAGCACAAAGTATTTCTAGTTGACTTGGCAGCACAGCAAAAACATGATCCCAGGGAAAAAAAGATGTTTAAGGCCAGAGTCCTGTCTACTGGGCTGTTTTGTGCTAGTGTCTTTCCAGGATTATTAACTAGGAATGGAGCAAGGAAACAGTAGGTTATTTCAAGCTTTCTTTTTTTTTTTTTAAATACTTTTCTCTCTAATGTTGTTGCTTTACTGTTGAAAAGTGCAGAGTAGAGCTGGGATGACAGCAGTTGGGTTGTTCAAACACTAATCTAACTTTTGTTTCGTGAATTGGTGGAGAAGAATCATAAGCTTATTTTGAAAAACCTTCCTACCAGGAACAGAGCACCTGGAGTGGAGTGAGGGCAGTTGATCTGACTTCTGTGAGCATAGCGAAGCTAACATGACTCTGTACATCAGTGAACAAAAAGAGGCTCTGCAAGAGGGTAGTTCCGAGTCTTAAGCTTTTGCTGTGCCTCATCTTCCCCGGAAGCCTGAGTTCTCCCTGAGTTGATGCAGAACAGAATATACGTAAAATGTTCACTAAACTAAAATTTGCCTTCAAACATTCTTCTGGCCCACATTTATGACCCTGATCTGGCCATTTTCTATGGTTTGTCATTGTATTTCTGTGGTTTGTTCATGTATTCACTGGAAATTAGTCAATGGATATTTGAATCTTAAGTCTCTTTATTTTTTGTTTTCTTTGAAAATGCTTTACCAAATGTCTGTGAAATGACATTTTTATTCTTTCCTTATATTTAGCTCAACCGACCTGTGAGGGCAGTCAGTTTCAGTGTCAGACTGATGGTGAATGTATCCCACGTTCTTGGGTATGTGATGACGAGGAAGATTGTGAAGATGGATCAGATGAACATCAACAGTGTCGTAAGTATTGAAGTTCGAATGTTATTCCAAGGATGGAAGAATTGGAACTAAGGTTAACTGCATTTGCTTCCCTTCTCCGCGAAGGTGTTGGCACAACCACTGGTTATGTGTTAACTAAGGAATCAGTAGACAGAAAAAGCAAATGAGCAACAGCTCTAGGTTACTTTTGAGCTGGATCAATTTAACTTTGTTCTGCATGTACTCATTAATGATGAATGTTTTGAAAAGGCTCCATCAGCTGCTGCTTTTTTAGGGCCTGGTATGGGACTGTTTATCTTTGCACTTGGGAAACCTGGTTTAAACTTGGGATAAGAAAGGGGAAAAAAAATCTCTTACCGTACTGTCTTGAGCTCATTTTCCCTAATGACACTAGTATCTGATTATCTGAGATTTTTTGGGGGAGCACTACTGACAGGAGAAGGAATAGACCCCTGTAAAGCAACAGACTAGGTGCCAGCATATTGACTGGTGTTATCTTGAGACATGAGTTTAAAAGAACAGAAGTGTAGATGGTGGAAGGGAGGAAAAGTTATTTTTCAGCTGTATCTTCATAGACCCAATTAATTTGCCTAAGAGGAACAGAGATTGTGATTTAGCCCCAGTAGGATCAAAGTAGAATTGTACAGTTCTATGTGGTTGCCTTCCACTTTCATAGTTGTCTTGAGAATTGACATAATAATTCTTGGTCCTTTATTAGTTGTGAATATAAAGTATACCTGAATATTGAGGTCTGGTTGTATTACAGAGAAGTGCCTGTTTTGCTCTGCTGTTTTACATAGTGGCAGTATAGAAGAGTGCTTGTTAATTCATTATGCTTGGGTTGTTCACTGAATAACTGACATGTACTAACAGATTTTGAGCCAGTAAACAAAATGACAGAGAAAAACTTCAAGAAGAAAGAATCAGTAATTAAATCTTTTAGGCAGAACACTTAGAAGGAGGTAATTTTTAACCTAGAGGTCAGCCCTGCTGGTGGAGTGAAACAGTGACTATGCAGGCTCCAGAAGGCCTAATAGAGTTATGTTATCTGCTTTTTAAGTGTTGAATCTCCATGAGTATGCAAAGAAAAAATGATATGCTAATGTTTGTGAGAAAGGTGGAGTAATTAAGAAATTAAGAGAGAAAGTAGTTTTCCACCTTAAAAAAAATCCCAGTTGAAGGAAAAAAACCTCACGAGTGCCTGTTTCTTGCAGCGGGACGGACGTGCTCAAGCCAACAGTTCACGTGTTCAAATGGACAGTGTATCCCAAGTGCATACAGGTGTGATCGAGTAAAGGACTGCACTGATGGAACAGATGAAAGAGACTGCCGTGAGTCTTTGGTTTTAGCACTTTATCTAGTTTCATCTCATCTCCCTCTGGCATTTTAATCAATTTGTAAGATTAAAGGGCTTGTTGATGGACAGGATGACCACAATATGCTTCTTGTTATTAGAGTTTCATTGCAGATTCTTTTGTGTATTAGAGCTGATATTCTGATACAGTTTCATTATTGCAGAACTCAGATGCTGACTGCTACCTTGGGGTCGAGACCTCTTGTTTGTCATTGTCTAAGAAATAGTGAAGTGTTGCAGTGAGGAAGAACAACTGTGCTTAAGTGGCTCAAAGCCTTAGGAGACTCAGAGTGAATTTTGCATTTTTTTTTTTCATATTCTCTTTGAGTATTCTTAACAGAAATCAGTGGTAACTATAACCTGCACAGAAGGGTAGAATTTCATCCCAAATAATTTCTTTGAGGGACTTTAATCCTTTTCTAAAACTGCATTTCCCATGGAGGTGAAGCAAGGTTGGATTGTACTATATTAAGAAAGATGTTCATATTATGCCAACAAAACAGAAACAGACAAGTAGGTTTTTCAGTCTGATGTGGTCTGAATTGAGACTACCTGACTGTCTGGTGACAGCCTCACTAGGTATTGGTTTAGGTTGAATACTGATGAAAAGTATAGCTGGCCACTGAATAGAGGGTACATTTTTCATAGATACTGTCATCTAATAGCTGGGTTTGTAATAGCAGTTTGTTACATTATTGATATTAAGGAAAAGCTTGACACGTCATAAGAGTGACATGTAAGGTAAGAGCTACTCTTTCAGCTAATACAAGTTCGTATGCTGCTGAGAAAAAGGCCAAGCTCTAAACTTCATTGAGAACGTAGGGGTTGTGATGTAAAGGAATAGGTGAAGAAGTAGGAAACAAAATGTTAATGATTCTACTTAGAGGAAAAGAAGCATATTCTCTGTAGGGAAAAACCAGCATATTACATGGCCATCCAACTACTAGTGCATTTTATCCCTGACTCACAAGTGGATAAAATGTTTGCTCTTTAAAGAGAAAGGTGATTTAGAAATGAATCATAGTTCGGAGTAGAAGGTTGCTGAGGCAACAGGCTTGGAACTTACCATGTCATAGACCCATAGACAATTTTAAAGTCACCAATACAAATTACTAAAAGTACTACGTATAGTTGCTGATAGAATATCTTCTATCTCTATGGGTTGCCGTTTCTCTCTTAAAATTCAGAGCAAAATAATTTCGTAACTTAATTTAGGGAATGTGTGACACAAATTATTGAAGATACTTGTTTGAAAAATGCACTGTGTGAATTCGAAAAGAGGAATTGCTCATATTTCTGAAAAGTCTCTGAATAGTCCTTGAATAAGGTATGGAATAGACAAGTTACGTGATGTAATTATCTGAAATTGCTAAATTTGTAACAGACTAGGAGATTTCCAAAAGACAATAGTCAGGATTCTTCCTTTGGAGTAGGTGCCACATTGATAAGTGAAAGCTGAAGTGTACATTTTATTTCACACTTAATTTCATTTCACACTTTCACACATTGTAAACTGAATAATTTAAAAGGCAGTTTGGAAAGAGTTCTCTAGATACCTTAACAGTGCTGCTCTACTGCTGTATTGGCCAGTAGGCCCCATGACTGTTGTGAAGGCAGCATATTTAGCCCCAGGGAGAGAAAATGCTTCGTATCATTCAACAGCCGCTACTTTGGTTTATTAGAATATGTGTTGACAGTCCCTCTAAGACAGAAGAATGACTGTGACTTGGAACATTAAAAGTAGGAGTGTTGGACTAATCTGAAGAAATGTGATGATGCTGAAGACAGGAAAATCTTGAGGATTGTAATGACAAGACCTTTCCAGGAAGGCTGGATAATTTTATTGTCTTTCTATCTTTGTAAAGCTTAATACTTTAAACAGAAGCCTTAAGACAAAACAAATTGTTTGGTGACTTTGTGATTAACTATACAGTAGGAATTAATTAGTGCTAGGTTTTGCTATTCTACTTTGAAATTAACTTCTTCTGCTGTTACCATCCACTTCTTTTTCTATACTATCTGATAGAAACAAATAGATATATCTCTATTTCAGCCTTTTCCTTAATCACTCTTTTTTCCTTATCAATTAGTTTACACTAAAGGATTTCATAAATAGAAATGAAACATCCAGGAACTGTGAAAGAAAAAAATTGTTTAAAATTGGTTCTGTTATTTCACAAATAATCATGGAACGTAAATTCATTTCTAGTTACTCATGCTTTGCACTCAGTGAACTTTCTGGAAGCAAATTTAAATTGTAAATAAGATAAAGTTTTATTCTGAATAAATTACATCATTTAAGAAGCTAGTCAAATGCTAAATGTCACCAATGTGAAGTAACTCAACAGTTAAACAAGTAATAAAACAGAACAAGGGGATTCAAAACCTTAGTCCATTTTGCTGCTAATGGGATTAACAGCAAGGGGAAACTACCCAGGCAGAGGCTGTGATAAACATCAGAACAATGTTTCAGCTATGGGTCATGTAATTAGTGCATTGAAGCTGTTTTAATTTCATAAAATGAATGCATTTCTTTTAATCTGTTGAATATGTATATTGGGTCATTTTTCCAGCTGTTGTACTATTCGACAGCTAGCAACGACTTTCATTTTGAAACTTAAAAAATGCACAGTGAAATGGAAGACTATTTGTGGTCACAAATACTTGTTTTTAAAAGCAGCAGTGCTGATATCATTTTACTGTATTAGTTACCTTTATTTCTTGCAAATAAAGCTAGAATTCTGTCTCCTACCTCAGCTTTGCATTTGAAAAATGAAAGTCTCAACCCTATCCATTTTTCTCTGTGGTGACTGGCAGAACAAACTTCCTGGATGTAACTCTGGTGACTAAGCACTGTGCTGAGACCATAAGAAAGAAAGGAGGAGTCTTTTAGTGATGTATTTGTTGAAGCTGATGAACTGAGTGTGGGCTAAGAAATTCTAGATTCTCACTTCTAATTTGGATGCTGAGTTGCTGCCACGGGTTAGCTGCCTAACCAGTTAGTTCCTGCTTCTTGTTTCCTACACTAAATAGCCGTTGTGGTCAGGGAGTGAGGAGTTAGGTCTGGGATGGATTTGCAAAGGTGAGCAGAAATCAAGAACTGAAGAGATCATAGAGGATGAAGAGATCATAGACCAAAGAAGAAGAAAAGGGCCATGATAAGAGGCTGATGTTCTTGACATTGGACAAATTATAAGTAGCAGCTACAGAATGAGACTGAAGGAAATGTCTACACTAGGGAGAGTTCAGGTAAGGGAAGAAAAAAAACTGAAGTAAAAAGAGATGGCAGCCAACGACTAGAATGGCAGTGATCAAAAGTAGGAATTAAGGCCAGGAACAAAGCTCTTGTTGGTCTGACAGTTCTCAGAGCATTGTTGCTGTGGACTCTGCGTTCAGTGTAGCTCAGTGGAGTCTTGATCTTGGGGTAAGTCCTCCTCCTGATGTCTGTGTTTGCTGTAGGGCAATATGATCACTGTAAGGTGGTGACTCATGGCAGTCAAAAGGTCTTAGTTTTGTTTTGTAAAATTTTTCAAGTATTGCTGTGGTTTAAAAAAAAAACAACAAAACACAAGAAACAGCATCATCTAGAAGTAAGAAATTACCCTTCTTTTCCTTTCTTGTTCTTGGAACATGGGTTAGATTGGCAGAAGGTAATTATACGTACCAACTGTGTGACAAAAGTGGGTGTCTGATGAACCCAGTTTCAGTTACTACTGTTTCCTGTTTGTGTTTTTGTGTGGATGTATTTTCAGCTTGCAGATGAAAGGCATTAGTAAGAGTGCAAAGTAATGTAGCTTAGCAATTCCTATGACATACCTTTCCACATGTAGATACTAAAACATGTTACTTCAGTATATTTACAGCTTTTGCTCCTAAACAGTTTTTGGGTCTCACGAAGAAAAAAGTATTTTATCTGTCATTTGTGCTGGTGTCTACTAGTGTGATTGTATTTTGCACTGAAGAGCTGGCATATCACAGGTAGGCAGATTGTGGAGAAGTATTTTGGCTAAGAAAAAGAGATATCTCAGAAGGGGAGAGAAGAGCTCACTTTCTGCCAGGACACTGGAATGAACATAGCTGAGTTTCCCCATTTCCACGACGCTTGTATTGTCTTCTAGAAATAGTGATTACTAGGAAATGATCTCCTCTTTAATGAGTTTTCTTTAATAAGTCAAAGGTTTCAAAGAATGAAAAGACAAATTAAACAGTGTTTACGTGAAACGTTGGCTTTTCACAATTAAAGCAGGGTAGGAAAAAAAAAAGAGGGTGCAATTTACTGTCACTCCCTTCTCTTTTCTCTCCTAACTGCATCTCCAGTCTTATGCTGCAATCTCCTCGCTCTAGTTTTGTGTAATTGTGTTCTCAGACTTAGATTCACATTAACCACCTCATTCATCTTTTTACTAAGAACCATTTCTATCCTATTCAGTTCTTTCTAATGCACCAGTCACTGACCTAGAAAAAAAGCTACATGTCAAATTCCCAGAAGGGGACCCATCTATTGGCTTTTTTTTTGTCTATCTTCAGATTACTCACAGAGTTCTGCCACTTTTTCCTTATACATTCTAGAACAGAGGCAGTATGACCAGCTTCTCAGCATCGTTTCTTGCTCAGTGTTTTTTTTTTTTTTTTTTTTTTTTAATGGTCACAGAGAAATCTCAGTTTTAAACTGAAAGTTAAGTAAAAGCTAGAAAATGTTTACTGTGAAAGCCCCAAATGCAGTGAATAATGTGAAACTTTTCTACTTAAGCTCAAAATGTTGCAGTACTCACCTTCAAAATTTTCTTTGCTGGTGAGCTTACTGTAAAACTACGTTGTGTAAGTACTTCAGTATGGAGGGCTCTTTTTACCTTTCCCCCTGCAAGGACCTGATTCTTTTCCTGTTTAGGACTTTCTGTTTGGTGATATGGAGTAGAAGAAGTTGGCTCACTCATTGCTAACGCTCTCTAAATATAGGAGATAATGAGGGGAAGTTTTAAATTCTGTTCCCTATCAACAGTAAGGACAGAAAGGTTTCTGCTTCTGGACTTCCCCATGCAAGATAGACAAGAGTTGCTCCTTGATTTTCAGATATCCTATTAATTTCTTGGAGTTCTGTTTTTCTTCCTTTGTTATCTCAACACTGACAGAATTCACCACAAACAATGGTGTAGATGATTCTTCTGTGTTACTTCCACAGGGGCCTTAACTGGAAGCTGTGTGGATTTGTATGGAAGTGTAGCATAGTGTTTGGCCCTCACAGAAGCCAGCATTTCTTACTCATTTATTCTTTCTTTGCTGCTTTGGAATGGTTATCCCAACTACTGTGGCCTGTACCTAGAACGCAGATGCTGTGTTTTGAATTTTAGGAGTATGAATTGAAATATGCCTAATCTCTTGCAAGGACCTTTACTAACTACCTAGAGAATATTCTTAAATAATTGTTACAGAAGACAATATACTGAATAAATGGATTGTTTTTCAGTAGTAATGTAGCAAATCGTGTATTCCTGCTTTGTTTTCTAGTAACTCAGGATGTTCTGGTGACAGGGTATATATGACTCATTATACTCTACAGTCCAATACCCACACTAAAACCGAGGGATCTCTTATTGCAGGCTACCCAAGATGTGAACAGTTATCCTGTGCAAATGGAGCATGTTTTAATGCCAGCCAACGATGTGATGGCAAAGTTGATTGCAGAGATACTTCTGATGAAGCTAATTGCAGTAAGTGCCACATGCAGAGAGATCCTTAACAAATTATCTTTAAAAGAGATATAAAGTATACGATTTTAATTTTCTGACAGATTTCTTGTGTGTCTTTTTATTCTGAAATCTCTTTCAGCACATGGATGCACCAGTACACAGTTTCAGTGTGCTAATGGAGAATGTATCCCACAAGCCTTTATGTGTGACCATGATGATGACTGTGGAGACAGGAGTGATGAAAACTCTTGCAGTATGAGGGTTTTTTTTTCTCTTTCTCTAAACAATTTACTGAGAGTTAGTTAAAGTGCACAGAAGAAAACCAAAAGTAAGTTGCTTGGCCATGTGACCATCAGAAGTTTGTTGGATGTTCATATCAGTTGCTTAATTGGCAGTTCTCTTTCTGGGAATTTCTTGCTCATTCCTATATTGTGGTCTGATATCCCAGGATTTTACATCTCCAACTAGCATCATGGTTGTAGAACTGTCAAATGTCTGATCTGTATATTTACAGAGTTCCCCATTGATTCTAGAATCTGAGTTACTTTTTTTCTCCTGTGCTTTTGGAAAGCCACATGTTGTTATTTAGTTTCTAGCACAATTTTTTTGAATCCTCCCCACCCCTCTGATATTTTTCTGATATCTATTTGGCAGTGTTTGTCATTTGAAGTCCCACAGATATTTAGGAACTCTTAGCAGGGAAAGCTTATCACCTTGGAGAGCTTTAGGCATAAACGTTCATGGAGTTTTTTACTCTTTTCTCTGAATACAAGTATCTTTATCTCTAATGTCTTAAGTAGCAATTCCTTTTTAAATCCTCATTCAAAAATACTAGTAACAAGGTGCTGTTCATCTTGTTGCAAAATTAATTGAGAAATTCAGCATTTCTTCTTATTTCTATTAAAAACAAAACAAGAAAAAAGCCTAGCACTCTAGTATTTTAAAATAAAGAGCAAACCAGAACAAAACAGCACTGTTTACGATATATGTAAGTTATGGAACTAGCTCAATTTTACAGGTGTAAATGACAGTTTATCTACCAGACAGGACTTCTGTTGCTAACCTTTTCGTCACTCAGAGTAGTTTGATTTACTAGTGTTTCTTTCCTTAGCTTATGCAACTTGTAGAGGCAACTTCTTCACTTGTCCAAGTGGCCGCTGCATTCATCAGAGCTGGATATGTGATGGAGATGATGACTGTGAGGATAATGAAGATGAAAGAGGATGTGGTATGTAGTAATGCTTATTGCTAACAATGATATTTTCAGAGGAAGACCTCACCAAGTTACTACTTTGGAGTTTTGACCTGTCAGGATGTTCTGAATCCATTTTCATTCTGTGAAAAACTTTGAATTCCATCTTTACATCCTTTTTTTTTTTTTTTTTTTAAACTTGTACAACCTTTAGTACATTGTTGTGTATGTGAGAGTTACTGCTGTGTGACACAGATACTGCTGTGTGATACAAAATGTGGTGCAAATTAAATTTAGCATATAGCAAGAGTAGTTTAATCTTGCTTGACTATTGAAGTTGATGTTTTTGTTGACTACTGTAGTCAAAAGGGAAGTTCTCACAAAGAATTGTAAAATGTAAACTTAATAATGAGGAGTGTAGATGCTTTGGGCATCTTTTAGGGAAGAGATTTTTAGGTGTATTTGAAACATACCCCTCAATTATACTTGTTTCTCTTTTCCACAGAAAGTAATTATCATGAATGTTACCCGGGAGAGTGGGCCTGCCCTGAGTCAGGACATTGCATTCCAATAGGGAAAGTGTGTGATGGAACTGCAGACTGCCCCGCAGGAGAAGATGAAACAAACATCACGGCAGGCAGACATTGCAGTATGTATTAGAATCATAAGTACATACAGAACAGCAGAAACATCAGAATAGATATATTTTTACATTCACATTTTATATATTGAACAACACAGAAATTTTGTAATCTATTTTGCACTGTGTTGATTGAGTGGTCTAAAAAGGACATACGTGAAATTTCATAGTTGGGAATTTTAATTCCCTCTTCATATTCTGAAGTGCAGTCAGGAAGGCATGGAAAAGTGTGCTGTATGCCTTTTTAGATAAAATATCTGTGCTTTTCCCTTTTTATAAGCAAGAAGGAAAACTGAGCAATGATAGGAACATGGGACTGAAGCAGTGTATTCTGAGCCTTGGTTAAGTCACTTGGATTAGGGTTTTCAAAAATATCTTTTCACCTGGAGTATTTGGTTCTTCAGTTGGTGTTGTTACTGGGTTTTGTCTCCTGGAAACAATGAGCTTGCATAGTTTTTCTATTAATTTCACTCTTATGAACATTGATTCCCTCTGGGATTCAGGATCCAGGGTATTTTACGTTTTCAATTTCCTCATCATATTAATAAAGCCCAGTACCTTTTGGAATATGGGGACAGGAAAAAAAAAAAATAGGGACTTCAGACTTTGTCATAGAATAGTACCTCTTGCTTTGCTGATTGATGTAACATTGGATGTAGGCTGCAAAATAAAAAGTTTATCAAGATCTGTAAGGAAAAGGAAGATGAAAAGAGTAGGAGGTAGTCAGCAAATGCTTTACAATCGTAATTTCATTACCTATCACTGCTTTTAGTTACAAAGAAAGGGAAGAGTGATGAAGGAATTTTTGCCTTCCTTCTTTTGAAAGAAGGAAGGAAGAGAAGGATAAAGTGTTCTTCCATGGACTAAGTCCAAACAATATATTCTGATATATTGGAGTAGCATGGATAGTCATCTTAATATCATGCAAGAGGTTATTTTTTCAGCATAAAACAGCAAATGGTGAGGTTATGTTTTATGGAACTTCAGACGTCTTTTCTGGTGCATACTTGTTCTAAGAAGCTGTTTCTGAAACTGGAGACTCATCATAGAAAAGGCTATAGCTATGTAACTGTCAATAGGGCAGATCTGTTCTGCCAGTAATAGCTGTAATTGTATTTCTGAACTATTTCATTTCCTTTTTTAGACATATCTCACTGTGCTGCTCTGAGCTGCCAGTATCGCTGTCATTCTTCTCCTTCAGGAGGGATGTGTTATTGCCCTGCGGGATATACAATAAGTAGTAATGACAGTCGTACTTGTATTGGTAAGTGAAATGCAATGTTGCAGATACCTAGTACCTTCTCATAGCTCATTAGGAAAGCCTGGATTCCAGGAAGCTAAGTTTCAAGAGGATGGATATCCTGACAAATAGAAAATCTCTGAAGTTAGCAAAAGAATAAATAACTCAGTGCAACAGTTGTATGATGACAAAGAAAGAAACCAGAGAGATATTGTGAAGATCTAATTCAGTAAGACATAGTGAGAGCTTGATGATGTTTAAGAGGATTTACACTTGGGTGTCTGTTTTATTATCAAATTGTGTTAGAAGTCTTTTAGTGATTAGCTGAGGAGAGTTTTCTGCTCCAGAGGTGTGAGGTGTGAAGTATGCCTAGAAAATCAGGTAATGATGTTGAAAGTTTTTGAAAGTGACAGTGAAAGTGAGATAAGAAGATAGTAGATCACTTTAATTTTAAATGGAAAGAGTGCATGTATTTGTGCTATTGAGTGGCTGTAACTCCTATGACATGTTGGTATATGTATTTACATGAAAATAAGGAATTTTTGCAAGAACATAAAGAAATTATTTTGGTGCTGCACTTCTGTACCTGCTGTAAATTGGAAGTATAAGTTGCTGGTGGTATATATGATTTATGTCAGCAAATGGAAATACAGTAACTTTAGGATCACGATGCTTAGCCTAGTTGTATATGCTGAACCAGATTATTTTATAAGTTTTAAACTCAAGCTGTGGTTCTTGCAATATTAAAAGTATTCTGAGCATGCAGTTTCTCATGTGATTTTTGTACTATCAAGAATACTGTGTAACCTAGGGATGTATGAGCTGCAGAGGCAGCAGGGTTGCTCTTAGTAGAATGGAGGAATCAATACAAGGTAAAAAATTTACTTTTTCACTCTTACGTAGAAAATAAGCGAAGGACATGTTTGCAAACCTGGCATAGTTTTAGTGAGTCTTTTGTTGTTGTACTTGACTACTCTGTAAACTTGGCTGTCTGATTCTAGCTTAGAAATTTTAATCAGTGTATTTTAGTTTGCAGAGATGTAGTCGTGTGTGTAGTGAGAGAAACAGTTGTCATGGGGGAAGAGCCCACAGTCGTTAGTGTATAATTCCAGATCTTAGTTTAAATCAGTGTAACTGGTTTATGGCCAAAATAATTGAACTGTAATTTTTAATTTGTCTCCATTTGCTTCTGGCTCATTGTAGACTGATGATTTTAACACATGTGGAAGCTGGAAAGCTACTGACAACATTTTTTTCAGTACCAAAATGTACTGTGTAAGAAACACTTCATTTTTACTTATGTATCAACAAATGCTTAAAAATACAAGTTCCAGTAGGAAGAATATTTGAGATTTAATTTTCTGCCTTTATTTATTCATTTTTGGCCTAATGGTGGAATTCTAGCACTGTAATGTACAGGTGCTGCTCCTAGGTTTACAAGTGAAGGAGGTCTGGCTTTTAATGTCTCAAAACTATTTGTTAAGTAGTATTAGAAATCTTCTGGACTTTAGATAATGACAGATAAAATGAGATATTTAGGAAGTTAGGTAGATATTTTACAGTTCTGGAAATAAAGGATTTTGCAGCAATCCTAGTAATTGCTTTTTAGAGCACATCTTGAGAACTTGCTGGGTTGTCCTTGGTGCACATCCTACCTGCATACTATTTTACATGCCAAGAACTTCTTTCTTCGTTTTTTTTACTGTTCGGTTCTGATGCGCATCCACCTCTTTATTGGAAATCAGACACCTGTGCTGGCAAGTGTCTGACCTAGTAAACATTGCCTTATTAACTTGAGCTCAGTACTACCCTAACATTAACATGCGACTTGCCTTAAATCCGTCCAGGTGTGCATGTGTGTACATAATGTACTTGCATCTGTTGCAGCAAGAATAATGTTTAGACATACTCTGTGTTGTGGAAAGTACACAGTGTCATACCTTCACTTCCAGTGATTTTTCCTCTTTGCATGGCAGTTTTTTATTGGGTAGGTCAGTAGGTAGCAAACTCCAGTTTTGCTCTTATCTAGAAGTAGAATATTGAAGATTTATGAAAAAAACATACAAAATCTTCTTCCATGCCACTGTTTTCCAAACAGATGTAAAGCCAGTAGAGATGGCAAACTTGAAGCTTCCCAAGTGTGATGACATCCCTCTGATACAAAACTTTTTTAATTACACCTCATTCACTTAACAGATTTTGATGACTGCAAAATGTGGGGTGTCTGTGACCAACTGTGTGAAGATCGTGTGGGACATCACCAGTGCCACTGTGTGGAAGGTTATTTTCTAGAGCATCATCGACACTGTAGAGCCAACACTTCAGGTTAGTATCTAGAAGTGCAAGAGTCTCTTGCTTTTATTGGACTGCTAGAACTTAAAATGGGTCAGTCTGCAAAACATCACATGAAAATCTGATCTTAACTTCGAACTTACAGTTTAAAGGTTGAGACAGCATTCAGTACATCATCAGAAGACAACAAGAGACCGTGTTTGCTGGCACCTGTAGGCTTGTGGAGCTGGCTGCCTCTTCTGAGGAGATGAGAGAATAAAGAAGGTGAAGAGAACAGTTCATGAAAAACTAGGGATAATGGCCTGCCTCCTAGAATTAAAGAATATCTGAATCCCATCATGCAGAAAAATCTAGAGAGAGTTCATACTTTGATTAAAGGAGATAGAAAAATAGAAAAAAGTCTTTAGGATTTATGACACACAGAAGTTCTGTCAAAGTCTTACCTGACTGAGTTTTAAAATATACTGCTGCCTGATTTGTTCCAGGGCTGAAAACAAGGGCAAATCAAAGCAGGTAAGAAGTCACATAGAACCACATACACAGGTTGTAGCCTGAATATCTATTTAAACCTTTGTGTCTGCTGTGTATGACCTGTATGAATATATTTCAATGACTTTTTTCAGATAGCTTGGTCACAGAATAGTCATGTATTTATCACCTCTGCTTTCAGCTGGTGTTGCATCAATTATTTTTTCCAATGGCCGTGATTTACTGATTGGAGATCTTCATGGAAGAAATTTTCGTACTCTGGTACAGTCGCAGAATCGTGGAGTTGCAGTTGGTGTGGACTTCCACTTTTACCTGCATAGGATCTTTTGGACTGATACAGTGCAAGATAAGGTGAGCAGAAATTGCAAGAAGAATAAATTTTTGTGTGTGTGGAAGTAGAGAACAGCCAGGGGCAGAATGTGTTGATAGGCTTTCATTTTTGAGAGCAAAATTTGGCTGTACTTTTGTCTTCTGACAAAAAAGCTCCTTGAAAAGTTTTATGTTAATGACTGCATTTTTCAAGCTATACTATTACATTTGACGTATTAAACAAAGAATCCTATTGTACGGGAATATCTTGAGCAACTTTTAATTTTATTTGAGATGGAGTCCAAAAAACTAATTAAGAGAAATAGTAGACATTCTTTCAAAACTGAACAAAATTTTCTTGGTAATTTTTTGAAACAAGATCATTTTAAATGTAAAAGCTTTGTGCCTTCCAAGATGATAAAAATCAAATTTCTTCATATGCTTCAAATAGCACAGTAATTGAGCTTTGATAACAAATATTGACAGTGTTTGGTGTAATGAGCCAGTGTCTTGTTACATTTTTTTTTGAAGAGGAAATATTTTAGCTTCAAGGTAGAGAAAATAGAGGCATTAAAAAAAAAAACATGCAAAAAACACAAGTGTCTGGAGATCCTTGAGAAAGTTAGACGTCACCCTCATTTGTTCTTCTCCAGGCATATTCTAGAAAAACAAAAAAAAAGATTTAGATCAAGTGTTAAAACTCTAGAATGCCCATCCTTGTGTTGACTGCCAATTAGCATAAAGAAGAATTCATGGTCTGCCTCCTGCTGACACCATGTATGGATCGATTTGGTATCACTGTCATTATGAATCTATACTCATAGCTGAAAACTAGCATTTCCACTACTGTGCCACATTAGTTCTGTTGGAAAGCAGGCTTCAAGTTGTACAAGAGGAGTTGTGCATGCACCTTTTGGATTGTTCGCAATTCTGGCATTACCATTTTCGCCGTGTTGAGATCACGTTCCCAAGATTGCATTGACAGTAGCTGTAGTAAGTCAGGGTCAAGTGTGAGCTTTCATGAGATGGGAGATTTATCTCATCTCTGTAAAAGTTACAACGCAAGGTAATATGTTTTTTCCCACTGTGTATACTGCACATGGCAAGGACTGTCTTTTTAGCTACCCATATATAGTTAATCCTAAGTAATTCATTAGGATTAATTAATCTAGTTAAGTCCTAACTAGAATGATCTGAAGAGAACATTGACGTTAAGAATATTATCATGTGATGTGTATTTCCACCTTGATGGCTCATATGGTAAGTATTACTAGGGGATTGTCATTTTTTTTTCTTTTCAAAGATGGACATGAACTAGAACAGGAAACTGTGGCTTGTATGCAGTGCCACCTTTATCTCACTTAGCATATTGCTGGCTAACCTAATGCCCTAAGCTCTTCTGTATACAAGATTTACAAAGAGCACTATAGGCTGCTATTGGTTTGCTTGTTAGTATTACGTGAATCTGAAAAATACTTTAAATGATACAATCATTTCAGCTGCTATTTTTTCTTGCATATACTTACTTGTGGTGGTCTGTTTTCATATGGATACGTTTCAGACCTCGTGCTGTTGTTCTAAAAAAAAAAAAAAAGGAAATAATGATTCCTGGCTTTACATATTGCCTTTTGTTGGAATCGCATGATTGCTGTATAATAAAAATACTGATTTTATACTGTTGACTTCATGTAGCTATGAGCTTGTGTATAAGATGATGATGTTTATTGAGCACGATGCTGTTAAAATTAGGCTTATATAAAATAAAGATAGAAGCCTAATTGAATCTTCTCCTTTTTGTCAGGATAGAGAAATTTCCCTTGGTTTCTTCACTTGGCAAAATATCTTTCCTTGTCATTTCCCTCTGATAGTTGGTACAGTAGGGGCTCCCCCTCTTGTTTCTGGTCTGTGATGAGAGCTTTGCTAAAGCTTGTTAATTTGTTTCAATTAAATTGGAAATAATAGTTTTTGCTGGATTCCAGGAAAGCCAGGTGCATTTCCCATTTCCTTCATGTATTTTTTTAATCCAGCAACTTGCCATGCAACTTGCTAAAGCATAAAGCTGTTTTAGCTTGTTCCTTACTTCATTTTGTTGAAATGCTACTTGAAGATCAAACCTGTAATTTTTGCTTTTTTTTTTTAAAAAAAAAAAAAACAGACAGCAATAACAACAAACACACACACATACAAAAAACAAACAACACCCCCACAAAACCCAAAGCTGGACATAGCTTAGTATGTATCTTGGTGAATATCTAGTGGCAGACTGTACTTGGTGTGATGATAGGTGCCATGTGACTCACAATTAGCATAGTGTAACATTATTGACAATATTTGTGTTGTTTTCAGGTTTTTTCTATTAATATTGATGGCTCTGATTTCCAAGAAGTTTTAAATGTTTCGGTTGACACTCCTGAAAATCTAGCAGTGGATTGGGTTAACAATAAACTGTATGTGGTTGAGACCAGTGTGAACAGAATAGATATGGTTAACTTGGATGGAACAAACCGTGTCACTCTTATTGCCGAAAATCTGGGAAATCCTAGAGGAATAGCACTGGATCCAACTGTTGGGTAAGTGCTAAGTGTCAGCTAATGGTGGAAGATACCAGAAATTCCTCTTACTCACATGAAAAGGTGGAGAACCGACAAACAGCCCAGGCTAGTTATTTTAGAATCTTATCTAAAATGGTTGATACACTTACATTCTATCCTCAACTCTTGTACATGTTACATTATTATGGGAGAGCTGTACGTTGCTTTTGTTCCCAATGCATGGAATCTGTTTTGTTGCAGCCATGAAAACAGGCGGATAGTGGAGTGACTTCCACGACTAGAAGTTATCTGTAAATTCTTGTTAGCATCCACATATTATCTGAAATAAAGCGGTGGGGTAAAGCTGGGGAAACTACTGCCTCCCAGATCAGCGTGCTTCAGTAGCTTGGATTTGTCAGTGATTAATTTCTGGCAGCATGCTTAAGTCTGTATTTTACGAGGGGCACTCAGTAATTCTGAGTTGTTTTGGGTGAAAGTATATTTTTTTCTGGATTTGTTGTATAAAAGAAAACACATGTCAGTTCTTGGGCAGAAATTATGAAGTGTGTTTTTACTATATGACAAGTGTGAGTTAAGCTGACCTGAAAGAGTGCTGGATTTAAATGATGTCATAGTTTCTAAATTCTGTATACATTTTAGCTTTTTTTGTGTGTGTGTGTGTGTAAAATCTAAAGGAAACACGGGACTTTATTTTTTCTTTATAGTTACTTATTTTTCTCTGACTGGGATAGTCTGTCTGGTGATCCTAAAGTGGAAAGAGCCTTCATGGATGGCACAAATCGTCAGGATTTGATAAAAACAAAATTAGGCTGGCCTGCTGGAATAACTCTGGATATTGTATCAAAAAGGCTATACTGGGTTGACAGCCGATTTGATTACATTGAGACTGTAACTTATGATGGGCTTCAAAGGTAAGAGAAATATTACCCCTTGGAGGTTACGGATACATGGATTATTTTCTAGCTAGTTCTAAGTATTCCAGTGTCTAACAAAAAGTGATTCATGAACGGTGTAAATTACAATAACGAATGTGACATTCCTTGATACCTGTGGTATCGTACTACTTGTTGAAAATCCATAATTACTCTGTCATTCTTTGTTCTGTTTCTACACTGAATGCCTGTTATGCTATTTTTACAATGTATGCTTTTATAGCCCGTCACTACTAGTATGCATTTTTGTGTCTGCTTTTTATTTTTGAATATTCTACATTGTCTTAGATCATCATCCTTCACTTCTTTTTTATAAATGAATTTATTTAAACTATTAATCTATAAAGCACTACTTTGTTTAATGGGTATTAAGTCCTGTGGATTTTTTTCTTTTTACACTTGATAAATTTTTGCTGTCAGAAATTAAAATTCATCACTCACCCTACGAGGGAAACTATCACAGCATGCAAGAAAGGAGACTTGCTGTTGTTATGGGGCTGCGAGTGTAGTATTTAGAAGCCTGCTTATCTCTGCATTCGTGATTGGTCTCTGTTACTCAATCACAAGAAAAACTTGTTTACTTTCAACATACCTCTTACACTGTGACTTGAAAAACAGTTCTCTGCTTCATTGGCAAGTTTATTACTCAGTGTATTCCTTTACTTGGAAAACTGCAAAAATAATGCTGATATCTTTGATCTTCTCCTTAATCTGTGTTTTTCAAGGTTGTTTTTGAGATTCTGTAAGGCAAGAAAGTGCTTAGTAAAATCTCTGTTTTTCTGTAGAGGAAAACTTGTTGCTAACAGCAACACCAAAAATTTTCTAAATGTTGTGTAAGCAGCAAGAGGCAATGGCACAATGGCATATCTGCAGACAATGTTAAAGTATGGTTTACTCTATACATGATCACATCTCTTGTGCCTGCAGCGTGAACTTAAATCATCCCGAAAGCTGTTAGAATAGAACTGTAGAATTCACATGATTTGTAGACCTTCCTACAAGACTACACAAAAATTATATCAGTGTTACTGTTATGTGTTACTTGAGGACTTTAATGTCTTTCTTATCTCCTGGTGTTTATCCAGAAAAATACTGTCAGAATTTCTTGTATAGAATATGTATGACTCGTTAGCATTTGATTTTCTTTTGCTTTGCATAGGTACCTAGTTCGGGTCCCTTTTCCATGTATCTCTTTTTCTTTTTCTTTTCTTTATTTTTTTTTAATGCAGTCCATGGATTTTTTTGGGGGGGGGGGGGGGGGGGGGCAGTGGCAGACATGTATTTTTTACATTCAAGACTTCTTGAATATATTAATGTTACAGAGATCTTTAATTTCCTCTATTTGTTTTTTTTTCTATAATTTTCTCTCAGTTATTTTGATTACTTTTTTTTTATTCACTATGTTTTCTTAGAAATCATTTTTGATTTGTTTTATGCTTACACATCCTATATATTTAACTTAATCTCTTCAGTTCATTTGGTCTTTTTGGTTTGTACTTAGGCTGCTTTGATGTCTGTAGAAGCAAAAGCTGGATTATAAATGAGTAATCCTGTGCCTTTTAGTCTGTTAATAAAATATATTTTCTATATAGTATTTTGTAATTAATTAAAGAAAATCTTTATAACAGGAGAACAATAGCTCATGGAGGCTCACTGATTCCTCATCCATATGGAATTACTTTATTTGAACACAATGTTTATTTCACTGATTGGACAAAAATGGCAGTGGTGAAAGCTAATAAGTTTTCAGAATCGAACCCCCAAGTGATCTACCAGTCTTCACTGAGACCGTATGGAGTGACAGTTTATCATGCTGCCAGACAGCCATACGGTAAGACAAGAATTTAAGAATTATCTTATGAAAAGTTGCTAAAAATAATGAAAGACTTCCATTTTGAGACAAAGAGCTAATGATTGTGGAACATACGTTTTTAGGATTGGACTCTTCTATACAGGACTTTCATCGAGCTCCTCTTGGTTATGATGAGTCAAATGCAACATTTTAAAGTGAGGATTACAAAATGTGTTGGTATTTGGTGGAGTCAAACTTGTACTTGAACAGTTTTGGCATTTGGGACTTCTCGTCCTAAACAGTGCAGTGAGGGTACAGTTGGAAAAGGCTACCGATATGAATGAATTTTGTGAGCTATAATTATGAAGTAGATCTCTGTGGAAGATTATCACCTTGATGATGCCCTCCATGCTGTGCACTGAGCTTTTCTGTACAGAATTGAATACCTTGAGTGCTGGTTAGCTGTGATAGGAATTCAGTGCACTCCACGGTGGAGCTTGTGTTGTACGATTTCAAAGTATTGTAATTCCTATGAAGTCCATATGTTTTATTGTGGATGATTAAAAAGTCTTCTAAAAATCATTATTTTGATTTTTCAGTATAGTAAAAATATATACCAGATGAAGTTACAGTCCTGTACATATTATTTTTCAGTGAGAAATCCTTGTGGAAATAACAATGGAGGATGTGAACAGATCTGTGTTCTCAGTCACAAAACAGATAATGACGGACTAGGTTATCGCTGTAGATGTATACTGGGCTTTGATCTACACATAGATGGACGGCATTGTGTTGGTAAGAAGGGGCTACGTGATTGTTGGAAATAGCAGTGTTCCATTAACTCCAGAGATATTTATAGAAGCTGTTCCTTCTCTTCAATAGCAACGTGATTTCGGTATGCCAAGGACTTTGTGTTTTTCTGCTACAACCCTTGTTGACAACTTCAAATGTATGCTGCTGAGGTTCATTTCAAACCATAACAACTTAAGCTCACTGCTTTCTGTGGGCATTTTAAGAGAGTTTGATGTGGAATGTGCATAGAAAGCAGTACGATTAAGCTCTTAGCCCTAAAGTCAAGCATGGACACTTGGAGATTTTACATTATTTGAATGTGGGATCTACATAAGTAAAGTGTTGTACAGGATAAGTTGTTCTTTTCCCTTTATGGCAAGAGATTCAGACTTGGGGTTGTGAGCTTCCATCAGCAATCTGCTGCTATCTGGATTGTTACTGGGATGTCTACTATTGGTAGTTATTGGCAAATTAAGCCATGTATCTTTATCCACTTGCTGTTTAATCATGTAGTTATGCCTCTTGCTACTCAGATATGGCCTGACTATACGGTGATTCCACAGAACCCGAACATTTTATTTATATATGTGATTGTAAAGAGATTAGCATGAGAGATTTCTGTATCCATAGGGATTTTTTTTGTGAAGGTGTATTAGGACCACAGTAACAAGGCAAAAAAAAGACGTGGATGCATCACTTAATATTCTATGTTGAGTTTCTTCTATTCATTTTTTTTAAGTCTATATGTACTTAAATTTATTTTTTCTTATTCTTTCTTTCTTCAATTTCTATGATATTAGTGTTGTGAAAGGAAAATAAAGTTTTAATTAATTAATGCTCAATTTTCTTTCCCTGTAAATAAGTAAAGACTGTGTCTTTTCTTCTCTTTTGCAGCTGTGCAGCAGTTTCTGCTATTTTCATCCCAGCTAGCAGTGCGGGGAATCCCGTTCAATCTTTCTACCCAAGAAGATGTGATCATACCTGTAACAGGAAGCCCTTCATATTTTGTTGGAATTGACTTCTGGGCTCAAGAAGACACCATTTTTTTTTCAGACACAAGTAGAGACATGATCTATAAACAGAAAACTGATGGTTCAGGTGAGAATCATTCTTAAGAAATACAGTGTAATTGTCATACGGAGAGTACTATGTATATCCCTAAAAAGCCACACAAAAAAATTCCTTTGTGACATATACAGAAAAATCTGCGTCATCTCAGTAATCTGAAAAATGTTTGTCAAATATTTGTTCAACTCATGTTAAGCTTATAAAAGCAGTAAAAAATTGCCTTCAGTAATTTAACAGATTTGATGAGTGTGCTTGCGAATGAACAATTTTTAGCACTTGTCACAACTTGCATTTGTCATCCTCAGACTATTACATCTTTTTATAGTATAAGACTTAGTTTCTCTTTTTTATTTTCCTATCTGAAGAGCAAGATGTTTGTCATAAAACTGCAGTAGAAAAAAGGAACTTTACTGTTACGAGATTTTGGGAGTCCTTTTTGTGATAGTGTGAAGACTGTTTCTATCAAAGTTGTAATAAAGATCGAGTGTGTAAGTCAGCGTATAGCCTCCTGAACTTGCATGATGCCTTGGATCGGAGTAATGGTAATAGCAGCTCACCGTCTGTTTGTTGACTAAGATGTAACTTGGGGACCAAACAATGCCGTGTCTTTACGTTTCTTCTCGTTTGGGTTTGTGCTCCTGAAGCATGTGCCTCCTTCACCTGGAACAAAGGGCACCCCTAAGGGCTTTATACAGGTAGCACAGAAGCAGCATTTTTTCCAGGGAAGCCATTATTTTTGTGAATAGAATAATACTTTTGGGTTATTCCTTCCGATCTTGAATGTGTACAGTGATTGTATCTATTGTAAATTCTAGGAAGAGAAATTCTGACAGCTAATAGAGTGGAAAGTGTTGAAGACTTGGCCTTTGACTGGATCTCAAAGAATCTATACTGGACAGACCCTCGATACAGAAGCATAAGTGTAATGAGGCTTGCAGATAAATCTAGAAGAGCTATTGTTCAGAATTTAAATAATCCTCGATCAATAGTGGTTCATCCTGTCATTGGGTAAATAGTCCTTGATTCTGTCTTGAAATTACGTGAACGAGCTAAGTTTTTTTGTTCACTGCATCTCAGTTATTTAACACTAGCCTTAACTCTTTGACTGTATGCGTAAGTCAAAGGGATCAGGAGCAAATTCTTTGTAATGTTCTCGTGTACTTGCAAGTATTTCTTGAAGAATGCACTTTTGCTTGATTCTTCCTCCTTGTAAATTAGTTAAATGAAATCCATAACAGTTTTAGCTGAGTATCATGTTGAGAGGCACAAATAACTTAAGATCATTTTGGAAATCGTTGTACACGGTAAATATTGTCAGTTCCACTAGTGACTGAGGAGAGGGGGAGGCCATGGCAAAATACGTGGGTTTTCTGAAGTATGGGGAAGGTAAGTTCTTAAGTGTGTGGGCTTATGTGTATTCTGGTGTGTTCTTTCAGGTATATATTCTGGACGGATTGGTTCCGTCCTGCTAAAATTATGAGGGCCTGGAGTGATGGATCACATGGCTTACCAATTGTGAATACAACTCTAGGCTGGCCTAACGGCTTAGCCATTGACTGGAGGTAAGGACAGTACAGTTGTGTCGAGTTATGAGCGCTGGCACTGCCTTGCTGAAGATGTTTTTTTTCCAACTATATAAAAACCTGTAAAATGCAAGGTTTTCTCAGACAACACCCCTTTTCCTCCACTGTATCATCTCGACTGATTTAGGATTATTATTAAATGTTAGTTCTTCATAATAAATATCATGTCATTTCAAGAGATAAAACATTTTCATTATTTCTAGTTCTCTAAGACTGTATTGGGTGGATGCTTTTTTTGATAAAATTGAACATAGCACCTTTGATGGACTGGACAGACGAACTCTTGAACGTATTGCTCAGATGACTCATCCATTTGGCCTTACTATTTTTGGAGGTAGGTCTGGCATTGAAAAATACTACCTGTTAATATCACAAAATGCTGTTCATGTGATGATATGCGAGTATGTGAGATAAAACAAGTGTTTTTTGCAATATTGTGTTTTGACTAGATATCTAATTCAGTCAGGTGAGCTAACTCTTAGTGCAACAAAACAGGTAATTATAGCTTTCAAATTGGGATGCTTCTCTAGAGATGACTAGCAATTTCAGGATTTTATTAATTATATGTAGAGTTCATTGGATTCATGGTGTGTGCAAAGAAGAATGACAGCATCTGACCCCATTGGATATTGTGCAAAAACCTCTTCAGAATATTCTAACCCCTTCAAAAAAAAAGTCTTAATGAATTATTTTAAAAACTGTCCTAGAATTTGAAATATCGCTACAGTCTGTTATATCTTATATTAAGCAATATCTAAGAGGTTTTTTTTTTGTTTTTCCTAAGTTATATCTGTCTGTAACCGTAACTTCACTTTCGCTGTGAATGATGGAAGTCAGTTAGTCTTTTTCAGGAAATAATTATGAAAAAATACTACATTTACATGAAATGCCTTGCAGTTCTATCTTATGATGCTTGATATTTTATGTCATTTTGCACTGTAACTATTGTTTGTTAAATGTCTTTCAAAACAGGCTATGCCTATTTCACTGACTGGAGACTTGGTGGAATAGTTCGAGTGAGAAAGTCTGATGGAGGAGAAATGACTATTATTAGGAGGGGCATTAGTAACATTATGCATGTTAAAGCATATGATGCACATTCCCAAATAGGTGAGCTCATTTGTTGTACAGGTGGAAGATATGAAATACAGAGTAAGAGAAGATATTTTGGGACATTAATTCAAGATGTTTCGTTCTCAATTTTAAAATGGCTTTCTTAGTCACAACTGTGATGTGTGAGAGAGACAGCACAGACACATACAGTCTCAGGTTCTACATTTGAGTGACTTGTGACTGCATATGGTTTTTCTCCACTGTACCTGTTTCTTTATTTAGTAATCTTGACAAATGGAATTTTTATTTCACTGTATCTTGCGTTACCTTATCACCAATTCCAGTCTTGTGTTTATCTTCACCCAGTAGAGGTTTTAGTTAATCAGAACTACTTATTTTGAAGGATTGGATAAACTAATTAAACTAAATTAAATTATATGAATTAAAATACTATTCTTAAGGTAATCACTGTGCATAAGTCTTTTTTTCTTCTTTTTATTCATCAAATATATGCAGTTATATGATCTAAAATAAGGATTTGATATTATAGTTATCTTGGTAAAACACCCAGTGTGTTTATCAAAGCTCACGCTAAGGTTCACTACCTATGTGGTGTCCAAACACTGCATCAGGTATGCTAGTCTTGCTGAGACAAAACTCCAAATTTACTGTAGAGTATTTATTTGCAGATATTTGCCAAAAAATAGCAGAAATCTTTGACAAAATTGTATAAGGTGTTTTTGGTATTCTTTAACACTTGTGTCATTGAAGACTGTATGGAATGCAGGGCTTATTTTTGACTTACTACTGCTTCTGCCAGTAAACTTCACCTTATTTGGCATTGTAAGCAGAATCAGATTATGCTACAGCATCTTTTTTTTTTTTTTTTTTTTTAAATTCTTTTGCAGTTACTCTGCACTTTTAATAGTTTCCAAGCTGTTATCAATAGTGTACACATACATCTTCTCTATCACTCTTTAAGGCTCTAACTACTGTAACAGAGGAACAAATCCCAATGGAGATTGCAGCCATTTCTGCTTCCCAGTACCAAATTTTCAGAGAGTTTGTGGTTGTCCATATGGCATGAAACTGGCTTCAAATCAACTGACGTGTGTTGAAGATCCATCTAATGAGCCACCAACTTTGCAGTGTGGCTCATACTCGTTTTCCTGCAACAATGGAAGATGTGTGCCTCGATACTATCAGTGTGATGGCATTGATGATTGCCATGATAACAGTGATGAACAAAACTGTGGTTCTTTAAGTAAGTGCTCCCTGTAATTTACTATCAGTATTTGGTGATTTTATTTCTGAAAGTTTGATGTGTCAGTCTGATTTCCTTGGAATAAAATCTGATTTTTTTAGGGTTCTATTTGTGGATAAATCCTGAGACCAATTTGGAGGATAAGTTACTTTGAAAGTAACAGGATAACTCATAGGGAATTCAACACCGGACAGTTGAAGATGCACGAAAATATTAATGTCTAACTGGATTTGACATTCATTTAAAGAGTGACAAAGATGTCTCTTCTAAAGAAAACGTCTACATTTATTCTTAGATTTTGTAAATTTGAGAGACATTGAAATATCACTTTCTTGTTTTAATACCTGGAGAAGGACAAAAGGTCTTAATAAAGTTGAAGGCATTTAAAAAGAGCACCATAAGAAAAATAACAAAACCGTGTGCATTGCCTAGCCTACTTCTGAGATTAAAGCAGTGCCTTTATTTCATTTAATAGCTGAATTAAACAGATTTTTTTCAGATTTTCATTATGTTTGGGCACTTCTGAACTATTTGTTAGATCTTCTTTTTCACAGTGAAATGAGTTAAAAGTTAAATGAATTCATTTCCTGCTTTTACTGTAAAACGACTCAAAAAAAAAAAGAAGTTACTTTGTTGATCAAGTGAAATGGAGAGAACAAATTAATATCTGTATTTCTTAAAGTACTGAAGAGTTCTTGGCTCTTGTGGCATGTTTGGTGCCCCTTTAGAGTTAATTCTTTTAAATTACATACAAGAGAACAGCACATAAGAATTAAATGTGCCCCTTAATGCACAGAAGTAACAAGTATGAGTAAGTTATAAAACCTGTTTCTTATTAGTAGGATATTGTAGAATAAATCTATTTTGGGAAAAGAAGGTATGAAACAAATGGTTACTTGAAGAATGATTTTTCTTGCTTTCTTTTTAGATCGGTGTGGAGTCTTAGTAATTTATAGCTTTTATTCATGCAGCTTAAAAAAAAAACTTATAAGAATTTAGTTTGCTTTTGCAACAGTTTTGCAGCATGACTGACACTTTCATTTTAAGCAGTGTGCATTGTAGAATGTGATATGTAATTTAGATATTCTGTAAGCATAGTAAATATTTAAATATATTTAACATGCTGGCAAGGAAGGTACATTTTGGAGATCATTATAAGTGTTCTCTTTTATTTTTTTTGTTTAGACAATACTTGTTCCTCATCAGCTTTCACCTGTGCCAGTGGACAGTGTATTCCAAGTCGGTGGCGTTGTGATAAACATAATGACTGTTTTGATGGCAGCGATGAATTGCGTTGTCCCACACAAGGACCCACATCATGCCCTGAGACCCTGTTTACATGTGACAATAATAGATGTATTCCTAGGATCTGGCTGTGTGATACTGATAATGACTGTGGTGATGGGTCAGATGAAAAGAATTGCAGTGAGTATCTGAACTGTCTTTTTAAAACAAACAAACAAACAAACAATGAACATCTGTGTATGTCTATATGCACAAGTCTAAAAACGAGAAATGAAATTAGGAAGAAAGATCTAGTATCTAAGTGGGATTAATGTTTTTCAGTATGTAAGATGTTGAAAACTCACCTACTTCAAGCTACCAGAGCCATGTAGAATGAAGAAAAATAATTAAAAAGCAGTAAGACAGTGCTGCTGTGAGAGTTGTAATCATGGTGCTGCATAATGTTACCCACTACAACTTCCAGCAAAAAGCATCTATATCTCACACATTCAAAATACATACTTAATGAGCAATTTCAGTAATGACTGATGGTGTGGTCAACTGATTTAATGTTGATGTTTTTGTCCAGAAATATCTGTAATTATTTTGCGGTGAAGTAAGACAGTTCCTCTATATACTTCAATTTGCATTATTTCTCACTAGTTGAAATGGACTGTTTCTTTTGCATGAGACACAGTCTACATATGAATAAATAATTTCTTGATGTTAATGTAGCAGTGCTTGTCATTTGGATGTTTACTAGCTGCTTCATTGCAGACTGCAATTTAGAGATATTGTTTGTATGCTGTCTCTGTATTATGCTGATTTCAGATGAGAGAAAATAAACAGGGCTGTGATTACTGTCATTCTTAACAGCTTTCACAGGTACTTGTGAGCCCAGGCAGTTTCAGTGTCCAGACCATCGCTGTATTGACCCATACTATGTCTGTGATGGGGACAAAGACTGTGTAGATGGTGCTGATGAGCATGACTGCAGTAAGTGCAATCTTTGTTTGTTCCACCTCTTTATTGTTTCTCACTGTTGTGCCCCGAAGGGTATTTGGTGACCTCATATTACGAGCTCTAGGATAGCAGATAGGCGCAATAAACCTATCCATAAATTAGCTCTGTTAATGATACTTGTTTTAGTATTTATTGTAAGCTCTTTGATCTTTTGGGTGGTTTCAGAGGGCTGAAATCTAAGTTTTCTGTAGATTTCAAAGTCATTTTCTGTATCACATAGAAATTGCAGTCTTCAGTGGGACTTGGACTTCTGGTGCCATAGCTGCCTTGTGCACCTGTAGAAAAATATGGCTCAGTCTAGCTCTGAAAATAAAGTAACTAACTTTTTTCCTTTTTTAGTATACAATTGCAGTGGCACAGAGTTTAAATGTGTAAGTGGAGACCAGTGTATCAGTTCTTACTACCAATGTGATGGTGTTTTTGACTGTAATGATCACTCAGACGAGACCGATTGCCGTAAGTATAGGGATTTATTAGGTGATGCTGTGCAAAATTTTGTTTATCTCCTATGTCAGATAATTTGAAATACAGTCATTCAAACTTGAAAATTATTTTTAGATAAACTTGCTTGTAAATACTTCTTGTGAGCCAAAATTTCAAACACGGTAGATTTCAGCTCAAGAGTAGCTTTCTGGCAGAGTGGTGCCTGCATTCCATTTGTCTCTCAAGTTTTGTTTTATTTGGCACCATAAGGTTTAAAAGTAAGGCTTAAAAGTCTGTTCAGCTAGGAAGCTGGAAATTTTTGCTCTGTGAGAGTTATATTAAATTTTTTTCCCTTGAGATATTATTTACATTTAAGTTAGTATTTTTCAATATGAGATTGTGAGAACTTATTTCAGAGAATAATTTCATCTTGTGTTGGGTATGCTCATAGATATCAGTATACATAGATAGCAATGTGTGCTTGTTTAAAGCATAACTATATATTGCTTTATTCACTGTATTATAAAGTAGGAGCTAATTTGTCCAAATTCTGGAATGTCATGTATATTGAATGACTGTGATTCTATGGCCCGATTTAAAAGCAACAGAGCTTTTTATAGTGTTGTGATTTCTTCGGCAAGACAAGAACTGAAAACAGGAGCTCTTCATCTCCAGTTTCTGAACTTTTGAATGTCACTGTTTTAGCTACAAGACCACCAGGAATGTGCCACCAGGATGAATTCCAGTGCCAATCAGATGGCAATTGTGTTCCTGCTAGCTGGGAATGTGATGGCCATCTTGACTGTGCAGATGGCTCAGATGAACATCACAGATGTCCTGCCAGGACCTGTCCTCCATCCCTTTTCCGCTGTGACAATGGCAACTGTGTCTACCGAGCATGGATCTGTGATGGTGATAATGACTGCAGGGATATGAGTGATGAGAGAGATTGTCCTACGCAACCCTTCCGGTGTCCCAGCTGGCAGTGGCAGTGTCCCGGCCATAGTATCTGTGTGAATCTGAGCAAAGTTTGTGATAATTCTGCTGATTGTCCTAATGGAGCAGATGAATCCCCACTGTGCAGTAAGTTACTGTTCAAGCATCTACAATAACCTACAGTGTGCTGTGACTACAGGCATAAAATGCAGAGTATCCACAGAACAGCTATGTTATATTCAGCATGTGTTGTTATTGTAGCAACATTTCTAGCAGAAATTGTAAGCTTACTGTAATTAAAGCACTAATTATGAAGTGAAACTTCCTTGCAGTGAAGGGAGACTAAGGTGAACTCACTAACTATATCCAATCTTACACTCTGAATTATATGCTGAATTTCACTGACTACAGTGGCTTTTATGTAACTATATTGGAATGAGGTTTGTTTTCTTAAACAGATTCACTAAAGAAGGGTATGCCTTACGTTCAGATTAAACACGATTCAGTCTTTAATACTTTCTTTTAAATTTCTAATTTCAAAAATCACAAAAAAAATCTAAAAGTTTATCTGTAGCTAGCTATTTGTAGCTATTTGTATTTGTGTTGATTATTATTTGATTTAATCGTAACCTTTTTCTTTCTTCCCTTCCTTCTTTCCTTTCTTTCTTTAATCAATGCACATTCTCAGATGAACCCCAGCCAGGTATGATTATACGTGATTTTAAATTTTTGTGTATTAACAAGATTTTAGTGCTGGTGTTGTACAGCAAATATTTTGTATAATCTAGGTATGTTTGAAAACATTGTTGCAAGTGAATTCTGGGACTCAGTGGTAAATGCTGTGTTATCTGCCTTCATATGCATTGTGTATGTTGTATTTTGCATAAGAGCCTCAACCTGGTCTCACATGCATAACTGATGATTGTGCAGCATGTTTTAACAGCAATTTCAGGCTGGTACAATGCAACAGCAAAGTAATAAATTTAGCACAGAGAGCTTTTGTTAACTATATGCTTATTTCCTTTCCCAACCCCATTTCAGATCAGGAGAGCTGCTCTGACAATAATGCAGGCTGCACTCATGAATGTATTCAAGGACCTTTTGGAGCTCAGTGTACTTGTCCTGTTGGATACCAGCTCGCAAATGATTCTAAGACCTGTGAAGATATTAATGAATGTGACCCTCCAGGCTTTTGTAGTCAGCACTGTTACAATGAGAGAGGATCTTTTCGATGTTACTGTGATGAAGGATACATTCTGGAAACCAATGGGAGGATTTGTAAAGTGGCAGGTGAGAAACACTGGTGTCAACCTTAAAAATGTCAGTGGTGCTGGAAAATGTCTGTTTTTTTTTTCATTTTCATACTGTTATCTTTTGAAAGAGGAGATGCAACAGCCACTGACAGTCATTCATAGCAGATTATCCTGAGTATTGAAACAGCCACTCGGGGTTAATTGGAAAGTATTATTTTGTTGAAATACAATATTTAGATTAACATCCTGGGTTATTAAATCCACAGTGGTAAAATATATATATATATATATTCTGGAGAAAAAGCAGTGCCAGACACCTCTAAATCATAAGTTAAAATCTGCTCTTTTATGAAGTTCAGTGCATTGAGAGTGTTTATAACCCAGTCTTTTCATGAGGGTTTAATGTCTGTGTTATGGTCTTAATTCTGGAGAGCAAGGAAGACTGAGCCAGCCCAGTTCTGTTGTTCTGTATCTCTTACATAGTGTGCTAAAGGAACCATAAACCCATTGTTACCATAAGGTTCCTGGTTTAGGGGTATCCTCAGGTTCTGCAGTCTGAGAAGGATAACTTGTGGGACAGAGACCTTTGCAGTTTCAATCAGGATTGGGAGTTGAAAGTGACTCTGAGGGAAGTTCTGGCTCAGCTGCAAACTAAGAAACCAGGGTCCCGATGTGAGTCTGGAAGGAGAGTCTGTTGGAATAAATGATGGAGGAAGAATAAAAGAAAGCCAGAGTAGATCACAAGGTGTCAGGATAGACAGAATAGATATGATAAAATATATTTGCCTGGGAGTTGATTTTGAATTTGCCCTTTCAACCCATGCATCTAGATATAATTACTTTGATGCTATAAAACCATGCCTAATTACTCAATTACTCATTGTTACTTGTCTAACAGAATTACTGTTGGATAGCTAAGTGGTTTATTTATATTTCTTTTTCTTTGACAGAGTCTGGGAATCTTCTTTTGCTAGTGGCAAGTCGTAACCAAATTGTTGTGGACAACATCACCTCTCAGTCACACAGTATCTATTCTCTCATTAGGGATGGGAGGAATATTGTGGCTATTGATTTTGATTCAATCTCAGATCGTATCTTTTGGTCTGATACAACACAGGATAAAATTTGGAGTGCTTACCAAAATGGGACTGACCGAAAAATAGTAAGTTTCACTGAGTTTCACTTGTCCCTTCACTGTTGAAAGAAAATGAAGACGTTGTATCTCCACTTAAGGGAAGAGGCAAATCCCCTAGTATTAATAAGGGAGATAGGCTAAGTGGAACAATTCAGTAGATGCTAAGCTAATGTTTCCTATACCTTTTTGAAAAAGGAACCTGAATGTTTTTGGGAAGCTTTGTAACACTAGACTATACACTGATTTTCCCCATAGTAAGTGCATACTTCTTCCGTACGGCTGAAATTAGTAAGAGTGGGTATATGCCTAGTAAGCACTCTGAGGCTCATTCTGTATAAAAGGCCTAGAAAATAGTTGAAATTTGGTTACCTGTTTTCTGTATTTACAGAGGAATAAAGTGTGAGAAGTGATAACAATTAGTTTTTTTTTTCTCTCTCTCTCTGTATCACTCTTGTTTTTTTTTGTTTTTTTTTTTTTTTAAATTTCTGTTGTTAAACAGGTGTTTGACAGTGGTGTCACCGTGACTGAAAGTATAGCAGTAGATTGGGTAGGACGCAATCTTTACTGGACAGACTTTGTTCTGGAAACAATTGAAGTCTCTAAAATGGATGGGAGCCACAGGACTGTGCTGATTAGTGAAAATGTAACAAACCCAAGGGGACTAGTGTTAGATCCCAGAATTGAGTAAGATTTTTTTTATTTTGTTTTGAGAAGATACATATTTTATGATAACAATATTCAAACCTGAGATATGCCCAAATGATATTGTAATTATAAGTGACAAGTGGAAGAGAAAACTGAAAATACAGTTTTTAAATGATGTGTTTAGAGTGTTCATTTTATATTTAGTTTCAAATGATCATTATTTGTAATGTGTTAATCTGATTTGCTCTAACAAGATATTTGTCTTCCTCAGAAACAGATCTTCTTCCTAGGTACAAACTTTAAATTTAAAAGTTTGGTATATCATTAGTCAGTGGTGTGCCACAAATATGTGTATGTTCAGCATAAGGTGGTATGCCTCCCTATTTCTACCTGACAAAGGACAGGTTCCCTCGTACCCCCAAATGCAAAATAATTGCCATCATGTGTTAATGTCATCACAAAAGATACCTTCCTGTTTTGAGCAGCAACAGAGTAAGTGAAATTTTCTAATTTGAACTGTTCATGTGCAGACTTCTGTTTTATGAACTCTCCAGTGTCTTGAGCTCTGCTTACTGCCAACCACGTGGAGCTCTTCAGTTATAGCTCTGGTAGCACGATCAATGTGCCTGTGGAAGCACAAACCTGCATCAAGTTGGTATTTAGGAAACGGAATTGCCTTACAGTCAACGTATGCAGTCAACAGTAATGATGACGGAGTTTTTACTGTTCTTATTTACAAAATAAAATAGCTCAGAAGCATTCAAAAGTTTTTACAACAGAAATGATGGTAATGTCATGAATAAACATATTGCTGATATGAGTGATTTCAGTATCATTGGTTAGGACATTTCTTAAACATCTTTCTGGCTAATTAAGCTTTATAGGCAGCTTGCTTTTTTCTTTTTCTTTTTTTTTCTTTTTTTTTTCTTCAGATTGGTAACTCTTAGTTACTTTTTTTTCAGTGCTCATGTGATGTTCTGGACTGACTGGGGCCAAAACCCCCGAATTGAAAAAGCCAGTATGGATGGCAAATTGCGAACAGTGATTATTAACAGTAAAATCTACTGGCCCAATGGACTCTGCATTGACTACCCAAATAAACTTCTTTATTTTGCTGATGCTTATCTTGATTATATTGACTTTTGTGATTACAATGGGAACAACAGACGACAGGTGGTTGCAAGTGATTTGGTAAGACGTTAATTGATAAACAGTGTTTTTCTGTCTCCTTTCTGATACTGCTCAACAGTGTCTTTGCACAATCATAGCCTTTCTGTTCAAAATGTTCTGGTGAAGTAAGTAGTGAAGTGTTCTAGCTGCTTGTTACTGCTGGAAAATTAACTACATAAACCATTCAGTCTTCTATATTTTCAGTGAAACCCAGAGCTAAGTGTAGACTTAATGCTGTAGATCATTCTCATTTGTTCTGTCTATGTGTGAAGTCTAAAAGTGACATCTGACACTGCTGTAACTCTAATACAATAAAAAAACTGGAGGACTTCTCCTTGCCACCTTCTATCAGTGATAACTGTAGCAACAAAGGATGATCTGCTGCCAAGATTTGCTATTTGCTGGGAATGTTGTGAAGGGAGAATTTCTGACAGGATATCTTTAAGCAACGTACTGCTGTCAATTGACAGGACTGTGTACCAACACCACAGTTTACTTATTCTTATAAGCTGGTATGAATAGCAATGTGTATTTTTAAGAATTGAACCTTGGGATCCATTTATCTTTGGCTAAGTAGGCAATTCTTGTGCATTAGAAACAGGTGCAATATTTCTTGCCTTAATCTTCAGAAATTTCATTGAGCCATCTTCTTCAACAATGTGGTAAATTATAGGGAAGCTTATTGGAACTGGAAGGTCTTTGCAGATTCATAACTACTGCATTTTCACTTGTGCCCATGAAAATCTGCAGTTGGGTCTTTATTTTTTGTTTGCTTGTGTTCTGCATTGCAGATAGACTGCTTTATTAATTCCTCATGCTGTACATACTTTAAAAAAAAAAAAAAAAAAAAAAAAAAGCTCCCTCATAATTGGTGCCTTGTTTTCAGGCAGTAGATGATATTTCATACTTACTTGGTAAAAATAGCTTTTGAGATGGCAGCTTTTCTTTTTCTTTTTTTCTTTTTTAAATTTTTTCTTAGCTCTGTTATTAGAGGGCAAGCTTTGCTATCTCCAGAACTAAAGTGATAAACATTCTTGCCTCACAGATTTTGCAACATCCTCATGCTCTAACTATCTTTGAAGATTTTGTCTACTGGAGTGACCGGTATACTAACCGAGTAATTAGGGCCAATAAATGGCATGGAGGAAACCAAACAGTTATGATTTATAACATTCACCAGCCTTTGGGGCTTGTGGCAGTTCATCCTGTAAAGCAACCTTATGGTAAGTTCAGCAAAACAACTTTGATGATTACAAAAATATGTCACAAAGTAATGTTGTGCATTCTGGAATCAGTCATGTCAACAAGTAGTCTGGGTTAAAACAAGAAAATAATTTATGCCACTGACTTAAAACTGAAAATCTTTTCAGTCTTTCCAACCTGCTGAGTAGTCCAGTATTTAGGAAAGTGACCTAGGGAGCATATAAGCTCATCATGAATAGCCAAAAAGGATAATAGGAAAGTAGCATGTGCAGCTTTTCTGCTCTTTATTTTGAAGTTTTTGTCATAAAATTCTAGCATTTTTGAAAATATTTTCATTTTAAAAATTTCTCTGTGGCAAACAGACTTGTTCCACGTATATATCATACTTTTAGGCAAATTACTCTTGTCATTCCTTGCTTGATTTTACTTAATGAAATAATGCAATAAAGGATTTTAATTTATTCAAGACTGACTTTGATTTCTTCTGCTCTGTATCTTGTGTTGGGGATGTTTTTTTGCAAATAAATATTGCAGTGACTAACATTTTCTTTTTCCTGAAGAATTCTAACGGGGGAGGGCATAGTCTTGTATCTTATTAATGTGCTAGTAATTTCTGGTGCTATGCTATGTGTGCACTTTTTTTGAACAAAACCTTCCTCAAGCATGTTCATAGCTAAAGCTACTTTGGACTGTTGTTAAATTATTTAGTCACAAAAGGGTAACATTAATTTATACATTGTAATTCTGATTTAATAAGTTT
The DNA here is from genome assembly GCF_023343835.1 of Lagopus muta. NCBI lineage: Eukaryota > Metazoa > Chordata > Aves > Galliformes > Phasianidae > Lagopus > Lagopus muta. The sequence goes on along the minus strand of NC_064440.1, from coordinate 18,137,077 downwards.
TAATTTATTGTCTGGAGCTTAAAAACATTACTACCACTGGTGGAGAAACTGGCTTATTTTCTTTATTGTATTAAATTAGTTCATTTTGTGATTTTCTTTCATCAAATCCTTTCAGGATTTCAACAAATCCTTTCAGATTTTTTTGTTTTTCTTTACATGGACAGAGAAAGAAGAAAGCACTTACCAAATAGTTCAACACTGTAATATTGCAAATGAAGGCATGATTTTTTAACTGTCATCCATTCTTCTTGTTTTGTAAATCATTAGATTTCACATCAATTAGATTTTAGATAGAAATGAGCTATTTTCTTATAGTTTGAGTTTATCATTGTTTTACTTGCCATCTTGTTGAATTCTTCTCAGTTCTTTTTGTTTTTTTACTATCCGGGATAATATGTCATTTCCTCAAATATTCCACTTTTAGAGTAAAACCTGCAGCAGTTGCTAAGGGTATTCATTCATGCAGTCTGATTTGTATTTCATGAGGATGACTTCTCCTGAAAAATTCTTTTTAACATCATTTTTGTGGAAGCAATCTAAATGGTTGAATTTTAATTTCTAGTAATAATAATGATCATCAAAGACTTTTTAACTCTTCTATTTCACAGACTTCAGGTTTCAAAGTGATACAAGAAATTATACATTAAGTCCCTACTACCTTTAATGATGCATAGTTAGCCATGTTATTTCTTTAAATTTCTCCAAAAAGCTTCAGTAAATAGTTTAAACGTCCCATCCAGAAAGGTTATTGTGATCAAAGTCTGAAGGTTCTGCAGGCCTTCAGATGCAATTAACAAAATTTGGAAAAGGAATTTGACAGATTTTTGTGCTAGGAAAATGAAAAGATCAATATGATAATATTGCTGGTTTTACAGTAAGGTTTATGTTATAAGTGTATTGTATTGCATATGATTCTTGTAAATAACTTGATATTGAATTTCAAGGAAATACTGAAGCTGATTTAGTGCAGAGTTGACATTTTCAGTAGCACTGAATAGCTTTCCAGCTTCCTGTATTGCTAACAGTTGCTAATAAATTTATTTTTCTTTTCAGGTATCAATTCCTGTGCATCATCACCCTGTAGCCACCTCTGCTTGCTTTCATCATCTGGACCACTTTTTTTTTCCTGTGCTTGTCCTTCTGGATGGATGCTTTCTCCTGACAACAGGAACTGCATGCGAGGTAGGGCAGTAGTTGTGAGACATGAAAAAAAGACTAGACAGATTTTCATAGCCATCCCTCTGCCAAGCAAAAAGCTTGCTTCAGAACTGTGAGCTGTACTCATGAAATCAAAGTTTGGGATCATTCCAGGCATACTTCACTTAGGAAGGATGGAATGGAGTGTACATGGCCTAAAGGCATGGAGCCAGGTTCTGGAAAGAGCTCAAAGAGAGATATTTCTTCATTTGGGAGAAATGGAAGAAATGCTTATTTTTAAGCACTATGAAAAAGCTACATTTTAAATTTTCTCAACACGTTGAATGTTTTGCAGTTACATCTGGAAGGAGCAAAGCATTGGTTAAAATTGTGAAGGAGTATTCTGGCAAAGTGTTGTCCTTGGCATTATAAATATTCAGCCTGGAAGCACATTTTAAAGAATTGTACTTTTAAGAACGTAGAGGTGCAGATCTAGGAGGGAATTGCTTGATTAATCAGATCTCCTTCCTTCCTTGAGTACCACCACATAAGGTGTTCCTTTTTAACAGACAGGCTCCAGCTGGACATTAATTTGGTTTCTTGCTCCTAAACTTCAATGAACCTCGCAATTTTGATGTCTGGAAGCCATTTTGTTTTCAGTTCAAGTATATTATTTCCCATTTCTGTCCATTTCCTATGCCACTTCTGTCTTTTGGGATAAAAAACATCAGTAGTTCTTCATTCCTGATATATATATTCTGTGTATATTTTTAAAATGATTTATCACATTCTCCCTCAGCTTGTATTTTGCTTTGAAAGAAATCATGTCCTTTGGTTTCCCCTCATGTGGGAAGGGTGTTGTCCTTGCTCCTTGTCACCCTCTCCAGCCTATCATTTCAGGTGTGTGTATCTCAGCAAAATTACTCTATTGCTCATTATAAGAATGAAGAATAGTTAAACATCTCCATAGGTGTTAATGTTGATAGAATCAGTCACCAAAAAATTTCTGAAAAATATGATTGTTTTTAATGAGACTATTAAATTTCTGAAGTACTAACAGTCTAGACAAGAGAACTTGCATATTCATGTTTCAGTAGGATTCAGTAGTGTTTTATGCTGTGTACCATTTGAGAGGGAATAATGACCCTCAGAGTCTTTTATGCACTGGAACAATTTGTTATGAATTTAGTGGTTCCATGTAAACTTTTTGTAGAAGAGCCACTAGCATGCTGCATTCATAAGAAAAAAAAAAAAACAAAACAGCAACATCAAAGTGTAAAAGCTTCAAGAATTTTACAGCTAAGTTTTTTCAGACAACTGTTTGTTGAAATTTGATTTTGAGTGAGCATGAATGATGTGTAAGCTTTTGTCAATTTTGACAACAGTTCTGGTGTTCGAGAGTAGTGAGAATAATTTTAGAAAAGCACAATGATGCTGTGTTTTTTTTTTTTTCATGTCAAAAATTTCATGGAAAGTTTGCATAAATGTATTAAGTAGGCAGTGAAAGAAAAAAAAAATCATCTGTACCAGAAAAAGAGTTTGGTTACACTTACCTTCTGTATGACAGCAACTCAGTTCCTTCTCAAGTGGTAGCTTATGCCTGGAGAAGTGATCAGACTGTGCTCTCTCCTTCAGAAGAAAAAGGAAAAGGAAGAGGGGAACTCGTGTTTGGAAGAGTCTCTTCGCATACTCCCTGGCAGAGGAGAAATTACTTTGCTCACTTGTATCTATAGTCTGTAATGTGTTTTGTCAGAACACACAGCTAGTTGCCCTTTATAACATTTAAGCATGAGGATTAGTGTTTTCTTGAAAGTAAACTTACTGTTTTAGAGATAAAGTTAGTATACTCTATAAGAGATTTAAAAAAAACCAACAAAACAAAAACCAATGATACTGCAGATAAGGATCAGCAGTTGTTTCTGTGACATTGTACATTTCTTTTGACTCCTGCTTAGCCGTTACAATCTATCTCAGGCACGTTTTGACTCTCATTCCTAGAGTTCTGAAGAATCTGCTTGTAGAAGCTGTGGCTGAGTGTACTTCTCCCCTTGGCTAGCAATAAATGATCCTACACTGTTTACTTCCTTTTCAGAATTTGCTTGTATGTGCATTGCGATTACATAGTGCTGAAACATTCAGTGTTAAAACATTACAATTGATAACCTCAGTCTTGTGAGGTAAAAAAAAACAAATGCAAACTTGCATGTAAATAGTTTACAAAGCATCACAGGTAATATTTGTTGTCTTTGTTGTCATTAAGGAACCTTTGGTAGAGCTGGGGCATATATCAGTGCAGTTTTTTTAACAGAGGAAATGTGTTGAAAGCTAACTCTGACTTACATTATATGTTTTCACAGTTGAACACCCTTTCCTTATTGCTGTCAGAGATAATATAATTTATGGAATTTCTCTGAACCCTGAGGAGAAGACCAATGATGCTATGGTTCCAATAGCAGGAGTTCAAAATGGTGTTGATGTTGACTTTGATGACTCAGAACAGATGATCTATTGGGTTGAAAATCCAGTAAGTTAGTATTTGTGTTCAGAATGCACACTAAAATAAGACTTCTTACTTTAAAGTAGTGTTCATGATTTAAATATATTAGCATTAAAGGTAGGAATTTTAATAAATATAGCTGAAAAAAATGAAAGACTTTTTCCCTAGGATGTATGAGACTCCATCTCATTTGAAGGTTAGTTTTCATATTTGTCCACCGAAATATTTAATTAGTGCTCTTCCTTGCAGGGACATGAAGATCAGATGGTAGTGACAGAACTGTACTCTCAGTCCTTTGCTGTAGTCTGCTCTTTTACCTATCTATTGGCTTAGAACTTAACTCTGCAGATAGAGCTGAAAGAGTTCTCCATGAACATATTATATTGAACCAATGGTGCTAAATTTCAAAATGAAATTACCATGCTTGCATGATTTAGTTTCTAGTCTGAGCATTTCATGAAGTAACATAGTACAGAGGCATCCTTTTCTTAAGTAGAAGAAAAGGATGGAAGAGTCACAGGCAGCAAATACAGGGCTGATATTTTTTAAAACTAGTTCAGAATAATTTTTAATAGATCATTATAATTGTTTGAAGAAGTCTCTTTAATTACTCTATGGAAGCCAGGGAGATGAATCTGATAGGAAACTTATGATTCAGCAGTATGTCTCTTCACTCTTGGAAACTTAAAAGCAGTTGATAAATTCTCAGCAATCTATTTGATCCTCCATGCAGTTTGAAAAAATATTCTTGACACGTCTCAGCAAGCAGATAGGTACAGCTGACATTTACAGGAGGTAACACAGTTTTGTAGGTGGTCATGGGCTTATGTATCTATTAACACAGCTGGCAAGTGAAATGCCAAGAGCCTCGGCAGGCTGAGTGCAGATAAGTACTCTATTAAGAATATATAAGAATAAGACTATACACGGACCTAATGATTCCTGGGTGTTTTTTCTAAAGCAATTGTTCTGTAGAACTTCTGTAAAACTGAAGCAACTGGATGAAAACTCAGATCTCAATGTAGCTTCTCTCTGAGTTTTGTCACTGTTTTTGTATCATGCAGCTAAGGTGTCTATGATATAGCTACATTATGTGGCTAACACTATTGAGCCTGCAAGTGATAATTTGTGAGATAATTTTGTGAAAACTGCAGGGTTAATCTTAGTTTTGATTCTTCTATTACAGTTAGAATTTTGGTTCTTCTGTATTTATGCGTGTAGAGAGCACTATTTTCCTGCATTGAATTTGAGATTTATTCAAGCTGGCTAATTGAGAAATCCTGTTAATCTTTTGAGAGTAGAGTACAAATTACAGTAGTGTGTCTACATACAGCTTAAAAATAGACTGTTCAGGCTCATTTTACATAGCCATTTTATTTCTGTGAATCACAGAAATAAATATTTGATAAATACTTGATATATATAATGAACGTTATAGTTCATTTGGTTAATGAACTATAATTCCTCTTTATGCCATATTGTTACACTTGACAGTATATTATACTTTTTTACCATGCTTATGAATTGAGTATATAAAAATACTTTACTACTGCTGAATTTTCATTTTTCTCAGAAAAGATTGCAATATAAAGTATCTGTTCACATGGTTGCAGTAAATGAGGTTTTCTCTTATTTGTTTGTTTTTGATTAAACTGCTCTGGATGTTTATACTTCTGTTATTTTTCCAAGGGTGAAATTCACAGAGTGAGGTCAGATGGATCTAACAGGACGGTTTTTGCTCCAGCAGCTGTTATTGGTGCTCCTATTGGCCTAGCATTGGACTGGATGTCTGCAAACCTTTATTATAGTAATCCAGGAACACAGTCAATTGAGGTAAAATTTAAGTACAATTGTGAAAATTAAGAGCCTCGGTATTTTGCTGCTACAAATATACAATTTGAAATTAGAGCTGTTTTTTAGTGAAAATCAGAAATTAGATTTATTTTTTCTAAAACATTTGGGTAGTATGAAGAAAAGTGATTTGCACACTTGAAGAAAAAAACCTAAATTTGTGCACAGCTAAAAGATTTTAAAAGCGATGTATTCTTGGAACTCTATTTGCGTACGGATCTTTTTTTCGTCGTCAGGAGGCTCCTACTGTTTCACACATAAACTTCACTAATATAGTAATTGCTATTACTTTCCTTGTTATTTTCACTTCAAGTCAGAGATCCTTCTGCACTGCTTCTGACTGTAAAGGAATGTAGCCATGGAATGGAGTAAGATCCAATCCCCAGTGCTCTGGTGTCCTATTCTGTATCTTACTGGAGGCAAGCAGTGTGACAGCATGGGAAAAATAAAAATGCCATTTAGAGTAGGGAAATAGAGAGTAAGCAACATGTAATTAGTGATAAGTATGAATAAGTTGCCATGAATTTTCTTGTCTTTTTCTTGTCCTAAAATATAAATATGCACTTTAAAATTAAAACCTACCTAATTTAAACAGATACAAGATAATACATGTAAAATCAGCCTTTTTCAGTGCCTTCAACCTGTAACACTCAACATCAATATATTATGGAGGCTGAAAGATTAGATTTTTTTGTTACTATTTTTTATTTTTACCAAGGATACTTCAGTATTACCATAGGCAGGTTCAGAGCTTCTTCGTAGGGTGCATGTGAGAGAAGAAAGAATATTAGAGTAGTAAGCAGCTTGCTTTTCCTTCATAGTGTTTGAACAAGTTTCCTGCAATTTCATCACTTGGTGGATTTAGACTTTTTTCCTTTGATTTAGTTATGTATCTTAAGTTCTGTATTAAATGCTTTGATTAATTCAATATTTGCACAGGTCCTGAAGCTGCACGGTGAAGTAATGTACAGAAAAACTCTGATTACCAACGATGGTACCTCTCTGGGAGCTGGCACACCAATTGGTTTGACAGTTGATCCAGCAAGGGGGTAAATTACTAAAATTGCAGTTATCTTTGCACTTGAATATCTATTCTACATTTTTCTTAATGTTTAAGGTCATTAACTTCGATCCTGGATTTGATACGGGTTTGGTTTTTTTGTTTTTGTTTTTTAATTTATTCTTTCAAAAGCCTAGAAAACAATTGCATGACTACATAAATTGTTGGATGGATGTCTGTTCTCCTTAATGTACCGTATACTTCACATTCTTTTTAATTAAAAAAAAATTCAGAATGACTGAATAAAAAACATCAAAAAAAAAAAAAAAGGCACTGTAAAATGTGGGCACAGAGTAAGGAAAATTATTAAGTATTTATTAATAAAGGCATATTACATGCGAAAAATGTCAGATGGTAAACAGCATATACTAAACATGACTTTAGTACTTTGTCCCCAGTACAAAGGTGCACTATGATGCTTTTTTTTTCCTCCCAAAATCAAAGTGTTTCATAGGACCGTGTTAGTAATGAGATTGTTCTGCTGGTGACCTGTCAGTCTTTCAGATAAATGAATATCTGCTTTTTTGTCTCTTTTATGGAGTCTGTTTACTGTGTCTCCTAGCTGCTTTTCAGCAACTGGGACCAGAGCAGTACACATATTCCTCAGAGCCAGTTTTTGAACTTGCAGTTTTAATTCTAAACTGAAACCAAACTTACAGTTGAAACTGCAACCATCTATAAAACAGAATTATTGTTCTCCTGCTTTTTATTCTACTCCTGACAATCTTCTGAGCCTACCTCCTGACATACAGTGGATGATACAGGAAAGAGTATATGAATTTCTGAAAATGGTTTAACAAGAATTATTCTTTCAAAACAAGATCTCTTTTTTTCATTGAGGTTCAGTTCTTAGTGATCTCTATTCATCATGTGCCAAGGTATTTGGCAGAGAGAGGAGATGGATTTAAGCGTATGCTTTATTGTCTGTGGGCTATTGATTTCCATCACCAGCTTTGCTAATAGGTGTGATAATGTTTTCCTGTGTTACAGGAAGCTGTATTGGACAGACCAGGGAACTGATAGTGGAGTTCCAGCAAAGGTTGCCAGTGCAAACATGGATGGATCAGGTATTCAAACCCTCTTCACTGGCAACCTGGATCATGTAGAGTTCATTACTGTTGATATTAAAGAACAAAAGTTGTACTGGGCTGTCACAAGCACAGGAGTGGTAAGTGATACTTTTGTCATAGTTGGTGTTACTTGTTTATTTGTGTGTTTGTGATTCCCAAGAATAATTCAGTTACTTCAGTTTACTTATGTAACTGGGAAATGCAGGACCAAGCAAAATCTGAATAACTTTTATAGATTACCTTTAAAAATAAATGATGATTTGAATGAAGAAACAAATCTCTATTAGCATCCTGCTAACCTATTCTTCCTCTCTGTGATAGGTAGATGAAAATTTGTCCAAGGAAAGATTTTAGTAGTGTATGTTGTATTTTAATTTTGTATTGTAACATTGAATGTATACTATTATAAGAAGTGTAATATTAAGCTTTAAATTGATTTCTTAGATTGAGAAAGGCAATGTGGATGGTACAAATCGTGTGACTCTCGTGGTTCATCTTTCTCATCCATGGGGAATTGCAGTGTATGATACCTTTCTATACTATACCGATCGAGATTATGAAGTTATTGAACGAGTTGACAAGTTTACTGGAGCAAACAAAGTTGTACTGAGAGACAATGTCCCAAGACTGAAGTGCCTACGAGTGTATTATAGAGATAGTGAGTATTTACTAAAGAGCTATTTCAAGATTTCCAACTCATGAAAACTCAAACTTCCATTAGAGACAGAATATATGCTCCTTAAAAAAAATTGTTTGATGTGCCAGAAGCATTTACATGGTTTTACCCAGAGGTGTTCTACTGTCCTGTTAAGGCATTTATTGGCATGGGAAATTTTACTAAAATATCATCAACGTGAAATTGACTAAACAAAAAATTGTTACTTTAGCTTTAAATTTATGGGTTTTTGTCTGATTCTTTGATCCATTGATCTTAAATGAGAAGAAACCAACAAATTGATTACAGGCGCATCATGCTTAAATGGCAATTAAAATATTTTTTGCTGATTGTTAGTGCTCCACAAGTATATGAATTTGTTGTACATCTGCTCGAGTTTGTGATGATACAGTTCAGATTTCTGTGTTTCCACGTATTCCTTTCACAGATTCTGCTGGTTCCTCAAATGGCTGCAGTAATAATATTGGAGTTTGTCAACAACTTTGCTTACCTGTACCTGGTGGATTATTCTCCTGTGCATGTGCTACCGGCTTTCAGCTAAATCCTGATAACAGAACCTGTTCTCCATACAATTCATTTGTAATTGTTTCTATGCTTTCTGCAATTAAAGGATTTAGTTTAGAGACGTCTGATCACTCTGAAGCCATGGTACCTCTAGCAGGAAGAGGTATGTGACAATTATAGTAAGATGAGAGCTTATAATACCTAATATTTTGGCACTTCTTGCCTGCATGCCATGTTCTGAGTACGTTAGTTTATATTAAAGATGATTAATTACTACTTTTCAGGACGGAATGTGCTTCATGTGGATGTTCACATGCCTTCTGGTTTCATTTACTGGTGTGACTTCAGTAGCACAGTTTCTTCTCAGAATGCAATACGTAAAATTAAACCTGATGGTTCTTATTTTAGAAATGTTGTTACAAATGGAATAGGACGAAATGGAATTCGTGGCATTGCAATTGACTGGGTAGCAGGTAAGCATAGCAGAATTCAGAGACTTATTTATGCAATAAAGTAGCTAGTATTTGATCAGTATTATACACATGCGTACTGTATTTGTGTTTTTCAAAAGTTCTTCTGGAGATTGATAGGCTATTTGGGACAGATTTTAGAAGAATCATCTACTGCATGCACTTTGTAGTTACTGTATTCAGTGCTGTGCCACAACACAAAATTCATAGTTTTATGTTGTAAAAGGTAAAGAGTATGGATGTGCAAGCCAAAAGCTGCTATATAATAACAATAGATATTTGAGACTGAAAAAATAAATAACAACCATGGTTAATGCATTTTTGATCATTAGCCACTGATTATCTCCATGGAAATCAATAAAGATGTAGAAATTATTCCACTATTTTAATTTTGATCATCTCTTTACTTCCTCAAAATGGAGCCGCATACTTTGTGCTCTTAACTTCTAAAATGTTTATGGATATTCATTTTACAGTTTAGTATTTTATCAGTTCATGTTTCTCAGGTGGTGATGCTGTGTACTAACTTTTGTCACTCTCCTTTGTTTTTTTGTTTTTTTTTTTCCAATTTGTTTTAAATGCAGGAAATCTTTATTTTACAAATGCATTCCTGACAGAGACTTTTGTAGAAGTTTTACGTTTAAACACAACTTATCGCCGTGTTCTGCTTAAAACTACAATAGATATGCCAAGGCACATAGTAGTAGATCCAAAAAACAGATACTTGTTCTGGGCAGATTATGGGCAAAATCCGAAGATTGAACGTGCATTTCTGGACTGCACCAACAGAACAGTTCTGGTATCTGAGGGCATTGTCACACCTCGTGGGTTGGCCATCGATCACAGCAATGGCTACATTTACTGGGTAGATGATTCCTTAGACATGATTGCAAGAATTCAACCTGATGGTGGTGATGTTGAAATTGTGCGTTATGGCAGTCGCTATCCAACTCCATATGGTATCACCGTCTTTGGGAATTCAATGATCTGGGTGGATCGGAACCTGAAAAAAGTGTTTCAAGCCAGCAAGGAGCCAGGCAATACTGATCAACCAACAGTAATACGAGACAACATTAATTGGCTAAGGGATGTTACCATTTACAATAGTCATTTTCAGTCACGTTCACCCCTTGACGTAAACAACAATCCTTGTTTGGACAGCAACGGAGGCTGTTCCCATCTGTGTTTTGCCCTGCCTGATGTGCAGACACCCAAATGTGGTTGTGCCTTTGGCACACTGGACAGTGATGGCAAGAGATGTACCATTTCAACAGATGATTACTTGATTTTTGCCCTTGAGAATGCCCTCAGAAGTATTCACCTGGATCCTGAAAATCACAGTCCTCCCTTCCGTGCAGTCAATGTGTTAAGAACTGCAGTGGCCTTGGATTTTGACAGCATAAACAACCGAATATATTTTACACAAAGTTATCCTTCAGGTGCTGGAAGAATCAGTTATATTAGTATTTACTCAGGAATTGGCACTCCAGTAGTAGTTGCATCTGGTAAGTGAATTGAATTGTGATTCAGAATAATTAGATATTGGAAAACAAGGACTGGATTAGCTCAGCTGGTATTTTTATACTTACAGTGAAGGTAGACTGATTATTTAAGGCAACTGATAAAATGCTTGTTTTCTCTTCAGTGTTTTCCTCTTATGATAATCTTATCATATCTTGACAAGAAGATATAAAACTGGTTAAATATTGTTACATGCTTTCAGTAGTTTTGAGATTGCAGGAAGTGTAGAGACAGAGATACTATGATATTACCAATATAAAAAGACAAATAATATCTGTTTAATAATAATAGCTATTGTAGTGTTTTTTGTTGTTAAAAAATTTTGAATTATTATGATTCTTGACAATCTGCAGTTTTTCCTCTGACTTGCTCTTTGCTGCCAATCAAACAACTCTGTGTTAGATCTTCACCACAAGTGAGATGAAGGAAACAAGGTAGAAGTCTGGGTCAAGGAGGGCATTTAGTGAGCTGGAAGTGTGATGAAGCAGAGTTCGGGGGGAGAATGAGACGACTAAGGCTGTGTTTTCAAAAAGCCAGTGTCAGGTTGAACTGTTTATGTTGGACTGATGGAAAGCTTAGATCCGTATGTCAGCGTACCTTGCTGTTAAGGGTTGTGTAAAACTGCACCTTCAACAAGGGTTGAACATCTTCAAGTCTTTGCTATTGCTTTCCTCTCTTCTTTCACAGGTGTCAACTTGATCATCTCTTTTAGTGTAAGCACAAAATAAGGACAAAACAATGCTTATTTTTTATCTGCCTCTGCCTGCCTTGATGCTCTCTGAATTTACAGGATGGGAGTGAGGGATGATTCCTGTTACTTCTTTAGCTGTTTACAACCCTACTGCATGCACAGGACTACTGAAGTCAGAATTATTAGTTATTTAGATTTTTTAAATGGTCAGATTTGCATTGCCATCAATTGTATTTCAAGAAAATCTTTTTGTTGGTGTGTTATAAAAGACGAGCTATTGCAGTATCTCAGAATACTATACTCAACTGTTTTGTTTGTGTATTTGCATATATCTAAGACCTGGGAACTCCAGATGGCATAGCCTTTGACTGGATCAACAACAGAGTTTACTACAGTGACTACCTCAATCAGACTATCAGTTCAATGGCTGTGGATGGCTCTAACCGCACCGTGATTGCCCGGGTCCCACGACCAAGAGCTGTAGTACTGGATCCCTGCAGAGGGTATGTGTTGTACTTTGTATGCCTTATCTTCATTGCAGGTGAAACTGTAGTTTGGACTTAGATGAAGAGCGATAGATGTTCCTATTCTAGGCCCTAGATTCCAGCCATGCAGAATTACCTGAATCTAAGTATTTAAGTTTTCAACCTGATCTCAGCCTTGGAGATTTTAATTTTCTTCATTGATTTTGTTTTTTTTAAAAAACACTTATGAATATGTAGTGAATAAAACTCCACTAAGTGAGGTTAGGAGCCAGGTACTGTGTGGTAAATAAGAATGATTTTTCAAAGCAGCTGTTCTTCAAGCAACTAGTCATTCTCCATTGACTGAGGCAGAGAAACAAGGGGCATTTGTTGAAACAAAGATTTCTTCAAGAATATTATGTCCTGATAATCAGATGGTGCTACCAAGAGATCTACCTAAAAGTTGTATATAAAAAGTCATATATATGTAAGTTCTTTCCTACTGATGTTGTGCTTTGTAAGTGTCTCAGAAGAATTTTTGGTTCTTAGAAGTTAGGGGCAGTGTTATACTGTATATCAAATGAAGAAAGATTAGAAAGAGAATATTTGATTTCACTAGATTCTCACAGGAGCTGGAAGAACTCATCTAAAGTTCATTCCAGTGGAGCCCAATGATCCCAGCTAGAAAATTCCTTTGTAAATATGAGGTAAAAGAGAGGAAGTAGTTCTTTTTCCCGTAGTTTTGCACTCCACAGTTCAATTGGCTATACCAGAGTGGAGATATCCTAGGGCAGTTAAGAGCTCTGTGAACTTTCTTTGCTGTAAAAATAATTTTTCAATCACGTTACTGACAGGTATATGTACTGGACTGACTGGAGCTCCAATGCAAAGATAGAACGAGCTACACTTGGTGGAAACTTCAGAACACCTATTGTAAGCACCAATCTGGTGTGGCCAAATGGGCTTACCCTGGACTATGAAGAACAGCAGCTATACTGGGCTGATGCAAATCTGTATGTATTGATAACACAGTTGTTGATTTGCATTAGGTTAATTTGAATGGGCTTACTATCTCTTTTTCCTGCTTTATTTTTTTCCCACTGTTTTCAGTATTTTAATTAAATTCAGTAATTTGTATTGTAGAAATTATAAGAAATACTTTATAGCAACAAAACATCATTTTCTTATATTGATGTGGAACTACTCCACAACAAGAAGTTTTGTGATGTCACAAGGCGGATTTCATCCAGTGCTTTATGTCACTCATCTTAATTTCAACTCATTACTTTTATAAGCATCTTCTCCTGTGCATACAATCACAGTGCATGTTTCATATTCATTGCTCATGGTTAATGGCTGTCACCTGTAGAATTTGGCATTAAGTTCTTGCTTTTCCAACCAGACAGATTCCTACTCTTCAATGTAGACCACCAGAATCTCTGCCACCAGCAGGAGAGCTTTTAAAAATAATTTCATTTCCATCTTCAAATTCACCCATGTTCTCTGAGAAATCACTGCAGCAATCAGACATTCCTCATCTGGTTCTTCCAGAACAGCAATTCTTTTGTAGACACCTCTGCTGCTGTGACAGAAAGATGTCTGTAATGTAGTGACTCTTATAGTCTGTGCCTTTGTGGGATCTTCTGAAAGGAAGGCATCCTTACATGGATACATCTGTGTGTAGGGAACCTGAAATGGGACCATCTATTCTAAGGATTCTGTTACAGATGCGTAATGTCAGATAAGACATTTCTCTTTTAAATTCTAGTTAATGGAGGTAGATAGCAGATAGTCCTTTACCCCAATTCAGAGGAGCATGAGGTAAGATGTGAGGACCAGATGTTCAAAGAATGGCAGTGCTCATTAGATCTTAGTGCATGAAGAGGATACAAAGGCCAGACGTATAGCCATAACTCCTCCATTTTTCCTTCTGCTTATTCTCATTTTGTTTACACTATTCCCCCAAAGATGTCATCCCTCCTTCTCTAAAATAGCGTTTGAGTTCTTAACTTGGTTTGGTGCACATCATTGAAATGGTAAATAGTAGTCACATGACTAATAAGGACATGTATCTACGTTGAAATGCTTCCTCTAAGATGACATTATTTCTTTATTATTTTAGGCAAAAAATTGAGCGATGCACTCTAACTGGTACAAACCGTGAGGTAATTGTTAGTACTGCTCTCCATCCATTTGCAATGACATTGTTTGATCAGCATATATATTGGACAGATTGGAACACACGAAGCATTTACCGAGCTAATAAATATGATGGTTCAGATCAAATTGTAATGATCATGAATCTTCCACAAAGACCAATGGATATTCATGTCTGGGCAAAAAGTAAGCAGCAGCAGTGTACCAACCCTTGTAACCAGTTCAATGGTGGTTGCAGTCACATTTGTGCACCAGGTAAGCAACTATGCTTAATGACTATAAGCTGTTAGAATTGCCTGTATTAGAAATCATAATATAACAAGTTTAAGTCGCATGGAGACATCTGAATTAGTCCTTAGTATTTCTAAATGTTTAATAATTATTTCATTTATATAATACAATCAAGATGATTGCTGTTCAGGATCATGGTGCTTTGCCAACACACTTGACGATTTTTGTTGAGAATCTTCACAACTAAAAGTCATGTGTTTCCTAATTTAAACAAAAACATTTTTTTCTAAAATTTTAATTTCTATTTCCTCTGAGGCAGCATGTGAAATTAGCTCAGCAGCACACCTCAATAATATAGGTATTTATAATATTAACCAATATATGCTTTTAGTATACTGATACCTTAGTAATTTATAGTGGTACAGTATATATTGAACAGATACTTTTTATCACATTTTGGGGGATAGAGCTTCAGCTGGTATTAGCTAGCTCTGATATATGAAAGCGTCGGAGACCATTTTGCGGTCATTGAAAAATGATTTGGACAGCAAGCAGTTAAGGTGTTCCAAGTTCTGATCTCAGTTTCGTAGGGAACTCTAACTTTCTTGGGTTTCAGTGGGTTTGAATATGCTTAACTGAGGTAAGAATCTGGCTAAGTAGCCACATTTTTAATCTAAGCAGATGGTTACAGGGATTTCATTGCATTTCATTTTCATTGCATTTAGGGCTGTGAACAGTTTTAACAAAACCCTTTCTAAAACATGAGTATTAATTATCAAATATGAATGTAGGTCCAGCTGGTGCAGAATGTCAGTGTCCATCTGAAGGTCGCTGGTATTTAGCCAATAATAACAAGCACTGCATTGTGGATAATGGTACCAGGTGTGACACTGGTTTCTTCACCTGCCTGAATGGACACTGCATCTCAGAGCGATGGAAATGCGACAACGACAATGACTGTGGTGATGGAAGTGATGAGTTGGAGAGTGTGTGTGGTAAGCATTTAAAATAACTGCATGTGAAAGTGATGCAACTTCTGTCCTGGCTGTCTGATGTTTTCTATTGTTTGCATGGCTCTATGATCACGGGTTTTCTAGCTGTAGTTTGGAAATGATCTGTTGCTTGCCTGCTTGTAGAATTTGTTGTGCATTATTAGGTCTGAATGGCAGCAAATTTGCTCTAGAATCCAGAAATGCTATAGTATTAACTTCTTATATACCCAATTTCTCCTTTGTTTAATTCAAATATGTATTTTACTTTTCACGCAGTACGTTTTGCAGCTGTCTTTGCCCTGGCAGGTAAAACTGTTGTGTTTTGATTTGTTATTTTGTCAGAGAACTTAGATTATGCTTTATCCATGTACTATATTCTTCATTAATTTATTAAAATTATTTTTTATTTGTTCAGCTTTCCATACTTGTCAGCCAACAGCTTTTACCTGTGGTAATGGGCGATGTGTGCCCTATCATTACCGCTGTGATCACTACAATGACTGTGGAGACAACAGCGATGAGGCTGGCTGTTTATTCCGAACTTGTGACTCCCACACAGAATTTACTTGCAATAATGGAAGATGTATATCTCTTCAGTACGTCTGCAATGGAGTAAATAATTGTTACGATAATGGCACATCAGATGAGAGAAATTGCCGTAAGTTCCTCCAAATTACTAAGTGCACATTTGAGTCTGACTCTTTAGACCAAAGAAGAGACAAATCTCCTTGAGTGTGAAGAATTATGACAAAGGCAGCAAAAAGGATAAAAGGTTTTTATATTAATGTTACAGATTCTGGTTTGTGTTATTTTGAAGCAAACTGATCCTTGAAAGATATTCTTGAGCACCCTGAGATCTTTCTTAATAACTGCTGCTTTAATCTGCCTTGACCCAGCAAATACTATTAGAGTGCTTAATGTTAGCTATTGTAGTAATCCCATTGACTTGAAAAAGATTATTTGAGATAAATTGGATGCAGGACCTACATCTATGCAGAATTCACGTGGAATTTGACAGCAGATTTTTACCATAAGCTTTGCAGCATGTTATGTTAAGTATACTGGATTTAATCATGAGGAATGAATATGTGACTCTTATACAAGCATGATTTATATTTATTCTGTTTAAAATTATGTTCCTTATAGTTTTCAAAAAGTTATCAGTTTTATTTGTTTTCCATAAAACACCAATTTTATGGAATCAGCTCAGTAATAAGTACTAATGCAGTTAATCAAGTTAATCATGTTTTGTTTTTTTTTTTTGCAGTAAGATTGTTAAATTCTTAGTGAAGTAGTTGATTTAAAAACTAAAAGATTGTTTTAACACTGTTTTCTTGAAATATTATTTGTGACTTATTTCACTTAAAACTAAAAAAATCTGTACATTTGAAATTCCCATTCTAATAGTCATTTGTAGTTGATGTGGTGATTCACACAGTACCAGCTGGTTGCAAATGCAAGCATTACGGTGTGAATGCTTGTCAGTTTACATTCCCTCACCTCTGAGTATTAGCATGTATTTCTTTGACCATGTTTTTGACACCACTTTTCCCAATAAAAGCAGTGGCCTCGTTGTTTCCATATAGAACGAGAGGTATGAGTGCACTTCAGCATTTGAGCAGAAATGAGAGGAAAACTGTGTTATTTACACATTTCTTTTTTAATTTTCCAAGGAAATTTGAAGAGAAAGGTGGCAGTGAGAACGTATAGTATATTGCTTTACTTTTAATTTAGTATTGTTTTGAGTGAGTGGAGAACATCTGCAGCTGTCTCAGCTCTGGGAATTTTTAAAACTAGTTCAGCTTCTTCAAAGACTTTTGATCACTTCAGGTGAAAGGGATAGTGAATCACTGACAGTCTTACATCTGAAAAATATGTGACAAAAGGCACTCTGGATTGATCAGATCAGTCCACTCTGGATTGGTGAGAAAAAAAAAAATAAATCAGATTTTTGTTTATTTGTTTGTTCTTGCTTTTTTTAAAACAGTGTTATGTACATGTGTATCAATGAAATGTTTTTGCCCTCTCTTTAAAGCGGAACGGACTTGCCAGTCTGGTTTTACCAAATGCCAAAGCACAAACATCTGCATTCCTCGAACTTATTTGTGTGATGGTGACAATGATTGTGGAGATATGAGTGATGAGAGCCCTACTCACTGTGGTAAGCTGATAGGGCTTTTAACCTCCTTGCACTTCATTGATTTATTTTGGTGCTGTTTACCTTTCTTGTAACTACAGCTGTTCTCAAAATCTACTCTTTTGAAGTATTGGAGAAATAAAAGATGTAAGAGTTGTATTATTTAATCTTGTTCGTCTAACTTCCTTAAAATTTTATTAGTCTTTTTTGCACAGTTTTTATGCAGTTTTTGAGCGATGATTTTTTTTTGCGTATTCTGCTCTGTATCTTTTTTTGTTTGTTTGTTTTTACAAAACTGGCACTTCAGTATTAGTGAATTGACTTTTTTCCAGAACTTCATTACGAGAATATTTTCCTTCTAATTAAATGAAATTATATGTACTCTTAAATGTAATTTCTTTCATGGAGTTATTTATGCCTTAAGAAATGATTCATAGTTCATTGTTGATTCCAACTTTTATGCAAAACTGTGTAGCTTTTAATAAACTTCAATTACAAAACAGCATATTTTTGCAAGGTAGTAGGTAGTACTTCTTTAAAATGTGGTGGATCTGTTTCTAACGTACAATGGATATTTTCAGACAATGATTTATTTTTAATAGTGTTTGAGTGGATTATGTTTGCTTTGTCTAGTTTTCCTAAAGGTGCATGCCTCGAATTACCCATGCCACAATTATTCTACTCAAAAGATCACCACTTTTATGCATGGGCCTCTACATGTCAAAAAAACGTGTCTAAATGTATAGACATAATAACCTGTGTACTGCTCATGAAAAGTATGCTTTTTCCTTTCTACTGGTTTATGTCCCATCCCTATTGAATTCTAAAATTGAGAAGAGATGAAGGGGAAAAATGAGGAAGAGCTAGGGAGAATAGAAGATAGAGGAAGCCCAAAGATATTAATGAGAAATATGTTAATTGCCTTTGATTTCTATTGTAAAGGCATATAAAGTTTAAAGGCTAAACTAGGTCCTTTTTGTTATCTTGAAATCATCAGAGGGTACAGAATAGGATCAGTAACTACTGAAGAAATTAGCAGACTACCACATGTAGTCTCCTACCACCTACTTTGGGTGCTGAAGAAATTAGTACATTGGTCTGTACTCATTTTCTTGTGCACTAAGCTTGAGTATAAATATAAAACATATTTACAATTGTTGTGTGCAATACTACTTGCAGAACAAATTCTATTTATTAAGTGGTATGTGTGTGTAAGAAAAGAATGTTTTGCATATGAAGTTCAAACTAGTTTGTACAAAGAGCTGTTTGCAGACAGGCTACTAAGACCTTTTTCCTAGCATATTCTTATGTTTTTGCGTAACACAGACTCAAAAACAGCTTGAAATGAGTTGAAAAGGTAACAGGAAGAAAGAAGTCATGCGTAGTTTTTTTTGTTTGTTTGTTTGTTTGTTTTCTTCCAGTCTCAATGACTTGCACAAACAATGAGTTTCGTTGTACATCGGGACGCTGTATTCCTGCTCATTGGTACTGTGATCAAGGAATAGACTGTGCTGATGGCTCTGATGAACCTGCCTCTTGTGGTAATGTACATTCAGAAGATACATACTGAAAGACAAGATGGTTTATGGAGAAAACTATAGTGCTTAGAGGCAACAGGTTGAATCCAGACGAGGTGGCTAATAGGTATCTTTTGAGATTTGTTTGCTGACTAAGTAATCTGAGTCACTGAGTAATTAGAGTCAGTAAACATACTTCATGCTATGTGTGGAATATGAAGATTTTTAACTGCAAAAATTGATTCCTCTCAATGTATAACCTTCTCTCTCTTTTTAAGACTCTGGTGGTGGTGAATCAAGTGATGAGAGTTAGCAAGTATTTTTTCATGTCAATGTTTTGGATGTGAGACCAGATATCTTATTTTACAGGAAGTATGTGCACAATATTCCATTTGGGGGAAAAAAGGAACACGGGATATGGAGGAGTGTTTTTGACTAGTATGCAGAAGAGTGTCATAGAACTACAATAGGCAAATATTTTACATGCTGATGGTAGAAACTGATGGTAGTAAGCATGGGGAGGAGGGAGGAAGGTGAAAAGAAGTAGAGTAATCTCTAGGGAGGAAGAAGAGGGACTGACTGAAGCATCTGAGAAGTAACATGACAACACAGTCATTACTGTCACTGTGAAAGGTGGCATAACATAAGGCCTCTATGATCTAAAAAGGGCTGGTAGCTCCCTTTGCACGTTTCTAGAGCTGCACCTCAAGCTTGAGAAAATGTCTTGCATCGTATGCCAACTTCAAATCCTCATTACGTAAATAATATAAAAGAAAACAGGGTCATTATGTGCTGACCGCTGTACTCATATTGTATTTAATGCTGCTTTCACGTTTTAGTCTTCTGGTCTCAGGTTTCTGAAGCAGGGTGCTTTTGAGGTATTACAAGATCATCAGTATGATAATACAAACAGTACAGTGTTTGTAGAGATTGCCAATATAATGGATCAGAGGGGAACTCTGTGCTTTTAGCAGCACATCTCTTCTACTTAAGCTTTTACTTTACATTTCAAATTTCACGGTCATAGGATTCTCCCTAAAACGCCTCCTTTATTGTAGCAGTATTATACAGTATTGTAGTTTAACAAGCAAAGTGATTTTATTCATTTTTAAGAGCCTCACCTGCGGACTTGTTCAAGTGATCAATTCAGATGTGATGATGGCAGATGTATCCCAGCAACATGGATCTGTGATGGTGATAATGACTGTGGGGATATGAGCGATGAGGATCAAAGACACAGTTGTGGTAGGTGTCTAGTATTACTTTCTTTGACAGGCTTTTTCCATTAAAAAAAAAAAAACGCACAAAAGAAACACACGCAAAAAAACTGATATGAAACAACAAAAACTCTACCATTTTTTCTGTCTATTAAGGTACACTTCAAGGTACATGAGGTACATTTTTCCTGTCCTCAGTTCTCCTTGTGTTGAATTAAAGTAGATAAGACTATTGGTTTAAAAAAAGAAAGAAAGAAAAATATTCCAATTATGTGAGTACTCTTCTTTGAATTGGCAAATTTCAAGTGAGATATTGTTTGTATGATTTAGGCAGCAACTTCAGCAGAGATACTCCCTAACAGCAGAGATACTCATCACACACTACGTCTTCTGCGTATTAATATCCACATATTTTGGGCATGATTTCCTTACAAACAAATGAGCAAAATAACCTGTGGCAATTTAGAGGATGAAAAAAAGAGAAGAAAGTTAGACAAACCTGATTCTGCTCCTTGATTTAACAACAGCTGGATTCAATTGCAGTCCTTGCACTATTTAATGTCAATGGTTCTCCATCTGTGTGATCCCTGGAGTATTGAATACATTGAAGAATGTGGGAGCTAGACAGCCTAAGCCTAATATCTGCTCAGTGGCCAGAAAATCTGGCCAGACATGTGGAAAGCTTATACTCAGTATCTAAGATTCAGAGTTCTTCAAGTGGCAGCATTGGGTAAGCAGTTCCAAAGTGCCTTGACTCTTAGCCTCAGTGAAGAGCTATGTCCAGTTTAGAACTGATGGAAATGAATATGACTTTCATATATGAAAGTGCAGTGAACCTATTTCTGCACATGGAGAGGAGCATGGTCCTGTTGTGGGTTATGTGTTGTTATCCAGGCTGTGTGTTGGGGGGAATGTTTTACACCTAGAGTGCAACTTGCTGACCTGGTGAATGTGCTCTCTATCAGCAAACCGCAGCTGCACAGCTGCAGAGTTCACATGTGCCAACAATCGCCCCCCGCTCAGGAGGTGCATTCCTC
The DNA here is from genome assembly GCF_023343835.1 of Lagopus muta. Classification (NCBI taxonomy): domain Eukaryota; kingdom Metazoa; phylum Chordata; class Aves; order Galliformes; family Phasianidae; genus Lagopus; species Lagopus muta. The sequence goes on along the minus strand of NC_064440.1, from coordinate 18,115,848 downwards.
GGGCATGGATCTGTGACGGTGACGCTGACTGCAGTGATGCACTTGATGAACACCAGAACTGCACACGAAGATCTTGCACGGAGAATGAGTTTACTTGTAGTAATGGCTTGTGTATCCGAAGCGCATACAGGTTTGTAACTACCATTTATCTACCATGCATTCGTGCATCAATTTTTACTTGAAAATGATTGGGAGTCTTTCATGTTAATATTCCCAGTGCTCAGCATTGGCATTTAATTTTCTTTTTCTTTTTCTGTACCTCTCATGACGTGATTCTATTCAGCTTGTAGTGGATGCAGAGAATACAAGCAGGACTCACTGGATCAGACTCTGTGATGTGCCCCAGTTTTCTGAAAGTCTCTACTGTTAGAGCCAATAATATGTGACATCCTTTAGAAATCAGAAGAGCGCATCTAGCACTGGAGAATGGTGTCTGCCTTCTTGTATTTGAAAAAAAGTGTTCATTCTTCTTCAGGTGTGACAGACGGAATGACTGTGGTGATGCCAGCGATGAAAGGGGTTGCATCTATGAGCCGTGTCAGCAGCACCAGTTTACTTGTCAGAATGGACGTTGCATTGCCAAGGCCTACATTTGTGATGGAGATAATGATTGTGGTGATGAGTCTGATGAGCTGGAACACCTCTGTAGTACACCAGAAGCAACGTGCTCTCCCCATCATTTTAAATGTGACAATGGAAACTGCATTGAAATGGCTAAAGTCTGCAATCGGTTGGATGATTGCTTAGATAATAGTGATGAAAAAGGATGTGGTATGTTTAGGTTTATTTGGACTATCTTAATCTGTTTAAAATGCATTAGCAGATTCAACAGAAAAATGATCTTAAGATAACTTCACAATTACAATTATATCTATTCCGTGGTGGTGGAGGAATGTGTACATTTAATCTTTTTTTTAAATTTGTATTAAATCACATCAATTATGTATTGTTTTGACAAACCATGGAAGTTAGCTAATTATGTAAACTGCAAATGCAGATTATAAATTGTTTCATTATTGCCCTTACGTTTCCAAAATCCACCACTGGTTTGTGTATTTTTTGCACTCAGTAAGTTTGGCAGCAGACTTCAAAAGAGCTGAAATAGTTCTTTTTTTTTTTTTTTTAACGTACTGCCAGCTGAGATTTGTATTGAGCATTTTCAGGAGAAGGCAGGGAGAGAGAGATAGAAAGAAGAGTATGTTGGAAAATCGCTGCACTGTGTTCTCTGTAAGTCAATTGCTTGAGTAGAGGTTTCTTTCCTTCGCTAGGAATAAATGAATGCAGTGACCCTTCAATCAGTGGATGTGATCATGACTGCACGGACACCCAAACAAGTTTCTACTGTTCTTGTCATCCTGGATACAAACTTATGTCAGATAAACGAACTTGTGATGATATTGATGAGTGCAATGAAACTCCATCAGTATGTAGCCAGATTTGTGAGAACACAGCTGGCTCCTACATCTGTAAGTGTGCCCCAGGCTATATCCGGGAGCCTGATGGAAAAAGTTGCCGACACAATAGTAATATCTCCCCATACCTTATTTTTAGCAACCGTTACTATCTGAGAAATCTCACAGCAGATGGCCAGTCTTACTCTCTCATTTTGCAAGGACTGAGAAATGTAGTGGCACTGGACTTTGACAGGGTGGAAAAAAGGTTGTACTGGATTGATGTGGGGAGGAAGGTCATTGAACGAATGTTCCTAAATGGAACAAATAAGGAGGCTGTGATAAGTGACGATGTGCCGAATGGGGAAGGTATCGCTGTTGACTGGGTTGGCAGGTAAGAAAACACATTTTCTGCCTTTCTTAGCTACTAAGGAAATTGGAGGGAGTTTGCATTAAGATTCTTCTACTTCGTACAAAAACCTCTGAAGAGCATTAAATCAATTTGGATTGTGGATGCAGTATTACACAGCTGCTCTGGAAAATTTATGGGCTTATAATACCTTGCATAGTGCATTTGTTTAATTGGTCTCCTGTCTATTTTACCAAGGTTACATCAGAGTTAATCTCTCATCAATAACATAGTGCATATGGCTCACGTGAGAAGCATGTTAGGAAATGATCAATGAACAGATGAGCTGAGCAGGCAGCTGGGAAATTATATGTTCCTGGGGGTAGAGATTCCGAGCTTAGGCTACTAGGTGCTATTATTTGCAGGTACTAGCAAAGGAAGAAAGGTCAGGACTGAAGCGTCGGTCTTTGCATAACAATATGCTATAAGAGATTACTAAATTCCAGTGAAGAAGTAATAATAAACATTAATGAAGAGCATGTTTTTCTGCTCTTGAAAAATACATCATTTTCTGACACTCAAACCATAGGTTGACATCATTCGCTAAACACAGGCATTATGAGGACAAAATTGGAAAGCACTTTGCATTGTGGTAATTTTTTAATTGCCTGCCATGTATCATAGAGTAGCTTGATTTATTTCCACAGAAACTGCTGTTATTTGGTGCCCCTTCATCAATTTTCCTTCCTTTTTTTTTTTCTTTTTTTTTTTTTCCTGCATTGCTCTCAGTGTGAAAAGTTCAGAGCTCTTCAGAATAATGAGAGTGATTCAGAAGGTCACAATTGGGACTTATGAGAGCGTGATTTTATTGACGTATTCACAAATCAGTTTTTTCACTGCTTTGTCTCTGAAACTAATTATAGTTATGTTACCAGTCGCTCCAAATGCTTTGTGGTTGATAAAGAGGTGTGGAAGGAAAAGACTAATTTTAGCAAAAGTGATCCTATTGCTCCTTTAATAATAGTTGCTGAATTAATTCAGCTACCATTAGATATGCTTTTAGTCAGCTTTTGTTTAGGTGCCTCAGAAGGGTTAAAAGATCGTACAGTGGTGGATAAGTTGGTCTGCAAGTTTCAGTACAGGGTGGGGATTGGGAGATATGAGCTACAGGCTGGGGAAGATTATCTTCTCATTTCTCCTACCTCATGGGAGTACCACAGTGGTGATCAGAGTGATATAGGTAGAGACTTAGGCTGTTTCTGGAGTGATTCTGTGCACACTGGAGCTGAAAAAACACTGCAGGCAATTTCAAAGTAGCCTACCTTATTTCTAATTAATCAAATTAATTGCTTTATTTTGTTGCAGGCTTTCAAAAATCAATGCATGTTATCTTTGATTACAGATACAGATAATTCCTAGGCAATGTAAAAGAAAAAAAAAATTTGAAGTGAGATTTAAATTAGGCTTTCAAACCGTAATAGCTAGTGATTTTTGAAGGAGAGCCAACTCTTTTATTTGTTTGATTAGAGCAGATGTGACAGCCTGGAAAAGGCGAACACTTTACAGCTCCAGTCACAGTCCATTATACTGCCTGTGTGTTCTTCTGTTTCTCTTTAGCTGTTGTGGTAGGAAAGGAGAGAAAGAAAAGATTGCTTAGTAATTTATAGGTAAATGGAATATTATTACTCAACTGGGGAACTGCAAGTCTGAATTTGATACCCATGATTGTGGACACAAGTACAGAGGAGTAAAAAAGACAAACTGGAGCATGATATAGAAGAGATGTTAGTACACTATGTATACTCTTCCTTTATTGTGGACATTGCTTCTAGAAGGAAAAAAAAAAAAGTGAAATTCAACATGAAGTAAAATGAAGAAAGTAAATTAACTCTAAAACATTTCAGAAAATTGTACTGGGTGGATGCCTACAAAGATTGCCTCTATGTCTCTGAACTTGATGGAAGATTCCGGAAAAAACTGGTAGATCGATGTGTGGATATCAACAACACTTACTGCTTTCAGCATCCCAGAGCAATTGTTGTTCATCCAAAATATGGGTATGACATTTCAAAAGTCCTTTTCCTTTTAAATAATTTTGCTCTGTCTCTGAAAATCTGAAATAAATTTTGGCTGTGTGCTCTTTGATTTGTGTGACATTAATCTTAGCTGGAGTTTAGGAAAAACAACAGCTTGCTTTTCGTAGCTTTATATGCAGGGCAGCCTGATATTGAAAGTGGAATTTGGTTGCATGTGGACCAGGAAATGTTGATTGCAAGGCTGAAAAGGTTAACAGGTGCCTGTGCAGCTTGATATACAATGTGGTACTGATTGCATTCTTTGAAGATGATTGTGCTTGCATGCATCTACTTGTTTGCTGTAGTGATTAATGTAACAAGTAAATGCATTAACCTTTTACTTATCTTCCTCGGTATCTGGTTTAATTTTTTTGCAAGAAATGCTGTCTTTCAGATCTGGCTTCTTGTATTTACTTCAGCATATTTTTACTATCAACCTAATTAGATGTGTTTATTTGAACAGACAGGTTTACTGGACGGACTGGGCAGATCGAGCCTATATTGGACGAGCAGGCATGGATGGCAAGGACAAGACGGTGATTATCTCTACAAAGTTAGAGTGGCCCAATGGACTCACCATAGATTACACCAACGACAAGCTCTACTGGGCAGATGCCCATCTAAATTACATTGAGTACGTACACAGAGAAGAATAAAACAATTAAATAATTTGCTCATACTGGATTTCAGTGGTAGCCTTTGTAAATGCTGTAAGCACAATGCTTCTGTCTATTGATGCTGTAGGAAATTAGAGTCAGGAAGTCTGGAGCAGTAGGTGAAATGAATGACACAGTAGCCTCGCAGTGATAGTTCATATATTTGCATTCCAGGTCCTGCTAGAAATGTTCCAAAACTATTGAAAAACTCAGGTTTAAAAAGTCATAATCTATGCTTAAAACATGCAAGTTACCAATATCTATACCTTGCCTGAGTCAAGGCAGAATTGAATGTAAAATAACTACTTGTGATGCCCTTCTGTCTATATGCATGAGTTCAGTTGTGGTATCTAAACTAGTTATGTGCTAATAAAACAATACACAAATCATTAGAGGATGTCTGAAGACTTATGTGTAATGTTATCCTCAGCTTTTATGGAGGTGTCCATAGATACAGTATGAAATTTCCTGTTGGCACATAGCTTCTTCTTGTCAATTGATAAAAAATGTATTAGTGGAAAATTGGAAAATTACCTCTTAAAAATCTGTTAAAATCCACAATTAACACTCTCGTTCTTCTGAAGGCATCGAATCACTTCAAAACAAATCCTTTATATTCATGTTTATATATGTGCTTAGGGTTATGCTTTCACCCATTTTTTTTCTTTACATTTCATTCTTCTGGCAGCCTTTTCTATGCTGAAGTATTAAGAATATCCTATTTTAAAAATATATTAATATCTCCATTTTTCTTAATTTCTCTTGTATTTCATGTTTTAACCCTATATGGTAAGATCACAACAAAAATATTCAATTTATTAAAGGCACCTTATCAGAGGAGGCTCTAAATCATCAAGTCATTGAAATTTATGTGTATGAAATTTAAAGATTTAGGAGACCTATTGTGTTTAGTATTCAATTATTAGCAGTGTGGATGAACCAGGCAAGCCCGTCTCTCATGTGGCAGAAATAACTTACTGTAAAACATTAAGTGTGCAAAATGTCATTGGATTAGGTGACATACTTCTATGGGAAGACTTCATGCATCAGTGGATGTTCCCCTATTACACTTTTTTACCTAGAACAACCTGTTTTACTTCTCTGCATATCTTAAAATTTATATACTGAGGACAGTGCTCTATCATAGGACTAAAGAAGCTGCAATTCCAGTGTTATATGTCCTGGTCCAATAAAGATCTAACATTAACATATAAAGATGAGAAGATTATATAGCATTTGTCTGAATGTTTTGCACATTTTCCTTTATCTAGGTACTCTGACCTAGATGGACATCATCGTCATACCGTATATGATGGGACATTGCCTCACCCATTTGCAATAACCATTTTTGAAGACACAATATATTGGACTGATTGGAACACAAGAACTGTTGAAAAGGGAAATAAATATGATGGATCAGACAGGACTGTTCTTGTGAACACCACGCATAGGCCATTTGACATCCATGTTTACCATCCATACAGACAACCTTTTGGTGAGAAAACAGTATTATATTTGAATTTAGAGGGCCAGCTGTTATCTGGAAACTAATTTAAAAAATCCTGAGTGGACTCCGTTTTCTCATTCGCTCGGGGAAATGAAATGCACAGAGTAAATGTACTTCTCTGCTTTACACATACAAATGGTCCTTGATTAACTGCTGAAATAGAATCAGATTGGAAATGTGTTATTTTAAATTAGTTTCTTAAAATTCAAGACCAGTAGTATACGTTTCATGCGTGTGAAATCATATGTGTTTATCTCTCTGAGTGCCTGATAATCTAGGTTTTGTTTTTAGACCTACTACATGTAAGTTTTCAATACAGCATGAGAGGAATCTATTGAAGATTGAGCCCATTATGGCTCATTATCATATCCTGGGATTTGCAATGTGTGGTAATATTTTTCTTTTTTTTTTTAACCAGTTAATAATCCTTGTGGCACCAACAATGGTGGTTGTTCCCATCTGTGTCTGATAAAAGCTGGTGGTCAGGGTTATTCCTGTGAATGTCCCGATAACTTCATGATTGTACAGTTTGGCAGTACAGCACACTGCCTTCCAACATGCTCCAGCACCCAGTTCCTCTGTGCGGACACGGAGAGGTAGGTGCTGTTCACATTTTTTTTTCTGATGCCTTTTAAGGATACATTCCACAGTTTAGTCTTTTGAAAAGGGCATTAAAGCAATAATTCCTCCTATTATTCTGTGGTGTTCTAGGAAAGACAAAGCCAGGACCAGACTTTGTTTTGGAAAAGTATATATGGGCTCCTAGTTTAAATGTTGTGGTTTTTTTTGTTTTGTTTTTGTTTTTTGTTTTTTTAACTTTTTTCCCCACTGCACAGCATTGCTGTGTAATGCCTGGAACTTTTCTTATTTGCACATCTTTTGTAACACATCTCTTTCTTCCAAGTACATGCTGTCTGGGAGTATCCTAGGAAAGCAAACAACAACAACAAAAAAAAGCATTTAAAAGGTGTGAGGATGTGTTTCATACCCCTTTCTCTGAGATAGCTGCAGTGGGAGGTGAGGAATGTAGCCTAAGAGCTGCTATGCTGACACTGTATCACTCTGGAGATTTTGAGACTGTTGTGTTTGTAGGGTGACGTTTTGAAGCAGTGTTACAATGATGATCTCTTATAAAATTCTTGTGCTGAACAAGTGAATTATTAAAATGTTACCTGATAAAAAATCTAAATGAAGATTGATTTCAAAAGCTGAGAGATGATTACCATAAGCACACATTAAAATTCTGTCCTTATTAATTTACTATGAACAACTTTTAGAGATCAGCCAGTATCATTTGTTTCTAGAAGGTCTTTTGGCATAACTCGTTAGCACTTGACACATGAAGCAGAAGAGATGAAATTCAAGGTGTCTTCGCAGTTTTAAGAAACAGACTGAGACAAGACAGTGTTCTGTGCTGTGAAAGGATGTTTTTCTGTTTGTTTTATCTGTAGAGACACTTCCTCAACAAAACATTGTTCTCTCTTTGTAGGTGCATTCCTATCTGGTGGAAATGTGATGGACAGAGGGACTGTCGAGATGGCTCTGATGAGCCCCCTACCTGTCCACACCGATATTGCCCTGTTGGTCAATTCCAGTGTAACGATGGGAACTGCACAAGCCCACATTTCTTATGTAATACTCAGTCAGATTGCCATGACAGATCGGATGAAGATCCTGTACTTTGTGGTACGTTATCAGTAATAATTCTAAGTGAGTTTTGCCAGTACAAACCATGCAAACAAAATATATTGTTATCATTATCCCCTTCTTATGGGTGAAAATGGTAGGTAGAGAGATACAGGTCCTAACTGGCTAGTCTAGCACCCACAAGGATGATTTATTTCAGTACAGAAAAGAACGAGAGAGTAAAAATTCACAAAATGTAAAAATGTCTTATACCTTTGACTCAGATTTGCACTGGAAGTAGGATCCATTCTGTTTTATCTAGTGTAAATCCATGATCTATATTATGAATCTAAGCCTTCCTGATCTGTCCATGGGTGTACTCATTTTTCCCATATTGAGCTTTGCACGACAAGACAAAATTATTTCTTTCTCTGTGTTGCTCAAAACCCAGCACATGTGGGAGACTGCTTTGGATTGTAGCATTTTGGCAATAGATCCTAATTATGCTTGTGGAGAAATATTGTTGCCTTAGAAACCTTTTTGCACATACTTACATCTAAATTATAAAGTGCATCAGTTGTCTTCTGCTTGTAAATAATTTATTTCTGGCAGTTCTGAGCATAGTAATATAAAGGAGAACAACAGTGTGCTTGTGTAATTGATAGTTTCATTACCATTTGTTAGCAAAGTCTGTCTAACAACGACAAAATTATATGAAATTACAGTTTTACATGAGTTTCAAATAGCTAAACTCTTAAATGTGGCACAGAGGATTATTTAAAGTGTAAATTTGGCAGCTGCACAGCATGTCACTGTTTCTTATGTACTGGGTACACTTCAAAGTCAGTTTGGACCTGTATAGTTCCTTCTATTCATCATCTTGTGCATGGAAATAGAATCTTTTAGTTTGGAAAATATGCGGAAATCATGATGTATTGCTTCCTTTTGAAGAGTTTTTCAGTATATATGAAATAGCAGTATGGTTGTGTTCAGTGAGATATAAAAATTCAGGAAGTTTTGTACGAGGCTAGTGTTGACTTTTGTTTTCATAGATCTTGAAATATCCCCCAGTTCATCAGTATTGCTGACGTTTGTGTTCCATGCCTTGACCTGGCAATAGAGGGTATACAGTTACATACAGATTATGGAGATGTCATTAGCATGATCTTCTGTTTCCTAGCCCATTCCTTCATAGCTTAGAGGAACTAAGCAAATCAGACAAAATGAATCTAAGTTGGTAGCATGGCTGGAGGCACAATATCACTTCTTCTCTGCTTAGTGACTGGGAGCCTCTGCCTCCATAATATTTGAATACTGGGTCTAGTCCCTTCTGTTTTTAGGAGAAGATAGTGCTGTCTCATTCCTAGAAAAACTTAGGGACTTAGTGAGCTTGTGGGAAGTTTACGCTGTAGCATTAGAAATCTGTACCTGAACTGGGCGAGTAGATTCTGATATTTTAGATGTTTGTTGACTTAAAGATGAAACAAACAAGTGTAGACGTAATAAATGCCCAATTGAGGTAACACTGCTGCAGCAGATTATTTCTCTAAGTAAGTTTCAGTATCATAACAGCCAATTTGTATTGTTTCAGCTAATCATCAGTGTGAAACTCATCAGTGGCAATGTGCCAATAAACGATGTATCCCAGAAGCCTGGCAATGCGATAGAGAGGATGACTGTGGTGACAACTCGGATGAAGATATTACTCACTGTGCAAGCAGGACCTGTCCCCCAGGCCAATTTAAATGTGACAATGGCCGCTGCATCCCAGAGTCCTGGAAATGTGATGTGGATGATGATTGTGGCGATAACTCTGATGAACCATTCCATGAATGCAGTAAGCATTTAGCTGTAGTAAGCTGTCTACATTATGATGCACCTAAAGCAGAGCAGACTGCATTACTTAATTTTTCTGAGGTTGAAAATTAATTGGAAATAAATATTTCCTTCAAGGTAGTTGCTGACATAGAAGAAGAGTACTAGAAAGCATAGATTCTATGTGATAATTCACTGCTTTATCATTCTTGCAAATGAGGATGCTTAATTATGCTGACTTGCTTACCAAGAACCGACAGTATCTCACACTGACCTCCTTCACACTAGCAGTGTCATTTGCTTGGTCCTTAAAAACCTTTTTTACAAAACATTATGTACCTACATGATCTATTGCCTGTATAGAGAAAGCGAATGCCAGTTCACCAGTTTCTGCCTTGCTCCACTTTGGAGTGTGATATATGCCATGCTTTTTATGGAGAGACAAAATACCTCATGACAAGTCCAGTAGTAGAAAGTATCGACTAAATGCCAATTGTATAAGGCAGAATAGCAAGATCAGTTTTCTGGCTAACATCTACTACTTGTGTTGCAGTGGGCCCTGCTTATCGTTGCGACAACCACACACAATTCAGCTGTAGAACCAGCTACCGGTGTGTACCGCTGTGGGCAGTGTGCAATGGGAATGATGACTGCAGAGACAACAGTGATGAACAAGGCTGTGGTATGTCTGGAAAAGAAGATACATTCAACATAATTTGTGCCAAAAAGATTTCTTCAATTTGAGTTTCTGAAAATCTTTTCAGTGATAATGAATCTGTTTTTTTTTTGTTTTTTTTTTTACTAATATCATCTAATTGCACTGGTAGTTACATGTCTTGAGGAAAACTTCTGTGTGTAGTGATTCATTGTGCAGCTCATGTATTTATGAGCTCTGAAGACCAGGATTATATTATTTTGACTTATATGTCATCAAATGAAAGAGGAAATATTTTTACTTGAGCTCAGCTAGTATAGACTGTTAAAAGTGTCAGTGTGTTCTACATTTATGTAACTACTGTACTCCGGAAACCATTAGCATGGGAAGTATAATGATACTTTCCCAGACTCTTACATTTATGTTGAAACCTCTCATAAGCTTTCACACAAAATTTATTAGGAAATCAGTTCTCTATATCAAGACCAGAAAAGAATCAGAATTATAGCATTCTATGAAGACTTTGCAGTTGTTATTCTCTGCTTGTAGAATTAATTGTAAAAAAGCATGTCACCACAAAACATGCTCCTTCATTCAGAAATGCTTTTCTTTGGGCTCTTTATTAGTAGATTAATACAATCCATACATTTTAGTAGCTGTTAATGTATTAAGTTACTCTTTCATGGATAGAGTTGCTCCTTTAAAAGCAGGATAGAGGGCCAGATTTATTAGAATCCCTCATACTGGATAGTGGCACTGTAAGGAACAGTCATTCTTTTCCTTTGATAGTATTATATAGCATTTATTTTTTTTGTTTCTCTGTCTCACTTCTATATTGTTACTTCAGCTGTTTCTTAATCACTCTTGTCATTTGGCCCAATTTTTTACACAACTGCCTTTATCTACTTCCATTATCTTTGGTGCTTTTCATCTCATCCAAAGATTATACTAATATGTGCTGGTCTCATGTTTTGTTGGCAAACATCTTTTGCTGCAGAGGAGATGACTTGCAGTCCTTCTGGAGATTTCCGTTGTGACAATCATCGGTGTATCCCACTGCGCTGGAAGTGTGATGGAGATAATGACTGTGGAGATCAGTCTGATGAGCACAACTGCAGTGAGTTCTTTTTTGGCTATAACAACATAGTCTAGCTTTTGACTTAACTAGCCCTTTGCTTCTTATGAAAATGTGGCTGACAGATCTCAGTTGCAATCACTCAGTGGATTTACTTCAGAGTCTTTTATTTTCTTTGCTGAACAATCACGATGACGCCTTCAGGCATTTTTGACCAATAAAAGAAACTAGTAAATCTAGTAATCACTGTAAGATAAATTCACATTGTCTGCTAGGGAATGACATTTGAATTCTGCCCTGTGTGCAAATGTAGGAGCATGTAGTTTTGTAAGGAGTTAACCTTGATTACTTTTTCCTAATTTAAAATACACATAACTCCTGTCTAAGTTTGTGATAATTTTTTTTTTCCATGCAATGAGGAATAAAGTGCAAAGAGTATGGAGAAGAGCTGTTAAAATATTATTCAGTTTTAGTTTATATTACATCACAAGCTAGTATTGCTTTTGTTTGGTTTAGTAAGGCAGGTGTGGGTATTTAAATCCACAACTGGGAAAATTTATAAGTTTGTACTTCTGTTTTAAATGAAGGTCCCCGTGAATGCACAGAAAGTGAATACCGTTGTGACAATCTGCGCTGCATTCCTTCCCGCTGGGTCTGTGATCACGATGATGACTGTGAAGACAATTCAGATGAACGTGATTGTGGTGTGTATTGCCTGGATGCTGCCTCTTACATGTTCATACTTTATTTCTAAATTAGTAAGTTTTCTGCAAAATGATATTTTATTGGAAGCATCTTTAGTGGAGTAACATTGACCGTGTCACTTTAGTTGTTTCACCAGAAACAACAGTTTCTGCAGTTATCACAGTTTTAGTGGTCTGGGATGTTGCACTCCTCTGTAGGATGATGTTCTCTAAAGCTGAACACTTAATAGGATTTGAATGAAGAGAGATTTCAACAGTTACTTCTGAATCTTTTCAGAGCTGAGGACCTGCCACCCAGGTTATTTCCAGTGTAATAGTGGGCACTGTGTTGCAGAGCGCTTCAGATGTGATGGAAATGCGGACTGCCTTGATTTCTCTGATGAAATAACTTGTCGTGAGTTTCAAGTTTCGCAATTGATGATCATTGAGCTTAATTCCAGAAAGAGATGCACTTTACTGTCTCTTTACATGAGGTTACTCCTTAGAGGTACTGAATTCTGCAGCAGCAGGTGGTGTCAGTAGAAGTTGAGGAAAATAATGTTCTGAATCAGCTTTTTAATATATTAGTAGATTACCTTCTCTTACGTTAATTGTAAGGACAGTTGTAATGCTAGGAAATCAGTATGCTTACCAGGTTCAGCAGAAGGTATACGTGATTGAATTAAAATTCTTGACTATCCCACTTATACTGCAAGGTCCACTGTTTCCAGTTGACCTGCATTCTAACAAGGTTTTGTAATGGAATGGGATTTTATAATGCTTAAAGGAGTGGATAGCTTCTATCTATTGATTCCTTCTATTTATTGATCTGCAGTGAAGAAACACCCTAATGTTTGTATTACAGCAGTTAATAGTAATGTCATAATTTTATATTTTTCAGCAACACGGTATCCTAATGGTACATACTGTCCACCCATGATGTTTGAATGTAAAAACCATGTCTGTATTCAGCCATACTGGAAATGCGATGGTGATAATGACTGTGGAGATGACTCTGATGAAGAACTTCACCTTTGCTGTAAGAGAGAAAATTGATATCAAATGTAAAAATGTAGAATAAAACATATAATTACCATTGGAGGAGTACATCAGAGAGTAAGGATGGTGCTTTATATTTTCAAGTGAGATAGTTAAAATAAAGGCATAAGTTTGCCTTTGAAGTTATAATTCAGGGAATGTATATTCTCAAAGGTGAGCCTTCAAAACTGTAAGAGTCAAAACATCTTTCTAAATGTAGATGACCACTTAATTAGCGTGGTGAGTTTTCTGTCAGTTTCCTTAAACAAATCTAGCAACCTCAGTGTTATATGTAGTCATAGGATATCCTTTTCGCCAAAGATCACGTACTGTCTTCTGACAAAAAAAATATGTAGTGCCCTGACATGATCACCAAAATGTAGAGAAAATGTTCTTTTGAATGCACCAGATTGCATTTTAAAATATAGGAAATGTTTCAGTGTTACAGGTTAAAACTGAGCAGGATAGCTTGTGACTCAGTGGCATGAAGTTGTCTGTGTGACTGACTTGATCTCTTCTTTTCAGTGGATATTGCTTGTGAATCTCCATTCCGTTTCCGATGTGAAAACAATCGCTGTATATATAGTCATGAGCTGTGCAACCAGGAGGATGACTGTGGAGATGGAAGTGATGAGAAGGAGGAACATTGTATGTATACACAGAGAATTTAGCAGCAAATAGGAAATTCGGTAATTGTGGTGTATTTTAATAGTGCTGAAGACCTTCAGAAATGTCAAAACCAAGCATAAGTATATGAAAACTGGTTCTTAAATATGAAATAATTTGAACTGTTATTATTGGTACTGTATTCACAGCTCTCCTTATAAGTTGCAAAAATAAACAGTGGTTTGCCTTATAAGTACAGAGTATGGTTTTTGAAATAAAACTTTATTATGAACTTTACTAAATTTATTTACGATAAAGTCCTTTTAAAATAAGAAGAAAAAATTTGGTTGTGTTATGAGATAAGAATGTGATGGATAAATGAGAGTTCTTTAAATAGATAAGTGGGGACTTCTGAATTTATAGCACAGTTATGTAAACAGTAAATTTTGATATTTAAGGCCTAATCCTACAGAAGATCTGTTAATGTTTAGTAGGGTTTTGCCCTCAGATGTTTTATGTAATTCATATTGACTGTGCTGATCTTTGTATTATGAAGTGTAATCATGTTTTTTGTTGTTTATTGAGCAACCAAAATAAGCCAGCTTACTTGTTATTGCTATTGTGCAATAGTTAATAGTCAAGTTAATAGTACCAGTATCTCAACCTCTTGAAGTCTGTAGTAGGTATATAAAGAGTTAAAGGGTATTAATAGGTTTGCACTATCAAAAAAAATAAATTAGCTATTAACAGGAAGAATCTACCTTTTGCCTTCATGAGATAACGGGCATCTTTCAGTTCACTGAAGTGTGACTAGAGGTCAGAATGCCCTAATTAGGCTCTACTACAGACTTTCAGTGTCACTCTAGTCATTATTTTACCAGATTGCATCAGCTTTCCTCATTAAAAGTTTGTAATAGCGCTGTCTGTGTAACTGAACTTGTGATACAAGACTGCTTATCTTTTCAACTGTAGGTAGAGAACCAACTCCAAGACCTTGTACAACTGAAGAATTCAAGTGTAGCAATGGAAATTGTATTCCTCTACATTATGTCTGTGACAATTATGATGACTGTGGAGACCATTTTGATGAAATGGGCTGCAGTAAGTAATAATAGAACACAAAATTTCAATGCTATTAAAATAAACATTTCAGGAACAGTACATATTTCTTGGATAGAATACTAGGAATTGTTAATGTTGAATTAGCCTGTGAGGGGTTTAATCTGATTAGCCATGGCAATATCATTTTTTTAACTTCTTTCAGGGAAAGCCTTAAGGAATTCACTGCTGATTTCTCTGTTTCACATACATTCTGAGTTGTCTTTAGGTAATAAAACCCAGTGCAATGATGATTGATGAAAATATAAAAATACAGAAATAATGTGAAACAGTGAAAATCAAAGACATATCCTGACATTCAGCATTCCGCATTTGTGGATAGATGCAAATGCAGGTCAGATGTTAACATTTGTAACCTTCCCAACATCAAAAACCTGAGATGTTGAGAGAAAAGCTTTTTGTTTGTTTCTACATATATATTGAATTGAGATGTTTATATTAGCACTGGGATGTGTATGTATGTTATAAATGAGATAATGAGCTTAATGTGATGTCTTAGTATCTTTTCATATGCTCTGTCAATAAACATGTACTTCTTTCCTACTTACATACAATGAATAGGAAAGGACTTTGTATATATGTGAAGTACGTAAAAATCAATTTAATTCTGTATGTACTCTGAGAAGAATACAATCTTCTATCTGTCACATATTATCTATCATACTTCACTTGCCTTTTCCATTATAGGCATGTCTCAAAGGGTAGTGCATTTTATGCAGTGACCTATATTGACTTCAGAAGGCTTTAAATGAGGTACTGGGTGAGCAAGCTGTCTGTGCCATGTATGGTAGCAATTAAGAACACTTTTTGCTTAGATGATAAGGAAAGGATAGATAAGAAGGAGGCAGATTGGCCAAGCTAGGAGCTAGACGAGTATGTTAAATAGATTCTGCAGTTGCTGCAGATACTTTTGAGGAGCTATACTTTTGATTATGGCTATTATCCTGACCCTGATCACCTGCTTCTACAGGTGAAACTATTCTTAGTTGACTCTTGACTGGTGCTTACTGTGGGCTGTAAGTTACTTATGCCTTAGAGATAAGATGTTCACATTAATTGGATTTTGCTTAGGAAAATAATACTACCATTGAAAATAGCTCTCATATAGACAACGATCAAAATTATGACTTTCTTATCACTTCATTTTTATGGTTATAAATGTCTAATTTGTTATTTTCAGATCCTGGAACAGAACGAACTTGTGCAGAAAATATCTGTGAACATAACTGTACCAACTTGAGCGAAGGAGGCTTTATCTGTTCTTGTAGGCCAGGTTACAAGGCCAGTGAAAGTAACCGAAACTCCTGTGATGGTATTTTCAGTCTTATAAACATCTTCTCCCTGACAAGTGTTCAATGACCTATCACTTCATCGTTCTATATGGCTACTTATTCTTGCATTATAACAGGATGTTTGTACATTTACCAAATGCTTCTTAAACCATTTTGCTGCTTAAACATGTTCGCTAAAATGCAGGTCATTCAACAAAGGCTTGTTCCACAGTTCAGATTTGTTCTAGTCTTTTATTTTATTTTTATTTTGTATGTATACGTTTTTTGTTTTTTGTGTATACATTTAGTTGTATTTTTGCAAACTGAGGAACAGAAATTTGCTTTTATTTTTCCTTACTAAAAGAAAACTTACTGGAGGCTATGGTTCTCATTTTGTACTGTTCTCAGTAAAGACTTGTGCTGTTTTTTTGCCTTGATTATATGTAGATAAAATATTATGAGGAGTTTACCCAAAGGCTGTCGTTGGTGGTCGTGCAACATAGTACCTTCATGTTTACCATTTCAGTATGTTCTGATGTGATTGCTTCTTGTTTGTTGATTCCAGATCTGATGGATGATTTGAATAGTTTTATTAAACATGGTACAAGGCCATTCTTCCTGATCCTTCCTGCTGATACAGTTTCTTAGGGATGAAGTCTTTTTTGCTTCACCATTTCTACAGGGTTTTGCTCTTGCATCTCATTGTAGTTCACCAAAGACAAAAGATGAGGCAGATTTAGCAGA
Organism: Lagopus muta; assembly: GCF_023343835.1. NCBI lineage: Eukaryota > Metazoa > Chordata > Aves > Galliformes > Phasianidae > Lagopus > Lagopus muta. The sequence continues at coordinate 18,099,238 of NC_064440.1, read as the reverse complement.
AAAATATGTGATCAAAAACGTGCCTCTGAAAAGTAATCCGATAAGCAGGAGCTGGAGTTCTTTTAGATAACTGATATTGATGTTATTGAGATTAAAGATTTATTAGGTCATTGATCTTTTAGAGTATATGGGTAAAGGCTATACCTACAGCGTCATAGAGTAAAGATGGTCGACCAAGTTGTGGAAGAAGGAGATTAAACTCCATATACCTTCTCTTTACAGATATCAATGAATGCGAGATCTTTGGAACGTGCACCCAGGACTGCAGAAATTCCAAAGGAAGCTATGAATGTTTTTGTGCAGATGGCTTCAAGTCAGTAGGTGATCAGCAAGGGAAACAGTGTGCAGCTAATGGTATGTTAAGCAACAGCAAGATTGATTGCTACCTGTAAAGAGCAAGAACATATAGAGAGTTGGAGCAGCAGATAATAATAATAGAACAGTAGTACAGAGCTGTAGAAAAAAAAAGAAATAAACTGATAGCACATTAGTATTACATAAAATACTGAAACAATTTTGTATTTAGATAATTACTTACAGTGTAGCATATAGCAGATGACGTAGAGGATGACCTCTTCTGTGAAGAAAGGTTGAGGGAACTGGGCTTTTTTAGCTTGAAGAAGAGAAGGCTCAAGGGAGACCTCATTGTGGCCTTCCAGTGCCTGAAGGGAGTGTATAAACAGGAGGGGGAATGATTGTTTACATGGGTGGATAGTGATAGGACAAGGGGGAATGGGTTTAAACTGAGACAGGAGAGGTTTAGGTAAGGTATTAAAAGTTTTCACTTGGTGGTGACACACTGCGACAGGTTGCCCAGAGATGTAGTGGATGCCCCATCTTTGGATGCATTCAAGGCCAGGCTGGATGTGGCTCTGGGCAACCTGGTCTTAGAGTTTGGCTACTGTGCCCACAGCAGGGGGGTTGAAACTAGATGATCTGTGAGGTCTTTTCCAATCCAGTCCATTCTATGATTCTGTGATATGATTTTTTGCTTGATAGTCTCTGTATGGGCTAGTATCTGAAATCTAGTTCTTGAAATACCTTTTCCATAGGAAGAAGCATCTAGACATCACATCTGACAGATCTGGAAATTTTCAGGGCTCAGTGACAGAAGATAATATGATTGTAGTTGGTAGCATTATAAAATCACTTGTGCCTGAAGTTCTACTATGTAGATGTGATTAACATAGGAGGAATTTTCCAGAATAAGGCCTAAGATCCAAGTCCATGACTCCCAGCTGGACACTGTCATTAAAAAAAGGGCTGTACAGTTAAATTTTCTCACAAGCACAGTGAGCCAGGTGGGACTCGTACCCCTGTGGAGTATTGAAGCTAAACCCAAATGAACCTGTGATCACATAGGAGAGTATTCTTCTGAATCAGATAGAAGAACTAAGGCAATAACTTGCTAACTCAAGCTATTGACAATTTATTAGCAGTTAGCAAAATTGTTTCCCATTCTGCGGGGTGGTAATATCTGAGCTGTGTGGTGTATACCCGCATTTCACTTTTGACATATGAGGTCACATCTCAGACATGCCAATGTTGTGATGTTTAACAATTTGTTAGGACTTCTTCCTTAGGGATTATGGCTGTGCAAAGTCTATGGTGAAAATGGTAATACTCTGCTCAGTGATAAGTACGTCCAGAATTTTTAATTAATTTTGCAAAGCCAGGTAATTTGAAAGCTCTGAAGCTTTAGAAGCAGAACTGTGTCCCTTCTACTTTCTTATTCAGACAAATTGTTAAAACTCCAGTTCAGTTTTGACTGTAAGTGAATTTCATTCTTTTTTTTTCCCTAAAAATAAATGCATACAAGAAAAATGAATTGTCATCATTAATTAATAAAAATATATTAAAAAATAATTATCATTTCTCTAGGTAATCCTCCATTGTTGCTGCTGCCAGATAACGTGCGCATTCGAAGATACAATATCTCTTCAGAACAGTACTCTGACTATATTGATAACCAGGAGCGCATCCAAGCTCTGGATTATGATTGGGACCCTGAAGGGATAGGCCTAAGTGAGTATGTGTAGAAAATTAGTACTCAGCCATGCAGTGGCTAGTTGAAAAAGACATATTTCTGTGTCATAGGTATATAATTTATGTTGGAAATCAAAATCGAACTGGGTTAACTAATTGGACAGATCTTGTTTGAATATGCCCATCCCCTCTCCTTGTTCTTCAACATCAGCATAGTTCCTTTTAATGCTTTACTTTGATCTTATATAGTTTTTGTTCTATTTTCCTCTTGTTTTGGTATGAATTCAGCTGTGGAATTGTTGCTTTTTACAATTATGCATTAGTAGAGGATTGCTATGAACAAGTCCCTTTCTTCTGGGGCTTCTGTTGGTCCCCAAACCTGATTCAAGTCCTGTGAAAACTGAACTAAACTACTCAGTATCCTTTGAATAAGGTTCAGAGTTAAGGTCCTATACTCTTGAAAACTGTGGTATGCATTTCTTTATAATCTATGTCAAGATGATTTTAGGTGTGCGTATCAACTATGGTAACAGTTTGACCACTACCACAATGTATGTGGTTTAGTTGAACAAAAAATTCTGCATTCTTATGAGTAAAAAATTGGAAATAGTATCTTGACATAAGAGCCCTGAAAAATAAGAATTTTCAAAAAATGTGGAATAACTAGACATTAAAAAATATCTTTTTTGTTGTTGTTTTGTTAAGGTGTTGTATACTTCAGCATTCTGGCACAGGGTTCTCAGTTTGGAGCCATCAAATGTGCTTATCTGCCCACCTTTGACAGCAGTAGAAACAATCCTACAAAAGAAGTTGACTTGAATCTCAGATACGTAGTTAATCCTGATGGCTTAGCTGTTGACTGGGTTGGAAGGTGAGTGTACTGAAAAGCTAGCAAAATGTTGTACACTTACTATGTTAAGGATCTGGCAGGAAGTGCAAAATCCACTTTTTATTTTTCTTATGAATTCTCTCTCTTTCAAGATATTTGGTTTGAAAGTAGTCCAAAGGCACACAGTAAGCTTTCCTTGCCCAGACAGCAGGTTAATAGATGAAATACATGTTGAGGATGGCACCAGGTATTCTCAGGAAACTTGCATTGTTCCACAAGTGGCAGATCAGTTGTGTGTCAGTTAGTGATAATATGCCAGCCTTCGTGAGAGATGGAATCTTTTTTGAGTACTCAGGTAAACTTGAAAACAAGTTTTCACTACTGTTGAAAGGAGATCTTCCCAATCTGTAATAGAGTTACTTTTTTCTCATTTCTTACTGCCCTTGTGCTATCTGAGCTAGTCCCTAAGCAATGCTGTATAATCTGATGATTATACAAGTGTTCTCAGAAAATGATTATGTTTCTGTAATTTTGCCTGAAAGAAAGATGTTTTTTTCCCATCCTTTTTGGTTGTGATTGTTCCTCAGGCTAAAATATGGCAATTTTTTTTTTTTTTTTTTTTTTTACTTGATTTTAGAAATGATGAGATCACTCCTAATTTTTTTCTCCTCTGGAGAAAAATTGAAAGAAAGTTGGGCATAACTTTTGTAAGTTTAACTCTGATGTTGATGGTGTCAAAAAGTTCATGTTGATGGTGAAAATTTTCAGATGTAATCCATACAGTTTCGTTTTACTAATTTTGTTCAATTTTGATGTAGCTTTGAATTTTATTTATTTTTTAAAATTATTTCTCTCTCAAGTATAAGCCATTTACTTTTGAAATGTTTTGATTTCTGTATTTTAGACATCTTTACTGGACTGATGCAGGGACCAATCGAATAGAGGTGGCAAAATTAGATGGACGGTACAGAAAATGGCTTATTTTTTCTCTACTGGATCAACCAGCAGCTATTGCTGTCAATCCAAAACGTGGGTAAGTTACTACAGGACTTCTCAGAGTTATTTTCAATATCACTCAGTGAAAAAACAAAACAAAACAACAACAACAACATGAAAAATCACAATGATGAACTTTATAGGAAAGACTTAAGGATATATTTTGCTGATTAAATTCAGGTTTTTCTTTTTATTAATGTTAGGAAATTTATATCCATGGAAATACATTTTAGGACTAGATTGGTGGTGACAGCAGGCAGGTCAAATAAAAATTTCCTTTTTATAATGCTGTGTGCTCACCACATTTCTGTATAAATTTCTGTGTTACTGCTGACATAGGGAAATTTTTTTTCTCTTTTTACTAACTTCAAGTAGCGGGGAAATACCGTCTTTCAGTGAAAAACAATGTAAATGCCTGGGAATGTTAAACAGCAGTGCTTGGGGCATTTTGTATTCGGTGATGGATCGTAGAACATTGTGCTGTGTGCTTCTAAGCTGAAGTAAAGCAGCACATTTCCTTGAAGTCATTTTTGGACTCTGTAGCTTTATCTCGAATGATGAGTGCTCACATATTCACTCATTTTTCTTCTGTTGAGAATAAAAAATTGTCACTGAAACCACTTCTCTCCAAATCAGTACATGAGGTGCAAACATCTTTATCTTCTGTACTTGTAACATGCTTATTCTATGAACTTGGTGTGACTTTACTAATCGCAGCTGCAAAACATAGCCTGCTTCTGAGCAGCTTTATATTTCATGACTGACCTGTTCATTTAAACTCTACTGTTTGACTGTGGCAAATTCTGTACTATACTGAATTCTGGTTGTGTTCTTTCAGGCTCATGTACTGGACTGACTGGGGAAGGCAGCCCAAGATTGAATGTGCCTGGATGGATGGACAACAAAGACAAACTTTGGTCTCTGAAGACCTTGGCTGGCCAACAGGTCTCTCTATTGATTATTTGAACAATGACAGGATCTATTGGAGTGACTCCAAAGAAAATATTATTGAATCTATGAGACATGATGGGACAGACAGAACCATAGTATTACACGGAGGTAAGAATTTATTGTGGAACTCACACAATAGTAACCAAGATGTGTGCTTAACAAGCACTTTGTTCATACGTGTATGCTAGATTTTCAAGAGCATTTCAAATAACAAGTCTAGGTAGCATTTTCACCTCCATTATACAGGGATATGTAGCATACCAGGTTCAAAGTTCACAATACCTGGGAACCAGGTTCTCCAAGAGTACATGACCAACTTAGGGACAATATAGAAAATGAGTTTCTTGCTCTTTTAAGGTATATTATTAAGCAGTTTGCAGACACCAGTGTTATGAGGTGGTCAGTCATGTGATGATATTTATCTTCTGCTATGAATGTCTTGAAGTGAAGGGATTAAATGATGTGTTTAGTTGAATAATAGCAGTTGTATTGTTTTTAGTAGAGATTTGCTTGCTGACAGTATACTGTTTGGTTCTTTTGAGAAGTAGGCAGTCCATACAGCCTTGATGTCTTTGAAGGCCATTTATATTGGATAGCTAAAGAACGAGGAGAAGTCTGGAAAAAAGATAAATTTGGAAGTGGAGAAAAAGTAAAAGTTCTGACTGTAAATCCATGGCTTACTCAAGTGCGCATCTATCACCAGCATAGATACAATCAGTCAGGTAGGTAATCGGCATCCTGGATAAGCCCTTCATTTCTGTGAGATTGAAGTTGGTATCATTGTTCTCAAAGAGCTTAGTAACCTTCTGATAACATGTCAATCAGCTTGTGATTTTATTTCTGAAAACAAAAAAATGAGAGTCTGGTAAGTATTTTGTACATAAAATGAAATCAGCAGTGGAATAGCATACATTGCTCTTCGGAGTCAATTAGTAATAGATCATGGCCATGTCTTTCCATTCTTACCTCCATCTTGGAACTGTCTGATATGGCACTCAACAATATGAATTTATTCCTGTAATATACAAGTATTGACCACTTATTATTGCCCTTAGGGGGGATGTTTTAACTATGACATGTCTGGAGTAATCACAGGGGAGAGATATCCAGAATAACATCCAGCATTGTACCTCTTAAAAGATGTTTTAGCTTTCAGAAACAAAAGGCTTCCTGTTGCTCAGAAATGTTCTGTTTCTTTACTTCTGTACTGGCTTCCAGCAACTGTGGTCTCTTACTTAGGAAGAATGTAAGAAAAGGCAGACAGAAGGCTTTGGTAGAAATGCAGTGTTTGGGCATCAGTTGTTGTAAAAAAAAAAACAAAAAACAAAGAACAACAACCTGGATTTAGACGTGTTTTGATTTCTGATATGTGATATTGATGATACACTACTGACTATGCAATACCCTGCTTTATTTCAGTAACTGAGATATGCCTGAGCTGCTGAACTTTTCTTCAGCTGCCTCTTCCACATTTTTTTATCTTTCAGTGCCTAATCCTTGTAAAGATGTCTGCAGCCATCTCTGCTTGTTGAGACCAGGAGGATACACCTGTGCTTGTCCTCAAGGGACTCGGTTTGTAGAAGGCAGCAGCACAGAGTGTGATGCGGGTAAAATAATTTGTGAAACTGAAAATAAAAGCAAAGGAAGTTTTGCTTTAAGAATACAGTAATGCGTTACTGAATTAGAAATTTAGAGGGATGACAGAGTAGATGGTTTTAAGACAGGAAATATGGCTTTTATTCTCAGCTGTGTTTTGTGGTCAGCTAGTATACTTCATGGATACTTCATGTGTACTCTTTGTCTGTGGCTTATAAAATAGATATAGAAATACCACTCAAATGTCCAGTCCAGACTTAGCTGCAAAATTACTCGCAGTTTCTAAATCTTTTAAAAATTTTAAAATACATATCAATACAAATGCACTGATTTCAGAACTAGAGAATTTCTGGCAAACTGATTAAATAAAATGACTTGTGTTTATAATTCTGTACAAAGCTATTGCATGATCAATATAATAGAATGTGTTGGACACTGGAAACAAAGCTTAGAGGACCCGCAGTATGAACAGAGATAACTTACAGATAATCATATACTGGACAGCCTTTTAAGCACTACAGGTTAGTGCTTGGTGGTTACAGAGCAGCAGAGCCCCAAATAGTACATCCAAAAGCACCAATAAAGTAGAATTACTCTGCCTTTCCCAAAAAGAAAGCATACTGCTGCAGGATTTCTGTTTCTTTTAGCACTCTCAGCTTAAAATGGCATGAATGGTGGCTAAAATGTCCTTGTCCTTGCAACATCTCTCTAATCAGTTGAGCTTATAACGTCTGGGATCTTTTCCCATTCTCTCTTTTTGCTTTTACCCAGCCTTTCCTCTTACTTGCGTTTTCTTAATAATTAGTGATGCTGTTTTGTTGCCACAAAATGCAAGCTGCAGAGAAGAGCTAGTAAGTTGATGTAATAGTGAATGAAAGCATACGATGCACCTTCAGATTAGAACAAGTAACACTGTTGATTGCATTTGCTATTAGTTGCTGAGAATGTGCTTCCATCCACTGGTTTTCTGAATAAATAAGTACGTGGCAGGTTGCTAGCTCTCTGTATAACTTCCAGCTTCTTGGATCAAAGGCTTTGCAGAGGAGGTGAAGTATTGCAACTTTCTGAATAGAGAGCCTTGAAAGATAATGGTCTGCATTGATCCAGCAAACAAAAGCAATGAGACATACAACTTCTGAGTTGTTTTTGTGCACTTATATTATCAACCCTTATTTTCTGATAACAGTTTTTGCTTCAATTAAAATAAATATATTTGGCAGACGTAAAAAAAAAAAACAAAAAAACAAAGCTGCTGAAAAGTATCCTAAAAGTTTGTATGCATAAGTTCTGTATAAATAAAGTGCCTTATGCTTATTACTTATTTTGCTGAAGGTGTTCTGATAACACATCTGGCTTTCAATTCTTGCAGCTATTGAATCCCCTCCCACAATGCCACCAGCGTGCAGGTGCATGTATGGAGGAACGTGCTATATAGATGAAAGTGGTCTTCCAAAATGCAAGTGAGTAGGTTGTTATGGTAGCTTAGGGTCAGATTTTGTTCATTTAGTCATGCACAATCAATTCAAAGCTTTTAAATGTTCTGGAACTGCTTCAGTAAATATCATGCTTTGGCAATAGCATGTTTGTAACAATCACAGAAAAACATGTAAGTGTAAAAATATCAGTAAACAAGCAATGTAAAATTGCATCTGTTTGGGAAAAACATCAGAAAGGCAGACTGCTATGAAGGCTAGTAAAAGTTATGCCAAAAAATGTTAATGGAGAAGTAAGGCTCTGTAAATACAACTTGAAACAGCCACTAGGTGCCACCAGTGTTCCAATAAAACTAAATCATTTGGCTTCAGGAATTGTAGTTCTCTGACTCAGCAGATTTTATTTCCACTTTTTATTCTAAGCAAACGTACCATCTTTACAGTCAGTGAAACGTTACTAAGCACAGAGTTAATTTATGACAAGTGGATATATATTAAAGAATATAATAATGAAACTGAGATTCTGTACCAAGTAATCATCAGCTGTTCTACTTGTGTTTTCAGATGCTCTTATGGCTACACTGGAGATTACTGTGAAATAGGATTGTCAAAAGGAGTTCCTCCTGGAACAAGTAAGCTTCAATTATATATTACACTTAATGTTTTGAGTTAAGGAATATGTAATACCTCACAGTCATAGCTGTGGAAGGATAAGCTTATAGTTAGTTCACTGGGCTCTTTTGTATGTGCAGCTTTGTTGCTTGAATGTTTGCTTATTTTTCTGTCTTTGATAGCAGCAGTAGCAGTGCTGTTGACAGTCATACTAATCATAATAATTGGAGTGTTAGCAGTTGGAGGCTTCTTTAACTACAGACGGACAGGCAACATTTTACCAGCACTTCCCAAACTACCAAGGTATGTTTCAAAGACTTTTATGACTGAGCACTGAGAATGTATTTGTGCGCAAATATTTCTGAAAAATCTAGTTTGTTTGCCATGTGCCTGTTTCGCTGGAATATGGCATGAGCAGTTTTGTGGCAGCTTCATTGAATTTTTTACTCCAAGCAGCGGACAAAGAACTGTTGTCAAACTCTTCTACATTCTGAATTAGTGTTTAAATAAGGAGCAGTATAGCAGTCTGTTTACTTGATCTGGTTCTTCAGTTCAAAAGACTGCAGAAGGTTATAGTTACATATGTTTTAATTTTCTATAATATTTTGTCAGAAAACACAGTTCTCTCTGGTATAGAGATCTGTATAACATTGATGGTGGAGTTCTGCAACTGTTTGAAAACATGGGGAAGTTGCAGAGAACCTTTGTTTTCAGGGCATGTGATATCTGTGCATTTTGTAGGCTCTTACTGTCCTGACAGTCTCAGTATGCAGTGAAAACCAGCCTTGTGAAATGTAATTTAAAAATATTTGATGTTTTAAATTGAAGGAAGATGAACTAAAATGATTTGTAATGGCTTCAAATAAAAATTTTGTTAAAAAAGATGTATTTGTATTTAGCTTTAAGCCAATTAATTGTCTTTAAAGGTATTAAGCTACATCTTTGCACAGGTTTCACGGTAGTAACTCTTAAATCAGAGTGATAACATTATTGTAATGAGGAATGCAGATGTAGTTACAACTGCTTCTTCAATGCAGTTCTATATACTGCACTAAGTGTACTGAACAAGTTAAATTTATTTATGAATTCCTGTAGTTAAATTGAGGCAAAATTTTCATGCAAATTAACCCTGTAGTACGAAGGGTTTGTGAGATGTCTTTAAACTACACAGTGAAATTCCCTGCTTCCTGCTTTGTTGAAAGGAAGTTTTCTCATCACTTTTCAGCTATACTTCTCATACATGTGAAATGGAGAGTTCGTTTGTTTTGTGGTTTGTTTTTTTTTTTCTGTGAGGTTAGATTCAGTTTTCATTTCTCTTGCAAATATACCATTGTGCAACCATTGTTAAGTTCCTCATTAAGTGGTTAATGCATATGTTAACTGCAGGCTATAGCTGTTACCCTTAACTCAGGATTTGTCCTTGTATGAGAATCCTAGACTTAAGCTTTTAAAAATTGTATTAGGTATTTCCTATAAATACAGCATACACACAGAACACCAGCTCCATTTCCAGTATTTCTTATGCAAACTTAGTGTGCTCTTGTGGCCTCTGTAAACCTATATGGAGAATGAATATTTGCATTTACAGTCCTATAGGTATCTTCATGATATCTGGAATTATATCTACAAATTTTTATGCCATTGCAGCTTCATTTTTTTTTATCAGTTTCTATTAATTTGAACTTTGGAATTAATTTATACATTTGTCTGTAAAAGAACAGTGAAGTGAGAGTAGTCAAAATGTAACTTCTTGAGCCTGTTTGGTGTCTACATAGGCACGTGTGAAGATGTGTGATCATTCTGAATAGGGTAACAGGTTAGAAAAACTACTGAACCAATGCAGACGTATAAATGGTCTCATTAGCTTGCTTATAGCCAGCAAAAATTCCAAGTGATGGATATGCTTAGAAGAATAACTAAAAGAAACTGTTTTATAAACTTCTTTTCTGTATAATATGTTCTTTTTTTTTTTTTTTTTTTTTTTGGTAGCTTAAGCAGTCTTGTAAAATCAGCTGAAAATGGTAATGGGGTAACTTTCCGATCCGGTGCAGATGTAAACATGGACATAGGAGGTTCTGTTTTTGAAGGAGACTCTGCTATAGACAGAGCAATGCAAATGGTAAGATTTAGTATATATATCTTTTAATTGTGTCCTTTCGGTGTCATTTATAGCTGACAGAGGGAAGTCTTCTATGTAAAAAACACAGTGAGATGATAAATGTGCTCAAAAAGAAAAATGAACACACAGGTTTTCTGAAATAGATTTTTATAAACTACAAATGAAAACAGATTGTTCTTTAAAATAACATGGCTGCCATTTCTCAAGATTTATACAGTAGGAATTAAGTCAAATGCCTGTTTTACTATTTCAGCTTATTCTTAGTGAATACAGTGAATGAATTAGACAAATAAAAATATTGCAGGGAGGAATTTCTTGAGAGCCTTCATGTTCTGTAGAACAGGTAAATATGTAGTTCTCAAATTCTAATTGTATGTTGGAAAATATTTTCTGAGTTTCAGAGGTGAAACTCAGGACTAACCATAGAATATACTACTTAGCACAGCAATTTTATACTTGGACTGTTTTTTATTTTAGTGAGTTCAAGCAAATCAGGTTTAAGTTTTGAGGACATCATTGAGTGTAACTCTTATTTTATCCATATGCTGTTATGCATATCTGAGAAATAGCATATCATTGTGTTTCCTGTTCTGTATAGTTTTCCTATGGAAGAATATATTCCCCAGTTTGCTACAATATATACAATGCTCAAAAGATTTTTCCTTCTACTAAACAAGTTTCAAGCATGTTTGAATAGTAAGCACTTGCTGCAAAGTTTGCATTGGAAACTCCCTCAATTTTTAATGTTAAGTTTCAAACATAACTGACAATAAAATGAAACGAAACAGCTAGTGAAGACAAGCTCATAATATGACCTTTTTCCAGACAAAGAAGCACACTGATTGTTAGAACTAGGCAGCTTTTGTAATGAAATAACCATGTGAACATTTCAGTAAATACAGGGAAATAGCTCTAGGCTTGAATATCACATCAGTTGTATGTTTTCTTTTTCATGTATGGAAAAGCTTCATGGTACTTTACAATTTTCTAGCCTAATGTTGACATATGCTGAAGCCCAGCTAATGCAGTTTTTATGTTGCTTGTAATATCCAGGTCTGGCTACAAAATATTTCTACTTAAGTGCCATTAATGCGCTTTATATAATTCAAGCTTGCAAAAAATAAAATAAAAAATAGTGCTTTACCAGGAAAGAAATTCAAAGAGTTTGGTTTATGGCAGCAAAGAATCATAGGATATATTTTCTGAACTTTTAATGTCGCTTATGCATAAATGGATGTTGGAGGAATGTTTTTCAGTGTTACTGTTCTAAGCCAAGCTAGCCTAAATTGATAGAGCCAGTTGTGAGGTAAAAAGCACAGGTGTGAAACTTTTTGCTATAGGGCATTTGCTTGTGGAAATGAGGCAGGTTTAAAGAATTTGCTGAAGTACTCTTCTCGTTCTCTTTCCTGTTATTCCTGTGATGAGGCTGTCACAAGTAGCAGGCTAACTGAGCCTGGCTAGGACTTTGTACTGCTTTTGTTACCATTCCAGCTGTTAGCGCTTGACTGGCTAGCCCTGGGTGACTGTGCCTGTGTGGTGGTAAATACTTGTAAGATGAATTAATCCCATTCTTTTACAATTCAGATGCTGCTTGATAGTTTGGTTGTCAGTCTGAAGCCTCTAAAATGAAATATTTATTTTTGATAATTCCTCCCTACTGAAGTTGTGATTTATGGAAGTCATCCTTCTCCATCATAAGCTACTCTGAGTCTATTAGTCAACTCTATATATTTTTTTTCAGCTAGAAATTGGAGTAATGCTGAAACACAGCATGGTCTATGCTGCTAAGTTAGAGAGTAAAAAAAAATTATAGTAAACTTCACATTATGCTTTCAATAGATGCTAGATTTTGTCTAACCCTATGTGAAAGTAAACATGGATTTTTCTCTGAAATGAAAAATCAGTCTATAAAGTGGATATGCGGAGATGGAGATATTCACTGTGCTGGAGTTACTGCCTTTTTTTTTTTTTCCTTCTTTTTTTTCTTTTTCTTCCTCTGAAGAATGAAAACTTTGCAGTAGAGTCAGGGAAACAGCCAATCACATTTGAAAATCCAATGTATGCAACCAGAGATATTGGAGCTGGTGGAACCAGTGAAGTTACAGTCATTCAACCAACGCAGGTAAGAGAAACCTAGGCTTGTCTTTCACTTTCCATTTTTCTTACAACCTTCTTTTCTTTGAAGAAAGTTGAATTGCCTTTTTCTCCTCCAGGTTACGGGAGCTGGTAGTGTGGAAAATGAAAATTTTGAAAATCCTGTGTATGCCTCTGCAGTATCTGCTAGGCCTAAAGAACCGCCTCCAAATACAGACACACCTCAGGTAGTTCTACAGATGTCTTTTTTCCTTTGTGCTTGAAATCAGAGGAACTGAATTGTGAGGGAAACTGCAATATAGTTTGTGTTCTATGTAAGTAGGGCCATCAAGTTGGCATATGCAGTGTAAGAAAGGCAAATAACTATTTAAATTATTTTCAAGCTGATCAGGAAGTGAAAGGAAAAGAATGCAAGTGTAGAATGGCCATGGGCACACAGTGGGGATCTGTTGAGATTAAAAACTCAGACTGGCTCACCAAGATACCAAGAGTGGGATGGAGGATTTTCTTTCACTGTCTGCTGTGCTCCATTTTGAGGGCAGATACTAGTCAGAAAATTGTAATGTAAGGCTACAAATTGTCATTGTTTCCCAGCAGAAATGAATATAGCTAAGATTTTACTTGGGACTTCGTTTAACAGTTATATTAAAACTGCTGTACCTCAACAGAAACATCAGGGAATATTTTTTATTCTATAACACACCAAAAGAAAACATAAGGAAAAGTACGTTTTTGTTTGAAATGGGGAAAACCCAGCTCTTTTTGGTACTGAAAGTTGAAGTAAGACATTTACTCATTGTGTATTGTAACCATTTGGAAAATATTAATTTTATCCATATTTAAAATTACTAGAAATGACATTTAAAGCATTTGTTCTTTCTGTTCTTACAGGACATTTTAGTGATCAAAATCCAATTATTATCTCATCTAGATTACTTATAATTCATGAAAGATACTTTTTTTTTTTATGTTTTCAAATCCATCTGCATGAGCTGATGGTGTCTTGTTTTCATGTTCTTTACACGCTGTGCACTAAAAAAACACCTCTGAGCTTTGAAATGACATTTCCATCAACCTGATATTGTAATTTCATGTCCTTCAGTAATTTCTCTTGTGTTGTTTCAAGACAGTTTTTGACTCTTCAACTTTTTTGGGGGTGTGCATGGAATGATAGTTAATGAATTAACTTAGTCTTGCCTTCTGGTCTAATGTTTTGAATACTGCCAGTTACCCTTCAGAGAAGAAAGCTGAATCCCTTACATACTTCATCTGTTGGTATCTGTTGAGTTACAGTGGACACATTATGTGATCATTTTGTTTCCATTCCTATCTTTTATCGTATTTCAAATGCACGCTTTTCTGAGGAGATGCCTTGTAAAATGGAGCTCTCATTTTATTTGATGTCTTGATGCTCTTTCAAGTAGAAAAACGTAATCAATAATAAAGGACGAAGTCTCATTGAGAGATCATTTGAATAACATGACATAGCATTTAAAGAGGTAGCCTGGAATGTGAAGGTACAGTGTGACTGAATGTTTATTTTGATTATTTGATAATGAAAAACTGAATTTTTTTATTTTCCTTTGCTAGAAATGTCTGCTGGATAATACAGTGAGGCCAGTTGTCTAGTGAGAAAGTAGAAGCTGAGTATTGAATTATGATATAAATGACTATTTCAAATACTTTTTTGTGACCTCTTGTGGTTTTTGTGATGAGTCTCTGATGCAGTCAGACAAGATAAATAAGACTCACACTCCCATCTGTAGGGAAAAGATGAGTTCTAGATCATTCACCTTTTTTCCTGTGTTTATGATTTGTCATGTTAAAGGTGGCCAGAAAACATTGAAACTTGAACAGGCATTAAAATATTTAAAGCAGTGCAATTAATTATAATTACAACATAGCAGCGTGAGAACATGCAGTTGAAATTACCAAGTTAGCAGTCAATCCCAGTGAAAATCATCAACTGTGCTGGCATTTTGCTGAGAAATGGTGAGAAAAATGTCTAAAGGTTTATTAATTTGTATATTTCAGGAATCAAAGTGGAGTTTCTTCAAGAGAAAAATGAAACAAAACACTAATTTTGAAAACCCAATATACGCGGAGGTATTGCTTAATACTGTATTATGCTATTTTTCAGCTAATGCACTGCTGGACTTAGTTTTTACTTTTAGTGGATAAAGGATGTGAACAAATTTTACTGCTAAGTGAACTGCCATATGAATTCCTGCTCAGGTCAAGATGGATCTGACATGGTTTTGAGAAAAATTACCGAATTTTATACAGAATGGAGTGCTCAGCAGACACCCAGTTCAGGCTGTACAGCAGCATTGCTTGCCTCTCAGCTTTCCCAGCTGAGCACGGTGGCCAACTCTTGCTCCTGGATCCCATGTGCATTCTTGTACAGCTCAGAGTCAAGCAGCCTGTTGTACTACAACTGGTGTGAAAGTGTCTAGTGCCTCTCAGTCCTAGATTTAGCATGCACATAGTTAAGCAGGCTGCAGCCTGCTTACATGAAAGTCCTGGGTTTTTTTCCATCCATGTAGTAAGAGGAGACCTTTCTTTTAAGATGTTATGCTGCATGATGTTTGCTGGAGAAATTCTCCCATGGTGTGTTATGAAGCCTTTGAGTTCTACTGACTTGAGCCAGTAGTAGCAGTTTTTGCCTGAACGAAGTGAGAGATTGAGAAAACCAGAGGTTTATTTCCCCAAATGTAATAAGCATAATAATTTGCAAACAGTAGTGATGCCAGTATAATCTACATTCGTGTGCGCACGTGTGGACTTGTGAAGTTAGTCTCACATAACCATTGCTATTTCTGGACTGACAGTAACCATTAAAACAGAAATCCCAGTGTGCAGAATAAGTTTGAAGTAGTTATTTCCTCGGCAGAACCTTCTGAGGTGAAATTAGTATTTGACTTTTGTTAGGTGGTGATTTGCATAATTCACATATCACTTAGTAAAATATTTGGATATTTAGTTAATATTTCTGAAAGTTGAGGTTGAATGTCTTGTATATTAGAATGTAAACCTGGATTTTATGATTACTATTTCAGATGGAGAAGGAACAGCAACAGGACACAGAAAATGTCCCTCCTTCCTCTCCTTCACTGCCTCCCAAGATTACTCTGAAGAGAGACCAGCCATTAGCTTATACAGCAACAGAGGATACATTTAAAGACACCGCCAAT
The DNA here is from genome assembly GCF_023343835.1 of Lagopus muta. Classification (NCBI taxonomy): domain Eukaryota; kingdom Metazoa; phylum Chordata; class Aves; order Galliformes; family Phasianidae; genus Lagopus; species Lagopus muta. The sequence goes on along the minus strand of NC_064440.1, from coordinate 18,083,428 downwards.
CTTGTTAAGGAGGACTCTGTTGTATGAGTAGGTAACTGGTGCAGGGAAAATGAGACACATCCATTTGCACATATATTTTTTATAAACAGAAGAGTAAGGTTCACATTCAAATGCTTTATAAAAATATATGCATCTTTTAGTCAGCGGCTGGAGATGTATGTTGAAACTATGCCTTGTTTTTTGACAAATGCCAATTACTATTTTTATGAACAAGTATCATGGTGTACTATATGTATATCTTTGCACTGAACCTGTCTGAAAGTAATGTTATAAATATATTGTAAATTTGTAAATTTTTCAAAGATTATCTTGTTTTTTTGCTAGTAGAAATCTGTATGGAATTGGTTGCATAAAGATGGGGTAAATTCATTAAGTAAGGGCTTAAGCTAAAAATACCAACAAGGTGAGTATAGGTGAGTTACTGATTTACAGGATCTTTTGCATGTATATTTATAACAGTACCTTTTAAAACTTCTACTGGTGCTCTGGGCATCCTTACCACCATTTTTTATCATCTGCTGGATGTAGAAATGAGTCTCTTTGTTTATCTTGTGTTAAGCAAAAGTCAATGCAGCATCATTATGCTGAATAGCTATCTGTGCAGAATGTTGTTCTTATGTTTTAACTGCCTGGGATAAAACAGTCCATTAGACATACTTTTCCACTAGGATCCAATTAAAACCACTCAATTAATAGTGTTCTTTAAAAGATCTGATATATTTAGATTTTAGTGTCACGAGTGCTTAATTTAATGAGATTCTCTCCTGTACATCAGTGGAATAGCTCTGTTCTTAGCTGGAGTCTCTGGAAGTTATTTGTACTATTAAATGAAGTAGCTAGATTTCTGTAAAAGCTTATTTCTAAACAGTAAAATACAAAAGATACTGCTTCATTTAAGAAATTATTCAGGTTTTTTAATGTGAAAATTTAATTTTATTGACTATTTATTTCCAGAGGTGGACATTAATAGAAAGGGAAACAATTTCTACTAATGCAGTCTTTGTAGTTAATCTGCTTATTTTCATAACCTTCTATCAGCATATACTGTATGTCTTACCAGTTTTTCTATTAATTAGCCAAGGTAGTTTCCATAGTGTGAACAGTTTGAGGAAACTTTGAGTACCACTACAGGAACATATAGCATTTCTAACTAGTTACTCATATAATTTAAAAATTCCTAAATTAAAATCATTGAGACTTCTACTATTTGATTGTTTTATGTCTAAGTTCTCAAAACGTATACTATCTCTAATTAGAATGCTTCTAATTATTTTGTAATGTACTTTCATTAGAAAAGACTACTGGAAAATAATGCTGCTGAATAAATTTAATAAATGTATTTTATCATATTCCTATTCCATAACTTTTTGTCAATGCTGTATGTATTTTGCCACTGTGGAGACTTCAGTGCACGCTGAGATGAAAACAGTCTTGCTTTAGGTAAATTCAGGTAAGAATAGGTTGTGACTTTACACAACTGTTTAAAGTTTTTTATATAAAATCACTAATATTTTATCATTACTCCCTTACATGTATATGTTAAATAAACTGGCCATTGAAACAGAAAAATCTTACAATTGATTACAGTAAACCAGTTATTAATGTAGTCTAGACATAAGCAATCTAAAGGTTGGTCTGATATTACACCTGACTGCTTTACTGTAGAAAATTCATTTAGAATCTGGAACACAATGTACTAGAGAAGAGCTATGAGAAATAATTCCAATTAAAGGCAGGTTGCTTTTATTAAGGAAGGGATTAATAATCCCTCAATGTATTTTAAAGAGAGAAGGAAGAGCTAGCGTTTCCTCGATATTTACGTCCTGCTGCTTATACATCAGCTGTGTTATCAGAGGGTTTTTTTTTTTTCTTCACTGCAAATTTTTTACTTTCCAGATGTAGAAGAAAATCATTCTTGGGAGACTGGTGGCATGCAAATTTGATTATTTAATATATTTGATGGCAAAGGATTCACATGCTTTAACTCGGCATTTTCATCTCAGTAGAGTATGTAAATATGTTTTGGTTACTGTGCTGAACAGAATCTTTAGATTCTTTTCCTAACTTCACTTTCCACTTTTATTATTTTTCCCTCATGAGGTCAGTCCCTGGCTGAATTCTTAAGTTTGGAATTCTGTTGTCTGAAAGAATGCTCATTAGAGATTTCAGCACATCTCTCTAATTGGCCACTATAGGCCTGATAAATTAAAATGTTACATTTTCTCTACAGCTGTCAGGCCAGTTAGAAAAAGCATGTCTCTATGTATGAAGTAAAATAAGTTTCTTCTTGAAACCATTTGCTAGATAATAGAACCTCAGTGAAATACTTAAGTAGCGCCTGAACCATTTTTACATTCTGTCCCTTTCTTGTATATGCTCTCCCACCCTCAGCACACACACACACTGCACAGTGGTGAAACTGCTTTTCTTACATTTGGTGCTCTGACCTGCAGATGGTATTTTTTTAAGCTTAATTGAATTGCACATTAATGATTAATCATGAATAAGCAGGTCTTTAGCAAATAAAACCTTTACCCTCCCAATTTTCAAATCTCCAGGAAGCCCAGCATGTCAGTAGCTTGACTGATAAAGGTAGTGTACAAGAGGCACAGCAACTTCAGCTGCCACTTCATCATTTTGAGCATACTCTTTGTACATTCAAAGAAATTGGCTGTAGCATATATTGGTGACCTGTTCCATCTACTGAGTGAAATAATAATCTTTTTAGGTTGCAAAGCACATTGAGGGCAAAATGAACTCACATTCCCTAATAAACGATGCAGGTATTGAGAACAGGTATTGAAATGCAAATATTAAGATATAAGTATTGCTCTGCTTGAATAGTAATGGAGGACTGTTTAGTTTTGATTTTTCCTGTAATTTCATACCTTT